>NC_052313.1:59862217-60462217 GCF_016432855.1 Salvelinus namaycush | reverse complement strand
TGCAACTAATAGAATGTTATATATATGGGGGATACAATCTTCCCAGCTCTGCAGATTCTGCTGTGAGGAGGCAGAGTCATTAGACCATTTATTTTGGTATTGTCCGCATGTAGCTCGTTTTTGGTCACAGGTCCAGGAATGGTTGAAGAATTGCAACATTTGCGTAGAACTAACGCTACAGATAGCAATACTGGGGGATTTGAAAAGCCATAGTCAATCAATCAATAATATAATAATTATTTTAGCAAAAATGTTTATTTTTAATTTACAATCCGTGGAAGCTATGAGAATAGGAAGATTCAAATCTTTTGTGAAGCATCACAGCACAGTTGAAAAATATATGGCAAATAAAAATCCGAAATGGATGATGTTGGAAGATAGATGGGAAAGGTTGAGTGGAGCTGAAGGGTGGGACTAATAACAAGATAAACAATGTAGGGCATACGGGATCTGTGAAATGTGTATAGGTGCGGAGCTATTGTGAAATAGCACAGTTACAAGTGGAAATCAAACTGGATGGACAACAGAAATAGAGGAAGGACTAAGAACAAACAAGAGAGAACTATTATAAAGTAGACTGTGTCTGTAAAATGTGTATAAGATGTATAAATTGAAGGTAAAAACAGAAATGTTTATCAGTTTACTCCAATTGGGGGATCGGTGGTAGGGTTTGCGGGGAATAATAATAAAGGTATACTCTTTAAAAAAGTATGTATGTCTATGTAGGTATGTGTATGTATATATGTGTATATGTATGCATACGTGAATGGATATATATATTTACCCAAAAAATATGGGGGATTGGAAATGATGCAGACAATTACATTGGAAGCAACATTCTTTCCGCAATATTAAGCTGATCCACCCCCCCAGAAAAAAAATAATAATAATAAAAAAATAGGCCCATTATCAGCTACCATCACTCCTGTGATCCAAAGGCATGTTGTGTTAGCTAATCCAAGTTTATCAGTTTATCATAATTGCAAAACCCTTTTGCAATTATGTTAGCACAGCTGAAAATTGTGGTGCTGATTAAAGAAGCAATAAAAGTGGCCTTTGCTACTCTGCCTAGAAGGCAAGCATGCCAGAGTCACCTCTTCACTGTTGACGTTGAGACTGGTGTTAAGTGACCCCAAACTTTTGAATTGAGCTCAGATGCATCCTGTTTCCATTGATCATCCTTGAGATGTTTCTACAACTTGATATGTAAAATATTAAATATATATGTATGAGATATAAATCATCAGGATGTGGTAGTCTACTGGTTATGTTCATCACTTCTCCAATCGTTGTTGAGATCTGATATTCTGTGCAGCGCAAAAGGAGACGTAGGCCTATATCATATTTCTCAAATCCTTTTCAGGCTAAATTCCAGCTGAACATGGAGAGGACAGTTATGCCTAGCTACAAAGTTTCCTGCTTCAGTGTCTTTAGATATTTTTGCCAGATGTTACTATGGAATGCTGAAGTATAATTACAAGCATTTCATAAGTGGCAAAGGCTTTAATTGACAATTACATGAAGCTTATGCAAAGAGTCAATATTTGCAGTGTTGACCCTTCTTTTTCAAGACCTCTGCAATCTGCCCTGGCATGCTGTCAATGAACTTCTGGGCCACATCCTGACTGATGGCAGCCCATGCTTCCATAATCAATGCTTGGAGTTTGTCAGAATTTGTGGGTTTTTGTTTGTCCACCCGCCTCTTGTGGATTGACCACAAGTTCTCAATGGGATTAAGGTCTGGGGAGTTTCCTAGCCATGGACCCAAAATATCCATGTTTTGTTCCCCGAGCCACTTAGTTATCACTTTTTCCTTATGGCAAGGTGCTCCATCATGCTGGAAAAGGCATTGTTCGTCACCAAACTGTTCCTGGATGGTTGGGAGAAGTTGCTCTCGGAGGATGTGTTGGTACCATTCTTTATTCATGGCTGTGTTCTTAGGCAAAATTGTGAGTGAGCCCACTCCCTTGGCTGAGAAGCAACCCCACACATGAATAGTCTCAGGATGCTTTACTGTTGGCATGACACAGGACTGATGGTAGCGCTCACCTTGTCTTCTCTGGACAAGCTTTTTTCCGGATGCCCCAAACAATCTGAAAGGGGATTCATCAGAGAAAATGACTTTACCCCAGTCCTCAGCAGTCCAATCCCTGTACCTTTTGCAGAATATCAGTCTGTCCCTGATGTTTTCCTGGAGAGAAGTGGCTTCTTTGCTGTCCTTCTTGACACCAGGCCATCCTCCAAAAGTCTTTGCCTCACTGTGCGTGCAGATACTCACACCTGCCAGCTCCCATTCCTGAACAAGCTCTGTACTGATGGTGCCCCGATCCCACAGCTGAATCAACTTTAGGAGACGGTCCTGGCACTTGCTGGACTTTCTTGGGCGCCATGAAGCCTTCTTCACAACAATTGAACCGCTCTCCTCGAAGTTCTTTAAGATCCGATAAATGGTTGACTTAGGTGCAATCTTACTGGCTGCAATATCCTTGCCTGTGAAGCCCTTTTTGTGCAAAGCAATGATGACGGCATGTGTTTCCTTCCAGGTAACCATGGGTAACAGAGGAAGAACAATGATTCCAAGCACCACCCTACACCCACCACCATACAGTCTAACCAGACACCCAGGTATTTGTAGTTGTCCACATATTCTAAGTCAGAGCCGTCCAGAGTAGTGATGTTAGATAGGCGGGCAGGTGCAGGCAGCGATCGGTTGAAGAGCATGCATTTAGTTTTACTTGTATTTAAGAGCAATTGGAGGCCACGGAAGGAGAGTTGTATGGCATTGAAGCTCGCCTGGAGGGTTGTTAACACAGTGTCCAAAGAGGGGCCAGAAGTATACAGAATGGTGTCGTCTGCGTAGAGGTGGATCAGAGACTCACCAGCAGCAAGAGCGACATCATTGATGTTTACAGAGAAGAGAGTCAGGGCCTAATTCATATCAATTGACTGATGTCCTTATTATATATTTTTTATTACATTGAACCTTAATTTAACTAGGCAAGTCAGTTAAGAACAAAATCTTATTTACAATGACGGCCTACCGGGGAACAGTGGGTTAACTGCATTGTTCAGGGGCAGAAAAACTGATTTTTACCTTGTCACTCAGGGATTCGATCCAGCAACCTTTCGGTTACTGGCCCAACGCTCTAACCACCAGGCTACCTGCCGCCCCTTATATGAACTGTAACTCAGAAAAATCGTTGAAATTGTTGCATGTTGTGTTTATATTTATGTACAATAAACATACAAGAAGCTGGTGAAGAGCTACAAAAGGAAGTAAATATCCCTATTAGACTGAAAGTTAATGGAATTTCATCAAACTTATGAGCTCCCGAGTGGCGCAGCGGTCTAAGGCACTGCATCTCAGTGCTAGAGGTGTCACTACAGACACCCTGGTTAGATTCCAGGCTGTATCACAACTGGCCGTGATTAGGAGTCCCATAGGGCGGCACACAATTGGCCAAGTGTTGTCCGGGTTTGGCCGGTGTAGGCCGTCATTGTACATAATAATTTGTTCTTAACTGACTTGCCTAGTTAAATAAAGGTTAATAATAATAATTGTGAGGCTCTCCATGAGCATTAGCTGCTACTTCACTCAATCCTGTTTTAAAAAGTCTCCCTGTGTGACATTCCTTGAGACCAACCAGAAATGTTTCCTTGGCCAAATATTCCCAGATTTCCATAAAAACAGCCAAACATGTTCTCGTTTCTGCATCACAAATGTTGTGTGAGACAAAAGAGTAGGCTAGGTGAGCATCAATCACTAGTTCTGTGCAGCAGACTGCAGGGGCGTAGTGCTGCAAGAGCGATGAGCCGCCACAATGGTGTTTGTTTAGTAAAGGTAGATCTCTGGACGATAAAGATGTCTTGGACGATCACCTAATGATTAATTAGTAGTCCACATAACCAAATATTATAGCATAACATTACTGTTACAACAAAACACCTAATTTCTTACGAGATTTTAGGATGGTTTGCTGAATTGTCCCAAACTCAACAGCGTGCGCCATTAGGCAGAATGTGCTTTGATTAAAACAAAATACAGGAAGTCTACAAATTTAACACCATCTGCTCTAATTTGCTAACCAAACAGTAATTAAAGAAAATTTAAATGCATATTCCCATGAAATTGATTGAGATCGAACGATTGGCATGCAGAAACAGCTTGGTCATTTCACTGGTAAAACGCAAAGAATTATAATTCAATATTGACAGTGATGATGTCATGGCCTATTTTGAAATGAGGTATGCCTAACTTGGTGATTGAGGGTATTAAACATTTTCAACGTTCTTGAGACAATGTGTGGGCAAAGGCAGGCATCACAAGTTTTACAAAGTTTTGCCTCGCTGTGAAGTCTTGAGTTGTTCAGGGATGTGTGATGTCAGAATTACAGAATTCAACCTAGCAATAGACTGGTCATAACTTATGGAGGTCTAATTTATGAAGATAACTTATAGATAGAACCTGCTCTTACCATGACTAACAGTTGTCCCAATCTTCTCCTCCTCTTCTTCATCTTTAATGTTGACATTCAGCTCCAGTGTTTGACTGCAGTCCCCCAGCTTCGCTGATGCCATCTCTGGATCCTGCAGTGCAAACTGGGCTCCACTGTCACAATCAGGACCCAGTGACTGTAGGTTTGGACTCAGTGTGGAAGGAGAGAGGCAGGCTGGGTTTGTCCTCACTGTTGATGTTACCGGCCTCAGACTTAATCTGGGTCGGCCTGTAGTAATAAAGAAAAACGGACACAAAAGTTGTTTTCTTGACAGTTCTGGCACTTTATTCTGTAAAAATATTTTCTCTTTTTTCTTGTTCAATTATCTAATTTCAGTAGATCAGGTAGCTAAACATTGACAAAACATTCATTCACATTAGACAAAGTACACATTTTAAATTGCACAACATAAATGCACTTAATCTATAGTCGATTTCCTAAATTGACATAAATGACTCAAAAACCATTTAGTACAAGGTTGCAGAATGTTGTAGGCAGTACTATGTAAACATTTTATGAATAACCTTGTCTTCACTGTATTATTTCAATCACAAAAAAACAATTGTATTTCCCGTTCACACCATAGTAACAATTATCAGGGATCGTACAGTGCCAAGTCAAATTCAAGGACTTTCAAGTACTTTTTTCAAGCGCTAATATTTATTTACTTTAAGCCCCTTGTGCAAACCCTGAATTATAGATAAATATAGAAACAACTGAATGTGTCTGAATATTAGTACACATGTAAAAAACGGATAATCATTACATTCAGCTTCAAAACTGTAGAGCAACTGAAATGTTCTCTCTCTGATGAGGCACTACCTGCACCGAAGTCCGTTGATGCAGACCTCCTATGGTATCATGGTGGTCCACAAACAAACGTTTAAGGTCCATGTCTGTCTAATTCTGTACTAAGAAAATAAACCAAGAAATCCTTATTAACTTCTACCACACCCTCCCCTTCCACAAAAACCCTCCCACACCCCCAATAAACTTTATAAATAGATCCCTTTCTGTGTTTGCAAACATTGGGGTCTATATCATGCTGAGACAATCCACCCCCAGGTTATCCAGCTTATCAAAAACCATACCGACAGTAACATCTGTTACCCCCAACAACTCTGCTGCAGTTTACAAGATAACTTTCAACCTGGTATTTCTGCTTTACACAAACCAAGTGTTGATAACCTTACGAATGAAAGCTATGAAGTACATATTATTCAATATTAAAGTATCCTTTGTCACAGTGCATTTATGGGCGCAAGATTTCTGAACAGCCCTCGAAACCAATGCAGGACTAGTAGAAAGACCAGTTCTGACAGTAGGTCCTCTTACTACGGGACCAGCCATGGAAGCTACATCAGTCTGACAGTTGGTCCTCTTACTACGGAACCAGCCATGGAAGCTCCATCAGTCTGACAGTAGGTCCTCTTACTACGGGACCAGCCATGGAAGCTCCATCAGTCTGACAGTAGGTCCTCTTACTACAGGACCAGCCACTTGGCACATCTTTTCACTCAACAGCTACATGTCCCATTCTTTGGCATTTAAAAACACTGTCATGATTCTCTGTTGCTGCTCCAGTTTCAACTGTTCTGTCTGCGGCTATGGAAGCCTGAACTGTTCACCAGACGTGCTGTTTTCAACTATCTAGAGACAGCAGGAGAGGTAGAGATACTCTGAAAGATCGGCTATGAAAAGCCAACTGACATTTACTCCTGAGGTGCTGACCTGTTGCACCCTCGACAACCACTGTGATTATTATTATTTGACACTGCTGGTCATCTATGAACATTTGAACATCTTGGCCATGTTCTGTTATAATCTCCAGCCAGAAGAGGTCTGGCCACCCCTCATAGCCTGGTTCCTCTCAAGGTTTCTTCCTAGGTTCTGGCCTTTCTAGAGAGGTTTTCCTAGCCACGGTGCTTCTACACCTTGCTGTTTGGGGTTTTAGGCTGGGTTTCTGTAAAGCACTTTGTGACATCAGCTGATGTAAGAAGGGCTTTATAAATACATTTGATTGGTTGATTGATGAGGCTGGGTCAAATTCTCTGACATTGAAGCTAAGGAATCCTAATCTGTACTTTTCCAGACAAAACCTTCTCAAACCTCAACAGCACCGATAAGCTTTCACTTCTTTAACCCTCTTTCCTACTGATCAACCTTTAGGCTTCAACCACTCTGTCTCCTTCACATGTTCTTTAACAATATCATCCATGGACATAGATATTGGGACCTCAGATTACTCCCTTCAATTTAGCATAAGCTCCAGGATCATGGCTTCTGAGCTTCGTCCCATTATGATTTTCCAATTGAAGAATCTTCCCTTGCTGAACCTGACTAGCACAAGATATTAATAATCTACCATTTAAAATGTTTTATTTCACCTTTATTTAACCAGGTAGGCTAGTTGAGAACAAGTTCTCATTTACACAGATGAGGCCCAGTTTAACTTCACCTCTCTTTTTATGGCCTTGGTTAATCAGATAGGGTGTAAATGAGGCCCTGTGGTCTCCTCAAACACCATCCCAACTTTCCACTGTGACACATTACTACTCTAGCTCCCTACCTTGGGCCTCTTTAGTTTCTATACTACATGCACCACTGCTTCCAGTATCATTATCTCTGTTCTTCCTATGTCTTTCCACTACAGACCATTCACATTCTAGACCCTCATCCTCCCGCTCCATATCATCAGAAATGTCCCCCACATTTTTCGCATTCCAGCACAGCTGTTGCTTCTCAAACTCTCTCCATTTCCATTGTTTCAGGGGTGTCAAACTCACTCCATTGAGGACCGAGTCTCCGCGGGTTTTATTTGTTTCCTTTCAATTAAAACCTAGACAATCGGATGGGAGTTCCTTTCTAATTAGTGACCTTAATTCATTAATCAAGTACACGGGTGGAGCGAAAACCCGCAGACACTTGGTCCTCCATGGAATGAGTTTGATTCGTGCTCCGATTCATCCGCATTAATCGACGCCATTCCATGCAGTTAGCCTCTCTCTCCCAATGGTGAAGGATAACTTCAGTTCGCTTCCCTCTATTTTAACACTCCATCACACAGCCTCGTGTCGCCATTTCACCACGAGCAAACACCTAGAGACGACCGAAACCGTTGACGCCGCCATTTGACTAGCCTCGTCCGAACTATCCTGATCTCGCGAACTTACATTAACGAAACAGTGTATGTAAACTCGCGAGATCAGGACGGTTCGGACGAGGCTATTTACCAGCTCATAAACAACATTTTACACAAAACCAAGAACATGTAAAAACTAACTCAAATAAGTGGAATCTTTAGGAAATTACTTTGACGAAATTATGTACATACACTCAGATAAACCCAAAGTCTAGCTATGTGACTTGTAAAATCGTTTTAAATAACGTTCTTCACTCAATCGGTTTGACCCCAAAATAACACATACAATTAAAACCTTTACCAAACGTGATAATACCTTGACTGATTTGTTACCTAGCATGTTATATATTATGTCGACATTAGACATTTTAAACGTGCTATTACATACCTACAATGATAAATCTGAAACGGACACAACCCCTATCGACACAACAGCACAGTTCTGTCGTTTCTACCCGGAACTTCCTGTTCCCCACAACAACAGTACAACAGCGTCATCTTCTTCTCTGGTATACTGACATGTACACAAATATAATGTGTCTACCGCCACCTGCCGTTGGTAAACTGTAGAAATAAAACATGTCCATTGCGGAAGCAACGACATCAAAACAAAATACAAAAATAGATAAATAAAAACATCCCACTCCTTCAGTCACAGTCCTATTCAAATCACATCCCTACACATTCTCATGGGCCTCGTAGGGAGGAACATCTTCAGTCACAGTCCTATTCAAATCACATCCCTACACAGTCTCATGGGCCTCGTAGGGAGGAACATCTTCAGTCACTATTCCCTGCAATCAGTGGTGCAAACTACTTATGTAGTACTTAAAATATTTGTACATAAGTCGTTTTTTGGGGTATATGTACTTTACTTTTGATATTTTTGACAACTTCTACTTTTACTTTTACTTACTACATTCCTAAAGAAAATAAGGTACTTTCTACTCCATACATTTCCCTGACACCCAAAAGTACTCGTTACATGTTGAATGATTAGCAGGTCAGGAAAAAAAATTCAATTCACGCATCCCTACCGCATCTGATCTGGCGGACTCACTAAACATAGATACCTTGTTTGTAAATGATGGGTGTGATCTTAAATTCATTCTGGAGTGCCAGAGTGTGCTTGGGCGTTCGTAAATTCAGAGCGTTGTCAGAATGTCAGTTCGTATCGCTCTCGGAGCGTTCAGAGCCACACTGGACGCTCTGGCGGAGGAGTAGGGTTGATTCAAGCGTTCTGACCTCACAACTATGAAACGCCGTTTGGGACTTTGCGTGTCAAAAAGATCAACCGTTAAATAACACTAGTTGACGTGTCAAATAACACTAGTTGACGCGTCAAATAACAATATGTAAACTATATGCAAATGTTGGCCAATCACTATATGAAAAACTTCTCATTCATCATCACCAACAAACGTCTAAGTCATGTCGAACCTTGAAAACATGAGAGACCGCTTTTTGAGTTTTGCCAAGTGCAACCAGCCAAGTGCAGCCACCTTTACAACCACCCCAGGTAGGACCATCGGGTAGGATTAATTCTGGTAGGTTAGGTAATACCTGGCAAAATTTAACATTAACCTGCACAACTACCTAGTAACGTTAGCTTGCTAAAGATTGCAACAGCTACCGTGGGGTGCGCGAGTATGGGCGGTGTCGTTTATGGTGAGTGTCATTAGTGTAACTTTTATAACGTTTGCGCATGTCAGATTTCAATCGTTCAGGAGACGGAATAATGCTGGAGTCCAAAGGCGGCAAACCGGGAGAAGCAGGTGGATAACTATGAGGGTTTGTCTGATCGCTGAGTCTACCATCCGGCAGCTGAACAGGATAGGTATATTTTCCCTATATCCATGCAGTACATGAGGACACAGTGCGATGTACAGTGCTTGCTTTGTAAGTAAGCTAGGTGTGAATCTATTTTGTGATTAAACATAGACTTATTGTAGGTTATTTTACTGATTTAAAGATCATGAACTATTTTATATTAGGATACGTTGTATTAGATTGAAATAACGTTTCCACATCTCAGTATTTTTAGAGTAGCCTGTGAGGCAGATCAAAGTACAGTATGGTCAGGAGGAGAGCAGCTTCTTGAAGGTTTTGGGGGAAACATTTTCTCCAGATTAATCCAAATGTAGAGGCCTTTAAGACAGATAGGAGGAGGCTCGTTCCCCTACAAAAAAAGGATTGTTGTCAAGACAATGGAGGACAGAGATGGTGTGGTTGAATTGGTGGCTCAACAATTTGTCCAAGGGAGCATGCAGGTGGCATTGGAGCAGTAAGTCAACTCTGTCATAAATCTCTGAAGTACTTGTCAATACCTCCTCTAACATAAGTATTTTTAATCAGTCCACCCCCCTAAATCAATACACATCACTATATTGTCCTTAACACTTATTTTAAATATACATACTGTCTCTAAACAAAACAGGTTCAAATATCGTCTCAACTCTCTTGGGCTGCTCGAAGCATTGGGGAACCACCCGGACAGCTTCCGAGCACTTTTTGTGGACTCCATAAAACCTCCCACTGCCAGGGACCTGTTTAAAGTAACCTATTCCATACCTGGCGGCAACCGGCGGTGTTTGGAGAACAACACCATCTGCCACTGGTTCAACTGGCTGGCTGAGGTGCAAGGTAAAATAGTAAATTGTTCAAGTTTATTGGTAACTGCTGTCACGACTTCCGCCGAAGTCGGGCCCTCTCCTTGTTCGGGCGGCGTTCGGCGGTCGACGTCACCGGCTTTCTAGCCATCGCCGCTCCATTTTTTATTTATCCATTTGTTTTGTCTTGTTCTCTGCACACCTGGTTTTCATTCCCCAATCACACTACATGTATTTATTCCTTTGTTCCCCCTCATGTCTTTGTGTGAGATTGTTTTGTGTTACGTGTCTATGTTGACGGGCTTTACTGGTATGTGTTTATTCCGTGTTTTATTTCACGAGGTATGTTTTTTGTGTTTATACAATATTATTGTGATGTTTGCTCGTTTGCACTTTTGCATTGGCTGGAGGTTTCCGTCTGTTGGTTTCTCCTGCCTACATAAAGTGTGCGCCTGTTCACAACTCTCTGCTCTCCTGCACCTGACTCCAGTACGCACGCCATTGACAACTGCATATTATTCCATTTTGTGATTTAAATATGTATTTTAAATGTTTTACTGTGTACTCCTCAGATGGAGAATGTCCTCCTCTAACAGTGGCGATGGTGTTGGAGTTTGCTACTGGGGCAACGGTGGTGCCACCCCTTGGGTTTGAGGACACCTCGACCATCGAAATCCTCCACACAGCGCGAGGGCATCTCGCTGGGCAGCAGAAGAAAAAGTATCCAGAGGCAAACGCGTGTGCTGTGACACTAAGGCTCCCTCTTCATAGTACCTACAATGCCTTTAGGGAATTCATGACCTCCGGTATTGTGAATTCCCCACATTTCGGTGTTGCATAAAAACATTTTTACGATACATAATTGTATCTAGTAGCACTAAATTACAGTAGCAATTGAGTGTTGGAAAATGTAACTGCACATCAACATTTAAGCATTTATCTACTTACATCTGTATTGTTTGTACAGTGCATTCGGAACGTATTCAGACCCCTTGACCTTTCCCACATTTTATTACGTTACAGCCTTCTTCAAAAAATGGATACAATAATTTTTTCCCCTCATCAATCTACACACAATACCCCATAATGTCAAAGAAAAAACAGGTTGACATTTTTGCAAATGTATAAAAAAAAGAAGTAAATATTACATTTATGACCCTTTCCTCAGTCCTTTGCTGAAGCATCTTTGGCAGCGATTACATCATAGAGTCTTCTTGGGTATGACGCTACATTTCTATTTATTTAATACATTTTAGAATAAGGCTCTAATGTAACAAAATGTGGTGAAAGTCAAGGGGTCTGAATACTTTCCAAATGCACTGTATTTCCATATTGGCTGTTATTGTTCACTTAATGATCATTAAAATGTAATTATACAATCCATATTGCTTGTCTTGGTGTTAAGGTTTAGTTTTTTTTTTAGAAACACTTTACTGACACTTCACTAATAACCAATATCCGTTGCTGATATTGACTGAAGTACTGCTGCCATATTGCAGCCAACTCATCCATTTCTGATCATTTGATGTCCTACATTAAGAACAAATTAAGTTCAGCCATTATCATTTAATTAGAACTACATAAAATAAGGCTTCCCATCCACTGCCTTAAAACTTCTTATGGCTGCAGCCCGGTGTCGGTACACTTATGACAACAGCCAGCTCAAGTGCAGGGCGCGAAATTCAAAATATATATTTTTTAAATATTTAACTTTCACACATTAACAAGTCCAATACAGCATATGAAAAGGTACACATCTTGTGAATCCAGCCAACATGTCCGATTTTTAAAATGTGTTACAGCGAAAACACCACGTATATTTATGTTAGCTCACCACCAAATACAAAAAAGGACAGACATTTTTCACAGCACAGGTAGCATGCACAAAGCCAACCTAACTAACCAAGAACCAACCAAACTAACCAACAAACAACTTCATCAGATGACAGTCTTATAACATGTTATTCAATAAATCTATGTTTTGTTCGAAAAATGTGCATATTTCAGGTATAAGTCATAGTTTACATTGCAGCTACAATCAGAAATTGCACCGAAGAAAAATACATAGTGTACAGCAAATGAAAGACAGGCATCTTGTGATTCCAGCCAATATTTCCGATTTATTAAGTGTTTTACAGCGAAAACACAATATAGCGTTATATTAGCTTACCACAATAGCCAGAAACACAAGCCATTTCCCAGTAGCAAAAGTTAGCGATCGTAACAAACCAGTAAAAGATATATAATTTGACTAACCTTGATATTCTTCATCAGATGACAGTCCTATAACATCAGGTTATACATACACTTATGTTTTGTTCGAAAATGTGCATATTTAGAGCTGAAATCAGTGGTTATACATTGTGCTAACGTAGCTACTTTTTCCCACAACGTCCGGGTTTTTTTCTGACACTTTTTCTGACACACATATTCTGACCAAATAGCTATTCATAAACATAGCTAAAAAATACATGTTGTATTGGAAATGATAGATACACTAGTTCTTAATGCAATCACCGTGTTAGAATTCTAAAAATAACTTCATTACCACATAAGGCTTACGTTATGTCGACCGAGTGCCCAAAACCTGGGCGCAAAACTAATAGTACACAGTTCGAGAGATATATGAAATAACATCATAAAATGGGTCCTACTTTTGCTGATCTTCCATCAGAATGTTGTACAAGGTGTCCTTTGTCAAGAACAATCGTTGTTTGGATTTAGAACGTCCTTTTCCCTCTTGAATTAGCAAGCGCACTAGCCAAGTGGCGCGAAGCTCTCCTTTCTGAACAAAGGCACACAACGCAACACGCCTAACGTCCCGAATAAATTTCAAAAATCTAATAAAACTATATTGAAAAAACATACTTTACGATGATATTGTCACATGTATCAAATAAAATCAAAGCCGGAGATAGTAGTCGCCTATAACGAAAGCTATTCAGAAGGCAAATCCAGGTCCAACCTCGCGCCTTCCTGAAAACAGGAAATGGGTGACACGTCATTCCAAGAGGACGTATTCCATCTCAGACCAAGATAAACACTCCATTTCTTCTCTCACTGCATCTTGACATCCAGGGGAAGGTGTATGACGTGCATGTATACTAATAGGTATCATGCCCATTTATAGGCAGGACCTAGAAGAGAGCATCGATTTCAGATTTTCCACTTCCTGGTCAGGAAGTTTGTGCCAAATGAGTTCTGTTTTACTCACAGATATAATTCAAACGGTTTTAGAAACTAGAGAGTGTTTTCTATCCAATAGTAATAATAATATGCATATTGTACGAGCAAGAATTGAGTACGAGGCCGTTTGAAATGGGCACCTTTTATCTGGCTACTCAATACTGCCCCTGCAGCCCAAACAGGTTAAGTGACAGCTCCACTTCTGGGAACTGCACCTTTGTAGTGACTTATCGGATTTCAAATGCATTGATCTAAGAACTAGATCCATTAGTCCTAGACTCTCCAACCCTGTTCCTGGAGAGCTACCTTCCTGTAGATGTTCAATCCAACCTCAGTTTTAACTAACCTCGTTAACTTATTAAGCAGGTAATTATTAAAATCAGGTGCACTAGATTAGGGTCGGAGTGAACCTACAAGACAGTAGCTCTCCAGGAACAAGGTTAGGAGCCCTGCACTAGTCCATCTTCAACCACATCATTTGAGCTGTCACAATGTTATGTTACTAACTGTAATAGGTTGCTGTTAATCACAAGTATATCAAATGTAACGGGGGCGAACCACTATCTTCATAGTTCATTTTTTTAAACTATAGGGCGTTCTCCACACAATTATTTATTTTAACAATTTATAAAAGTCCCGATTGGGCATTATAAAAATGTAAGTTCTGTTTTAATAATGTCCAATCAGAATGTTCTGTTGTCCTCCCACAGCAGGCACGCTCTGAAGGCTCCAATCCAGTGCTTGCAGTAGGCCTCTCCTGGGTGGTGTTGTACTGAGTGGAAGACAAATATTGTGTCAGCTGATGGAATTCTGTACTAAAGCGCCATAGAGCAAAATGCAATAACCATAGGCTGTATATCTTAACAGTACCTGACTCTCTCCAAATATAACCAAACAGAATCGTACTGGAATGGGGAAGTACTTAACTTTTGTTAAGGCCATCTGTGTCTAAACTCTGGTCCCCATCCGTTTAGAGTTGAAAATGTCTATCGTACCTTTCTAGAGACCAAATCATACAGTGTGTGAAAGAGGGGGAATGTTACTATTATACATTTATTACTACTATTATAAAAATGAACTGATTCAAAGGAACGAGTGGTGCTGAAGATATAGCGTCCAATCCCTCATCCCAGTAGGGGAGTATCAGGGGTGTATGTAGTAAGTCAGGTTGGAGTAGGAACGAGTGGCGCTGAAGATATAACTGCCATAACCCTCTGTAGATTGTCAACTCCCAGGCTGCCTCTGGGGCTTTCCAATGGAATTATTGTCTGCAACAGTACCATCTGTGTGTTGCTGATGGTGAACTGGATTTGTGGCACAATCACCCATTCCGACCAATAAAGAGCTGCGGCGCCAGTGGTTGGGGGAGCTGAGGTGGTGGCTTGAGAGCTGATGGTGGTTGAATTTGGGGCAAACAAATCCCTTACTGCTTTCAGATTGGCCCTCTGCATTGCCAGGGAACCCGAGATGAACAACTGCAGAGGTGACTGCCGTTGTTCAGTCCTCAGCCCATGGTGGTTCCACTGACTGGCAAACACAGCAAGATCTCTGTTCACCCATTGCAGGAACACAAAGTGCAGTGCCCACAGGTGCACCTCATTGTTGATGTCGATGATCTGCTCCGTCTCCAAGAAGGTGAACAGGCCATGGTAAACGTTGGAGACTCCATGCCAGACGTCCCCCCACTGCCGCTCTATCCGCTGGTTGTGAGTGCTCCTTCCTCTGAGGGCACTTCCCCTCTCACCACCCCTGAACTGCTCCATGAAGGCACAGATACGGTTGTTTTCACCACCCGGTCACATCTCACCCGGGATGGTACTCCGTAGCTGGTGATGGCTGCTTTGAATGACTCCATGACTGTGGCACTCCTGTTGTTGTCAGAGGCCTTCAGAAACACACGTCTGCTGTAACCATCCACAGCACCATGGATAACAATCCTCCACCTAAAAAACATGATACGTTGGTTTTACAAAACCATTTTTTTCTCTTATAGTGACACCATTCTGTGTTTATTGATATCAGCTCTTTGATCCTCTCATCCAGCTGAGCGTCTGACAACAGTGAGTAGGACCTGAAAACCTGAAAATTACTAAATACAAAAATAACACAGAAAGATACATCAATCAGGAATGTGATCAAATCTAAAGAGGATGTAGAGCTCTCCCTCTTGTGTTACAATTGCTTTATTCAATTACGATAACTTACCTCGTGCGCCGCTTGACCACAGAGTGCGACACATTGAGAACATTTGCCATTTGTCTGATGGTCATATGACAATCTATGAGGAACTCAAGCTGCTCCTTGGTGATGTGGTACCGCCTTCCCTCCAAAAGGCGCTTGATAGGATACTGAAATAAAAAATACAACAGATAATTACAAAATACACTCCTAAAAACTTTAGGTTAAAAGACTATAAGATCACCATATAGAATTTAGAAACAGCATTATCTGCCAACCAACTGTTTTTTTCATTGATTGACTTGACACAGGAGACTTAACACAGGACAAGTAAAATGATACAATCTCAGCCTTTGCCACACATGCCGTACAAAAAAAAATTATACAAATGTAACAACTTGCCATTTGTGCCCCAGACTATCCGTAAATTTAAAATACAAGGAAATCGTGCTGTCTGGTTTGCTTAATATAATTTATTTGAAATTATTTATACTTTTACTTTTGATACTTAAGCATATTTTAGCAATTACATTTACTTTTGATACTTATGTATATGTTAAACTAAATACTTTTAGACTTTTACTCAAGTAGTATTTTACTGGGTGGCTTTCACTTTTACCTTGATAGGAACGGACTCAAGTATCTTTACTTTTACTCAAGTATGACAATTGGGTACTTTTTACACCACTGCCCGCAATGCTTCCAATGTTAATTCCTGAACTCCCATAAACCTTTCAGCCGCACGTACAATTAATCTTTACAATCGGTATCCTTCAACTGGTGAACGACGTTATGAATCTCAACAGGCTGCGGGGCATCCACTGCCATAGCTTCCTCAGCACAAATCGCTCTTTAATAAACTATTTCCCGCGCCTCCCAGTAGAACTACTGTACAGTTTCTTTATGTGGATGTTCCCTGATACAAGAAAAATGTATACATGCCATTGGTCAGTTAAGGTGTTATGAAACTGATGCAGACTATTTGTTAAAAAAAAATAAAAAAGTATTTATTTAACTAGGCACAAAGCATACATAACAGGTTAGGATAATTAAAGTGGCAGGTTAGGAGACTGAGGTTAAGGTTAGGAAAAGGGTGAGGGTTAGGGATATGTTACCCATGCAGGTTTGGAAAACTAACATGGCAGGTTATGATGATTAACGTGGTTGTTAGGAGACTGAGATTAAGGTTAGGAAAAGGGTTATGGTTTATGCTACAGTTGTCAACAACTGTTGTCCCCAACGCAAAATAAACAGTTACGGACCAATGGGGAGCATCAATTGGTGTAGACTTGATATCATGAAACACCCGATATCAGAGAACGCCCCTAATTGCGGTCTGCAATCACACCCTTCTCGGATCAAGGGGGCAGGCTTCCAGTCTATAAGCATGCTTTCCACTGTGCTCAGAGGGCATTTTCGGTACTGCAGTTCAGCTGAAGCACGACCCAATTCCCATTGAAGGCCCCATAGCGAAGTCACATAAAAAATTCAAAAATGATCACAAAACATCTATTGAATTATTAAAGTAATTGCCTTAAGAGTCAGATTTTTTCCCATCACTCACAGCCAAAGTTATTAACCATTTTAGATTCATGCTGTGAGGTGGGTGAGCTTATGCCACATGCAGATGCTGAAGGGAAAACACACCTCTTGATCTGCGTGTTTATAATGTAGGTCAAGGTGCAGCCTTGTCTCATAGACTAGACGTAACATAGTAAATATAAATCCGGGACTCTCAAAATATTATGGTATGTTACGTTTTCATGGTTACATAAGACAGATGGTTACTTAATAAATGGAATTTGGTGGTGCTGTACTGTAACAGCGAGCTGAACCAGTTGAAACTATTGACGCCAGGGATATATTGTTGGTGACTGTGTGTTCCTTTATTAGTTTTGTGTTTTTTTTTCATTTATTTCTGGTACTCTCCTACCTGAGCGGCATGAGGCCTGTGTGGCGTTGCACTGTTAAAATCCTCCCAGTGTGGAGATGAAACACCTGTGTGTTACAAAGCCACATGCTCTGTCCTCTCTGCTCTACCTAGGTGTTTTAATGTGGGTAATACAGAGATAATACTAACACAGAGATAACCCCTGCTCTACCTAGGTGTTTTAATGTGGGTAATACAGAGATAATACTAATACCGTATTATTAGTAGTAATAATAATACTAATAATACTAAACTGCCTGCTACTCAGGCCCAGAAGCTAGGATTTACATATAATTGTAGATTTGGACAGACAACACTCTACAGTTTCCAAAACTGTTAAAATAATGTCTGTGAGTATAACAGAACTGATTTGGGAGGTGAAAACCTAAGAAAAATCCATCCAGGAAGTGGGATTTTTTTATGTTTGTAGTTTTCTATTGAATGCCATTACAGTATCCATTGATTTAGGACTCAAATTCCACTTCCTATGGCTTCCACTAGACGTCAACAGTCTTTAGAAATTGTTTCAGGCTTGTATTCTGAAAAATTAGAGACTAAGGTCACTCTGAATGAGTGGACCCTACAGTGTCCCAGAGATTTTTCATGCGCACGAAAGAGAGTGCACCTTTCTTGTTTACCTTTTATATTGATGGCGTTATTGTCCAGTTGAAATATTATTGATTTCAACCGGTTTCAATTATCGATTGTTTGATTGTTTAAAAAAAATATATATTAAGCAAACCAGACTGCACAATTGTCTTGCTTTTTTAATATTACGGATAGCCAGGGGCACACTCCAACACTCAGACATAATTTACAAATGAAGCATTTGTGTTTAGTGAGTCCGCCAGATCAGAGGCAGTAGACGCAGAACGCAGACGCAGATCAGACGCAGAACGCTCTCAACGCCTTGGACAGTCTATGCCCCAACGAATTGAGGATGTTCTAAGGACAAAGGGGGGTGCAACTCAATATTAGGAAGGTGTTCCTAATGTTTGTGCACTCAGTGTATATCAGATAAAGATGGTGTGATGATCAGTTTTTAGCGTTAGTTTGGGTGGATTATTTTATATTTTATATTACTAAACAACTTTTGTTTAATGATAAACAGGCTATGAATTGACTACTTGTGTTTATTAAATTGTATTTTAATATTAGTTTTATTATTTTAGTCATTGATGATGAATGTATTTGAATAACTGTATTGAACTTAATTGATCTGGTGACAGGTAGCCTAGCAATTAAGAGTATTGGGCCAGTAATTGAAAGGTTGCTGGTTTGAATCCCGTGCCAACAAGGTGAAAAATCACTCAGTGTGCCCTTGAGCAAGGCAATTAACCCTTATTTGTCCTGTAAGTCGCTCTGAATAAGAGCATCTGCTAAATGACAAGAATGTAATGAAAAATAATGTTTGTATATGAATTCGTGCTGGGCAACCACTTTTTTCTCATGTGTATAATGCAATTAAATGAACAGTTTTTAGTGAAATACTGTATATACAATACACAACATTACCGCTTTGTTTCCCCTGGCCAGAGGGACAGGGCCATAGTAGGCTAGAACAACTATGTTAGTGTTAATGTAACGTTAGCTAGCATGCAAGTATCCAGGAATAGTTGCTAATGTTAGCCTAGAGAAAATAATACTGTGCGACATTAACAGAAACTTATAATTAATATAACAACCTTATTAAATTGCAAACGTTTTCAAAAATTTTGACGCTTACAATTATCCTCGTGTCGTTGTGTTACCGCCTTGAGGAACAAATGGCGGCTGAATGACTTGCTCGTTTTGCTTTATCCAGTTTTGAGGCATTCCCGTTATAAATTGTAATAAATACCATTGTGAAATTGTAAACTAATGATTTGAAATTACAAGTCATTTTTAGTCATTCTGTCTATATCAGAACATCTAACAAGCTAGTTGATTTTATTTTTTATTTCAAATCAATATATTTTATTATATTATGTATATTATATTGTGTATATTGTGTATATCATTTCGGAGCAGGGCACCGATTAAAGGTGTTATATCTGGAGTTTCGTTGGATAATGAGGTTCATCGTCTTGAGCAGAAGATTCGAGGAGTGGTTGGAGCACTAAACCGTGTAGTAGATGGAAAGAAGGAAGAAAGTCAATCAGTTTTACCGTTGTTTGAAGAAGATAATCTGCCTACTACCGAGGTAAAGTTTATTTTATATTCACACATTCTTACATTCAACAGACATTCATCAGAAATTCGCCAAAAGACATTTTAAATTGTAAAAATTAATAACTAATTAATTGATTGTCACAGAGATATAAAAATAGATATGGTTTATTCCATAAATGTCTAACATACTTTTACAACCTTTGTTTTGAATAGAAATTCCAGTTTTGATTTGATGGAAATATATGAAATCTTAAATGTAATTTAAAGCTGTTTAAATCAATAACTAATTCACCCTTTGTCACAGAATCATCAAACTATATATGATTTATTCCATAAATGTCTAGCATATTTTTACAACCTTTGTTTTGAATACAAATTCCAGTTTTGATTTGATAGAAATATATCAAATCTATAAGATGCCATTCTAGTAATGTTTGATATTACAACATTGATATGCGATACCTTTTTTATCAACAAATACGTTTTTTGCAAATGTATGTCTTTATTACTATACGATTTATATTGCCTGAATACTCAACGATGATTAGCACCTCAGTTATGTGTGCTTCTGTCAGGGTTCTGGTCAAATACATGTCCTTTAAAGTCAATTTAGCAATTGAACAAAAATCCATTTCAATTTGAAATTGTTCCTATTTGCAAAAACATGTAACAGAATTTAGGTATTCCAGAACTGTTATTTACATGTAAATCAACATAACCTAGTTTTATGTTTTTAATACTGCAGATAGAACGCTCTGTGTGCCAGAGATGGTTCCATTTAGCTTGTCTGGGGATGACAATGAAGGACTTCAACAAAGCCAAAACAGAAAATGATTGGAAGTGGCCTCTTTGCTCTTAAATTAGAGACGTATAAATAAATGACTGTTGTGCTTTGTAACTACTTTAACATGTGGAACTGTTGCACAAAAAATGCAAACATTGATTTTAGTGAAATACTGTTGAACTGTTGCACAAAAAATGCAAACATTGATTTGACATACAATTCAAGATGGTAAACATTGATTTGGCATGCTGTTTATGATTGTAAACATTGTACAACTTGATGTAAACATTGTCTAACTTCATATAGAACAAATTGCACTTGAAATTAACATTTTAAGGTATTTTAAATAAATGCATATTCTCACTTTTTTTCTGAGACAATCACTGAATGAGTTATTGATTTCTTTATCTTTAAATGCAATACTTGATATTTTATTTATTTCTATCAAATCAAAACTGGAATTTCTGGAATTTCTAATTTCTATAAGTATACTAGACATTAATAGAATAAATCATACATATTTTGATGTTTCTGTGACAAACAGTGAATTAGTTATTGTTTTATACAGTTTTAAATGATATTTGATAGATTTTATGCTAGACTTTAATAGAATAGTTTTGTTTCTGTGACAATCAATGAATTAGTTATTGATTTTTGCAATTTAAATGGCTTTTGGCGAATGAATGTCTGAATATAAAACCAACTTTACCTCGGTCTGCCTACTCATGTAATTAAAAAAAAACGTTCTTTAATTAGGCAAGTCAGTTAAAAAAAGATCTTATTTACAATGACTAAGGAACAGTGGATTAACTGCCTTGTTCAGGAGCAGAACGACAGATTTTTACCCTGTCAGCTCGGGGATTCGATCCAGCAACCGTTCGGCTACTGGCCCAACGCTATAACAGGATGCTAGGATATTTCATACGCAGTGAGAGCTATTGCGACTAAGCCAATGCAGTTATGAAATTGATAAAAGAAAGGCCATGTTTCAAGTGTGTGCCAACGGAATATTTTTGGTATTTATTAATAAGATCCCCATTAGCTGCTGCAAAAGTGTCAGAATTGTTCACTTATCTCATTGACTTCTCAAATCTCGGCTTGGTCCGCTTCGCAAGCGTTCTCTGAAGTCTCGCGTTTTTGTGTCTCTGGGTTTAGAAACTGGTAGTGGGGGAACAGGAAGTTCCGCGCAGGCGCGCATCATTCTTCAGAATAAAGGATACGCCAGAATTGTGCAGTCGAGACGACAACCTCTGCGTCCGTTTCAAATATATTACTACTGGTATGTAATAGCACGTTCTAATATCGAAAGAACATGTCATAACATGCTCGGTAACAAATACGTCAAGTTATTATTACGTTTGATAAAGGTTTTATGTGTTATTTTTGTGTCAAACCTCGTGAGTGAATGTGATCACGTTTTTACAAGTCACATAGTTAGAGACTGTGGGTTAGTCTGAGTGGATGTATATCATTTCGTCAAGGTAATTTCATTAAGGATCCATTTGTTTTAGCTCTCTGGGTTCGTTTTACATGTCGTTTTTGGTTTTGTATAAAATTCACGAGCTGGTAAAATGGCGGTTCCCACTCGGTCTGCATCAACGGATTTCAGTGCAGGCAGTGAGGGTGCAGCAGAGAGAGATACAATTTTACGGTTGCACTAAGTTACTGTTTTGGAGTTTAATGTAATCAGTTTTCTACATGTGTACTAGTATTCAGAGACATTCAGTTGTTTCTGTCTATCTATACATGTTACTATGGTGTGAACGGAACTACTATTGGTTTTTGATTGGAATAATACAGTGAAGACAAGGTTATTCAGGAAAATAGTACATAGTGCTGCCTACAACATACTGCAACCTTGTACTAAATGTTTTTTGAGTCATTTATGTGTTTATGTGAATTCAGGAAATCTACTATAGATTAAGTGCATTTAGAGTTGTGTAGCCTAATTTAAAGTGTATACTTTGTCTAATGTGAATTAATTCATTTTTTGTTGTCAATGCTTAGCTACCAGATATATTGAAATGAGATCAGTGCTAGACTTGGACAGGAGCTCATCGGAGCTGAGTACCAGCACCTCAAATTTCTACTGTTTGAGCTCATGTTCCTCTTATAGAATATTAGCTCAACAGTATTGTGGAGCTCCTGCACCTAAATATAAACCATATTTTTAGAGAATTAAGAAAGTGCCAGAACTGTCAAGAATAACTTAAGTGACCGTTTCTCTTTATTACTACTGGCCGACTCAGATTAAGTCTGAGGCCGGTAACATCAACAGAGAGGACAAACCCAGCCTGCCTCTCTCCTTCCACACTGAGTCCAAACCTACAGTCACTGGGTCCTGATTGTGACAGTGGAGCCCAGTTTGCACTGCAGGATCCAGAGATGGCATCAGTGAAGCTGGAAGACTGCAGTCAAGCACTGGAGCTGAATGTCAACATTAAAGATGAAGAAGAGGAGGAGAAGATTGGGGAATCTGTTAGTCATGGTAAGAGCAGGTTCTGTCTATCCAAGTTTGTGCACTGGCATAGAGCAGTGGTGTGGAGACACTTGCAGAAGTTGGCCTTTTATAAACAGATTTCATGCAATTATACATAATTTTAGATGACTGGAGACTTTCGCACAATGTTTTTTAATACCTCACAAATGACAAGCTACTTTGACACTGACAAACTGAGAATCTGAGATCAATAAAAACGACCTTGTCTTGAATCCATGAATAGCCTAGGCCATTTGTGAAGAGAAACACATTGTACAATATGAGGAGGAAGTTATAGTCCTAAACAAGCTTTCCAGTTTCACTGACTCACCCAATGATTGGCAGCTCACTCACCGGACAAAAGCTTCTCTCTCTTGCTTTACTTTGTAAAACAATGCTGTTCGCTCAATAGGTCTATTTGGAAGTTGATAACACAGACAGATTAGTATTTTCTTTTCAGCAGGATTTGCTTTACAACCTGTTTTCCAGCAATTTGTATAAAAAATATTGTGAAAGGCCTGTTAGGAGAGATGAGAGTTGCAGGCTCATGTCTATAACAGCACAGAGAGGGAGAGAGATCATAGAAAGCGAATCTCATTCTAGTTCTGTGAGAGATACAGGCGTGCTTCTCTCTCACCACAGCAATGGCCACGCCTTGGTCTAAATAGGCTACAATGTTGCACAAACAATGAACCTGGTACCCCCCAACATTAATACATTCTTAGAATATCAGGCACATTTTCACATTACGTTTTTTATGGGACATGCCAAATACAGAGGAATCCAAATGTGATTACTCTGATTGCTTTTATGAGGATTTTTTGCATTGCAAACAGTGGATTTTTCCCCCCGCTCCACAAGGTAGGCTACCTGATCTTAGCGAATGGGTTCCGGAACAAAAGACTACAAAACTGAGAGGTGCCGGAGGATCTGGCTCAAATTATGAACCGCCCTTCTCATATAATGGGCTAGGACTATCCCAAGGATCCCTGAATGCACAGACGATTGCACATTTTATAACTAAACCAAGATAGACCACAGCTGGTCGTTTCCAATGGGAACAGATGAGTCATAGTGGGCAGAGCCAAGCACGAGTCAGCGAGAACCTATTGGTGCGTTCTACAACACATCTGCATATTTCTGTTCAGGAACGCCTCCTCTGTGAAGCGCTCGTGTGCAATAACTCAATTCATCTTTACGTTCCTTATAAATAATGCGATTATATTTTTTGCAAAGGGTGAAGTCTACAAAACTTGGTCCACTCTGTTCATAACAGATTTTAGTTTTGGGAACAGAATACTGTATTAAGATCAGATGTTTCATAGATTAGAACATTTGCAGAATGTCGGCCAAAATCCATCTCGTTCCATCTTCTCCCACTGCCGGCCAGTGGGCTTCCTCTCACTACCATAATCAAATCAAATTTTATTGGTCACATACACATAGTTAGCAAATGTTAATGCGAGTGTAGCAAAATGCTTGTGCTTCTAGTTCCAGTAATATGCAGTAATATCTAACAAGTAATCTTAACAAATTCACAACTACCTTATACACACACATGTAAAGGCATGAATAGAATATGTACATATAAATATATGGATGAGCGATGGCGTGCGGCATTGGCAAGATTATTATATTTTTTTAACCTTTGTTTAACCAGGTAGGCAAGTTGAGAACAAGTTCTCATTTACAACTGTGACCTGGCCAAGATAAAGCAAAGCAGTTCGACACATACAACAACACAGAGTTACACATGGAGTAAAACAAACATACAGTCAATAATACAGTAGAAAAATAAGTCTATATACAATGTGAGCAAGTGAGGTGAGATAAGGGAGGTAAAGGCAATAAAAAGGCCACGGTGGTGAAGTAAATACAATATAGCAAGTAAAACACTGGAATTGTAGATTTGCAGTAGGTGAATGTGCAAAGTAGAAATACTGGGGTGCGAGGGAGCAAAATAAATACAGTAGGGGATGAGGTAATTGTTTGGGCTATTTATAGATGGGCTATGTACAGGTGCAGTAATCTGTGAGCTGCTCTGACAGCTGGTGAGGAAGATAAATGTTTCCAGTTTCAGAGATTCTTGTAGTTAGTTCCAATCATTGGCAGCAGAGAACTGGAAGGAGGCGGCCAAAGAAGGAGTTGGCATTGGAGGTGACCAGAGAGATATACCTGCTGGAGCGTGTGCTACAGGTGGGTGCTGCTATGGTGACCAGCGAGCTGAGATAAGGGGGGACTTTACCTAGCAGGGTCTTGTAGATGACCTACTTGAACCAGTGGTTTTGGCGACGAGTATGAAGCGAGGGCCAGCCAACGAGAGCGTACAGGTCGCAGTGGTGGGTAGTATATGGGGCTTTGGTGACAAAACGGATGGCACTGTGATAGACTGCATTCAATTTGTTGAGTAGGGTGTTGGAGGCTATTTTGCAAATGACATCACCGAAGTCGGGGATCGGTAGGATGGTCAGTTTTACGAGGGTATGTTTGGCAGCATGAGTGAAGGATGCTTTGTTGCGAAATAGGAAGCCAATTCTAGATTTAACTTTGGATTGGAGATGTTTGATGTGAGTCTGGAAGGAGAGTTTACAGTCTAACCAGACACCTAGGTATTTGTAGTTGTCCACATATTCTAAGTCAGAGCCGTCCAGAGTAGTGATGTTGGACAGGCGGGCAGGTGCAGGCAGCGATCGGTTGAAGAGCATGCATTTAGTTTTACTTGTATTTAAGAGCAGTTGGAGGCTACGGAAGGAGAGTTGTATAGCGTTGAAGCTCGCCTGGAGGGTAGTTAACACAGTGTCCAAAGAGGGGCCAGAAGTATACAGAATGATGTCGTCTGCGTAGAGGTGGATCAGAGACTCACCAGCAGCAAGAGCGACATCATTGATGTATACAGAGAAAAGAGTTGGCCCAAGAATTGAACCCTGTGGCACTCCCATAGAGACTGCCAGAGGCCCAGACAACAGGCCGCCCGATTTGACACACTGAACTCTATCGGAAAAGTAGGCAATCATTTGAGAAACCGAGGCTGTTGAGTCTGCTGATGAGGATGTGGTGATTGACAGAGTCGAAAGCCTTGGCCAGGTCAATGAATACGGCTGCACAGTATTGTTTCTTATCGATGGCGGTTAAGATATCGTTTAGGACCTTGAGCGTGGCTGAGGTGCACCCATGACCAGCTCTGAAACCAGATTGCATAGTGGAGAAAGTACGTGGGATTCGAAATGGTCGGTAATCTGTTTGTTAACTTGGCTTTCGAAGACCTTAGAAAGGCAGGGTAGGATAGATATAGGTCTGTAGCAGTTTGGGTCAAGAGTGTCCCCCCCCTTTTGAAGAGGGGGATGACCACAGCTGCTTTCCAATCTTTGGGAATCTCAGACGATACGAAAGAGAGGTTGAACAGGCTAGTAATAGGGGTTGCAACAATTTCGGCAGATCATTTTAGAAAGAGAGGGTCCAGATTGTCTAGCCCGGCTGACTTGTAGGGGTCCAGATTTTGCCGCTCTTTCAGAACATCAGCTGACTGGATCTGGGAGAAGGAGAAATGGCGAAGGCTTGGGCGAGTTGCTGTGGGGGGTGCAGTGCTGTTGACTGGGTTATGGGTAGGGGTAGCTAGGTGGAAAGCATGGCCAGCCGTAGAAAAATGCTTATTGAAATTCTCAATTATAGTGGATTTATCAGTGGTGACAGAGTTTCCTATCCTCAGTGCAGTGGGCAGCTGGGAGGAGGTGCTCTTATTCTCCATGGACTTTACAGTGTCACAGAACTTTTTTGAGTTTGTGTTACAGGAAGCAAATTTCTGCTTGAAATGCTAGCCTTGGCTTTTCTAACTGTCTGTGTATATTGGTTTCTAACTTCCCTGAAAAGTTGCATATCACGGGGGCTGTTCGATGCTAATGCAGAACGCCACAGGATGTTTTTGTGCTGGTTAATGGCAGTCAGGTCTGGAGAGAACCAAGGGCTATATCTGTTCCTGGTTCTAAATTTCTTGAATGGGTCATTCTTATTTAAGATGGTGAGGAAGGCATTTTTAAAGAATAACCAGGCATCCTCTACTGACGGGATGAGGTCAATATCCTTCCAGGATACCCGGGCCAGGTCGATTAGAAAGGCCTGCTCGCTGGAGTGTTTCAGGGAGCGTTTGACAGTGATGAGTGGAGGTCGTTTGACCACTGACCCATTACGGATACAGGCAATGAGGCAGTTATCGCTGAGATCTTGGTTGAAAACAGCAGAGGTGTATTTAGAGGGCAAGTTGGTTAGGATGATATCTATGAGGGTGCCCGTGTTTACGGCTTTGGGGTTGTACCTGGTAGGTTCATTGATAATTTGTGTGAGATTGAGGGCAACAAGCTTAGATTGTAGGATGGCCGTGGTGTTAAGCGTGTCCCAGTTTAGGTCACCTAGCAGCACAATCTCTGAAGATAGATGGGGGGCAATCAGTTCACTTATGGTGTCCAGAGCACAGCTGGGGGCAGAGGGTGGTCTATTGCAAGCGGCAACGGTGAGAGACTTGTTTTTAGAGAGGTGGATTTTTAAAAGTAGAAGTTCAAATTGTTTGGGTTCAGACCTGGATAGTAGGACAGAACTCTGCAGTTTATCTCTGCAGTAGATTGCAACACTGTCCCCTTTGGCCGTTCTATCTTGTCTGAAAATGTTGTAGTTAGGGATGGAGATTTCAGAGTTTTTGTTGGTCTTTCTAAGCCAGGATTCAGACACGGCTAGGACATCCGGGTTGGCAGAGTGTGCTAAAGCAGTGAATAAAACAAACTTAGGGAGGAGGCTTCTAATGTTAACATGCATAAAACCAAGGATTTTATGGTTACAGAAGTCAACAAAAGAGAGCGCCTGGGGAATAGGAGTGGAGCTAGGCACTGCAGGGCCTGGATTAACCTCTACATCGCCAGAGGAACAGAGGAGGAGTAGGAAAAGTGTACGGCTAAAAGCTATGAGAATTGGTCGTCTAGGACGTCAGGAAAAGAGAGTAAAAGGAGCAGGTTTCTGGGGGCGATAAAATAGATTCAAGGTATAATGTACAGACAGAGGTATGGTAGGATGTGAATACAGTGGAGGTAAACCTAGGCATTGAGTGATGAGAGAGATATTGTCTCTAGAAACATAATTGATGTCATCGCATATGTGGGTGGTGGAGCTGAAGGGTTGGATAAGGTATATTGAGCAGGGCTAGAGGCTCTACAGTGAAATAAGCCAATAAACACAAACCAGAACAGGAATGGACAAGGCATATTGACATTAAGGAGAGGTATGCTTAGCCGAGTGATCATAAGGATCCAGTGAGTAGTGAGGTTGATTGGGGTCACGGCGATTCAGATAGCTAGCCGGGCCACGGGTAGCATGCTAGCAGAAGACGGAGGTCTGTTTTTAGCCACCTCGTGCGTTTCCGTCGGTAGATTAGTGGGGTTCCGTGTGGTAGAGGGGACCAATCCAATTGGCAAAATAATTATAGTTATAATGGCCCAGGAAAATAGTCCGATAGACCTATTCAGCTAGCAGCCAATATGCTCAAGACAGCTAACAAATAATGGGCCGCAGTTAACAGATGGGCGTTCAGGTTACGTCGCGACTGAGGGGCCAGTTGAATAACTTCCTCGGGCAGATTACGTTCGTAGTCCAGTCGTGAAGGCCCGGTGGGGCTTCGCATCAGCAGTAAAACGGGTCCGGCTATGTGATTGTAGCCCAGGAGTGGCTGATAGAACTCTTCAGCTGGCTAGCTCCGGGATAATTGGTGTTTGCTCCGGGACCGACGTTAGCCAATAGTCACTCGGATAGCAGCTAGCTAGTTGCAAGATACAGGTGAAAATGTCCAGAGCTTGCGGTAAGAATCAGGGGATATGGAGAGAAAATAGGTCCGGTATGCTCTGGTCTGAGTCGCGTTGTACAAAACTGGCGATAGGCTTCCGAGCTAAAGGATAGCTGATGACCGCTAGCCGTGGTTAGCTGAATACTAACGTTAGCTAGTGAACTGGCTAACTTCTGGCTAGCTTCTGTTGTGGATTTCAGATTTGAGGTGAATAATACTTTTAAAAGAAACAAACAGATTCACACCATATTTGGTGAGGCGGGTTGCAGGAGAGTGTTTTGAAGTTGAGTTTTTAGAAGAAAAAAATAATATATATATATAAAAAGATATGCAAAGAAAAATATATATATACACACGACGAGGACAAAGGACGTCTGACTGCTACGCCATCTTGGGATGTGTGATGCAGTAGATGGTATAGAATACAGTATATACATATGAAATGAGTAATGTAGGATATGTAAATATTATTAAAAGTGGTGTTATTTAAAGTGACTAGTGATACCTTTTAAGTCCATTTATTGAAGTGGCCATAGATTTGAGTCTGTATGTTGGCAGCAGCGTCTCTATGTTAGTGATCGCTGTTTAACAGTCTGATGGCCTTGAGATAGAAGCTGTTTCTCAGTCTATCGGTCACAGCTTTGATGCACCTGTACTGACCTCGCCTTCTGGATGATAGCGGGGTGAACAGGCAGTGGCTCGGGTGGTTGGTGTCCTTGATGATCTTTTTGGCCTTCCTTTGACATCGAATGCTGTAGGTGTCTTGGGGAGCAGGTAGTTGTCCCCCGGTGATGCGTTGTGCAGACCGCACTACCCTCTGGAGAGCCTTGCGGTCGAGGGCAGTGCAATTGCAGTACCAGGCGGTGATACAGCCTGACAGGATGCTCCTGGTTGTGCATCTGTAAAAGTTTGAGTGTTTTTAGATGACAAGCCAAATTTCTTCAGCCTCCTGAGGTTGAAGGGGTGCTTTTGCGCCTTCACCATGCTGTCTGTGTGGGTGGACCATTTCAGTTTGTCCGTGATGTGTACGCCGAGGAACATAAAATGTTCCACCTTCTCCACTACTGTTCCGTTGATGTGGATGTGGGGGTGCTCCCTCTGCTGTTTCCTGTAGTCCATGATCATCTCCTTTGTTTTGTTGACATTGAGTGAGAGGTTGTTTTCTTGACACCACACTCCAAGGGCCCTCACCTCCTCCCTGTAGGTCGTCTCATCATTGTTGATAATCAGGCCTACCACTGTAGTGTCGTCTGCAAACTTGATGATTGAGTTGGAAGCGTGCATGACCACACAGTATGGGTGAACAGGGAGTACAGGAGAGGGCTGAGAACGCACCCTTGTGGGGCCCCAGTGTTGAGGATCAGCGGGGTGGAGATGTTGTTTCCTACCTTCACCACCTGGGGGCGGCCCGTCAGAAAGTCCAGGACCCAGTTGCACAGGGCGGGGTTGAGCCCCGGGGTCTCAAGCTTAATAATGAGTTTGGAGGGTACTATGGTGTTAAATGCTGAGCTGTAGTCAATGAACAGCATTCTTACATAGGTATTCCTCTTGTCCAGATGGGATAGGCAGTCTGTGGACCTATTGGGGCGTTAAGCAATTTGGAGTGGGTCTAGGGTATCAGGTAGGGTGGAGGTGATATGATCCTTGACTAGTCTCTCAAAGCACTTCATGATGACAGAAGTGAGTCCAATGGGGCGATAGTCATTTAGTTCAGTTACCTTAGCTTTCTTGGGAACAGGAACAATGGTGGCCGTCTTGAAGCGTGTGAGGACAACAGACTGGGATAGGGATTGGTTGAATATGTCCGTAAACACACCAGCCAGCTGGCCTGCGCATGCTCTGAGGGATGCCGTCTGGACTGGCAGCGTTGCGAGGGTTAACACGTTTAAATGTTTTACTCACGTTGGCCACGGAGAAGGAGAGCCAACAGGCTTTGGTAGTGGGCCGTGTCAGTGGCACTGTATTATCCTCAAAGCGAGCAAAGAAGTTGTTTAATTTGTCTGGGAGCAAGACATTGATGTCCGCGACGGGGCTGGTTTTCTTTTTGTAATCCGTGATTGACTGTAGACCCTGCCACATACGTCTCGTGTTTGAATTGTGACTCGACTTTCTCTATACTGACACTTTTGTTGTTTGATTGCCTTGTGGAAGGAATAGCTGCACTGTTTGTATACAGTCATGTTTCCGGTCGCCTTGCCATGATTAAAAGCGGTGGTTCCCGCTTTCACATTTGCGCCAATGCTGCCATTAATCCACGGTTTCTGGTTTGGGAAGGTTTTAATCGTCACAGCGGGTAAAACATCTCCGATGCACTTGCTAATAAACTCGCTCACCGAGTCAGTGTATACATCAATGTTGTCTGAGGCTATCCGGAACATAACCCAGTCCACGTGATCGAAGCAATCCGATTGGTCAAACCAGCGTTGTATTGACCTGAGCACGGACGTTTCCTGTTTTAGTTTCTGTCTATAGGCTGGGAACAACAAATGGATTCATGGTCAGATTTGCCGAAGGCAAAGGCGTGGGAGGGCTTTGTATGCATCGCGGAAGTTCGAGTAGCAGTGATCCCGAATATTCAGAATAAAGAAAGCGCCAGAACTGTGATGTTAAAAAGATAACCTTATGTCCGTTTCTATTTATTACTACAGGTATATAATAGCACATTTAAACTATCTAATATCAAAAGAACATGTCATACCATGTTAGGTAACAAATCCGTTCAAGTATTTTCACTTTTGGTAAAGGTTTGTTATTTTTTATGTCAAACCAAGTGAACGTGATAAACTATTTTAAAAGTCACACAGATAGAAACTTTGGGTTTGTCTGAATGGATGTACATAATTTCTACAAGGTAATAAAAAAAAAAAATTCTATTTATTTGATTTTCTGATTTCTGAGTTTTTTTTGGCATGTTAATGGTTTTGTGTGAAATTCACGAGCTGGTAACATGGCTGGGCCCACTCTGTCTGCGTCAACAGACTTCTATATTTATCTGTAAATGTTACTATGGTGTGAACGGGAATTACAATTGGTTTTTGATGTGAAATACAGTGAAGACGAGGTTAAAACAAACTGTAACCTTGTACTAAATGTTTTTGTCATTCATGCATTTGTGAATTTGGGACATCTACATTTAATTAAATTCACTTACGTTGTGTAGCATAGCTAATTTTAAAGCGTGTACTTTGTCTAATTTGAATGAATTCATGTTTTGTTGTCAATGCTTACCTACCTCATCTATTGAAATGAGATGGACAGGAGCTCACTGGAGCTGAGAACCGGAACCTCAAATTTCTACTGCATGAGCTCATGTTCCTCTTCTAGAATATTAGCTCAACAGTATTGTGGAGCTCCTGCACCTAAATATAAACAGTACCGGCACCTATTTCAGTCCAAGTCATGCACTGAATTTGATAATTGAACAAGAAGAAATAATAATATAGACAAACGTTTTTTGTCTGTTCATTGTTACTACAGGACGACTAGAATTAAGTCTGAAGCCGGTAACTTCAACAGTGACGACAAACCCAGCCTGCCTCTCTCCTTCCACACTGAGTAGAAACCTACAGTCACTGGGTCCTGATTGGGACAGTGGAGCCCAGTTTGCACTGCAGGATCCAGAGATGGCATCAGTGAAGCTGGAAGACTGCAGTCAAACACTGGAGCTGAATGTCAACATTAAAGATGAAGAAGAGGAGGAGAAGATTGGGGAATCTGTTTCTCATGGTAAGAGCAGGTTGTATCTAACTAAGTTTGTGTTATTCATTCCAACTTCCCACTGTGTATGAAAAGTTGCAGTAGAACTGTTTCATGATGAACTGTTTCCATGAGAAGGTAAATGTTATTTAATTCTACTGACACTTGCATGGTTTGACACCAGTATTGCCAGCATTTGTTTTATTGACTGGGCTATCTGGAGTGATCAGAGAGTAGACCAAAGAAGTGAAGTAGACAAACATTTAGTGTTATAAAGTTATATGAAATGAGTCTGTGTAGTTACTAACCCTTGTGATAGTGAGTGGAGGATGACACGCCCCTTTTTAGCTTTAATCTCTTACCCACTTTTAGAGTAGTTTTATTCCCCTGTATTGTACAGCCTACTGATATGAATACATATGTCACCCGGTACAGCCAGAAGAGGACTGGTCACACCTTTGGGCCTGGTTCCTCTCTGCATTTCTTCCAAGGTTCCTGCTTTCTAGGGAGTTTTTCCTTTCCACTGTGCTTCTATCACTGTGCTTCTACATTTGCATTGCTTGCTCTTTAGGGATTTTAGGCTGGGTTTCTGAAAGGCACTTTGTGACAACTTATGATGTAAAAAGGGCTTCATAATATAAATTTGATTGACATGTATATCACTCCAATTGACTGGTTCTCCTGATGTTGTTCACACAGGAGACCATGTTGAGACATTCTCTACGTCCAGAGATCAACAGCAGGAACATCACAGAGCTAAGAGGTGTCACCACTGCCCACACTGTGAGGAGATTTTCCCAATTCTATCAAAGCTAAACATACACCTAAAAATACACACAGGAGAGAATCCGTATTCCTGTACTGACTGTGGGAAGAGATTCACAACATCAAGGAATCTGACAGTTCATCAGAGTGTGCACAATGGAGCGAAGCCTTACTCCTGTTCTGACTGTGGGAAGAGTTTTTCAAGAATGGACTTCTTAAAAACACATAAACGTAGACATACAGGACTGAAGCCTTACTCCTGCTCTGAATGTGTAAAATTCTTCACAACATCAGCTGAGCTAAAAGTTCATCAGAGAACACACACAGGAGAGAAGCCTTACTCCTGCTCTGACTGTGGAAAGATTTTCTCTCAACTTGGCCCCCTAAAAAGACATGAACGTATACATACAGGAGTGAAGCCTTACTCCTGCTCTGACTGTTTAAAATGCTTCACAACATCAGCTGAGCTAAAAGTTCATCAGAGAACACACACAGGAGAGAAGCCTTACTCCTGCTCTGACTGTGGAAAGACTTTCTCTCAACTGGGCCCCTTAAAAAGACATGAACTTATACATACAGGAGTGAAGCCTTACTCCTGCACTGACTGTGGAAATTGCTTCACAACATCAGGTCAGCTAGAAGTTCATCAGAGAACACACACAGGAGAAAAACCGTACTCCTGCTCTGACTGTGGAAAGAGTTTCTCTCTACTGTTCAACTTAAAAACACATGAACGTATACATACAGGAGTGAAGCCTTACTCCTGCTCTGACTGTGTAAAATGCTTCACAACATCAACTGACCTAAAAGTTCACCAGAGAACACACACAGGAGAGAAGCCTTACTTTTGCGCTGACTGTGGAAAGACTTTCTCTCAACTGGGCACCTTAAAACAACATGAACGTATACACACAGGAGAGAAACCTTACTCCTGCTCTGACTGTGGAAAGATTTTCTCTCAACTGGGGCCCTTAAAAAGCCACAAACTTATACATACAGGAGTGAAGCCTTACTCCTGCTCTGACTGTTTAAAATGCTTCACAACATCAGCTGAGCTAAAAGTTCATCAGAGAACACACACAGGTGAGAAGCCGTACTCCTGCTCTGACTGTGGAAAGAGTTTCTCTCAACTGGTTCTCTTAAAAAGACATGAACGTATACATACAAGATTGAAGCCTTACTCCTGCTCTGACTGTGTAAAATGCTTCACAACATCAGGTCAGCTAAAGGTTCATCAGAGAACACACACAGGAGAGAAGCCGTACTCCTGCTCTGATTGTGGAAAGAGTTTCTCTATACTGTGTAACTTAAAAACACATGAACGTATACATACAGGAGTGAAGCCTTACTCATGCTCTGACTGTGGAAAGAGTTTCTCTATACTGTGTAACTTAAAAACACATGAACGTATACATACATGAGTTGTTCCTCACCGCTGATCTGACTAGAAAATGTTTTAAAACAGCTGAGCTAAAAGTTCATCAGAGAACAGACACAGGAGAGAAGCCTGACTTCTGCTGTTAATGTGGCAAGAGTAACTCAAGTAAAACTGAAAGTCACCAAGTAGAATACCACTTGAGTAAAAGTATTTGGTTTTAAATATACTTAAGTATCAAAACTAAAATTATGAATCATTTCAAATTTCTTAAATGAACCTCTACGGGATGGGTGTTCCTAAAACAGGACGGTTGTTGCTAATGTGACTATAATGACATTGTATTCAACAGCTAACTTTCTGGGACATAGACATGTCTTTTATATGGGCAGAAAGCTTACATTATTGTTAATCTAACTTCAGTGTCAAATTAACAGTAGCTATTACAGTGAAAAAATATTTTGCTATTGTTTGAGGAGAGTGTACAACAACAACTTGTATCATGGCAACTGGTTTGATACATTCACCTCTGAAGGTAAATAGTGTACCTACATTCAGTAATGTTACTCTGATTTGTCATCCTTAGGGTCCCAGAGATAAAAATGTAGCACAGTTTTGTTTGATAAACATTTATTTTATGTTAAATGTAGGAGCTGGGTTCTACATTTTTGAACCCCTGTTGTCTCTGGCTCCACACCTACCCCGCCCGGCCATCTAGATGTGTGAAAATTAGTGTGTAAGCTAATGATCCATCATGTATGACATTCCTGGGAGTGTGTAAACTTATTTTTTTTATTAATATAGCATTTTTATATGTTCTCTATAGTTATGTACTTAAATATATCAATTGACAAATTCAGGACATTTGGGGCGAACTCCTGGCAGACTTGATACAGTGCAGTAATGTAAATTCTTCACTGGATCAGTCAGAACCTTTGCATACAGTGCTGCCATCTGGTGGCAAATCTAAATTACACCTAGACTCCTATCTGAAAGTATGGCCTTTCTTGCATTTCAAAGTTCATGAAAAAGAAAAACAGTTTTTTTTTTGTTTGTATGTTTTTACCAGATCTAATGTGTTATTCTCCTACATTCATTTCACATTTCCACAAACTTCAAATAGTTTCCTTTCAAAAGATATCAAGACTATGCATGTCTTTGCTTCCGGTGCTGAGCTACAGGCAGTAAGATTTGGGTATGTCATTTTATGTGGGGGGGGGAAGAAAAAAAAAAGGGTACGATTCTTAAGAGGTTTTTAAGCGAACCAGTGAGTCTGCCAGATCAGAGGCAGTAGGGATGACCACGGCAGTTATCTTGATAAGTGTGGGAATTGGACCATTTTCTGTCCTGCTAATCGTATAAAATGTAACTAGTACTTTTGGGTGTCTGGGGGAAAAAATATATGGAGTAAAAGTTAAGAAATTGGGGGGAATTTAGTAAAATAAATAACTATTTAAGTACTTTACACCACTGCATGCATCCATGTTGTGTGTCCGCATTGCAGGCTGGTGGTGTGAAGGGGTGGGGTGTGTTTTCAGGGCACACATTGGGCCCCTTGATAAAAGTTGAGCAATGTTTGAATGCCACAGTATATCTAAACATCATTGCCAATCAGGTGCATCCCTTCATGGCAACAGTGTATCCATCTGCAAAATGTTTTTTTTTCAGCAGGATTATGCCTTATGCTACAAGGCTTGTCCAGGAATGGTTCCAAGAACATTACAGTGAATTCAGCTTACTGAATTGTTTACCCTGGCCAGAGGGATAGGGCCATAGTAGGCTAGACTATGTAGCTGCTGTTGTTAGTAGACTACAGTTTCCATGCAATACAGCATGTCAGATCGCTAATGATTAGGTGTATAGGCTGCCTCATTTATGCCAGAGTTTTAGCTGGTGTCTATCAGGAGTGATGTATTATCAGGCTGCCAGAGGGAAGTGGAGAGCACGCCTTGAGCTTTGTGCGTTGTGCCCGGCCCGCCCGACATGGTCCAGAGAGGCAAAGAGCCTGCAGCAGCACTCTGATGTGAAGAACAGCCCTTACAAAAATGTAAGATTGTAGTACATTGGGGGAAAAAATACCATGGCACTATAGTGACCAAAAAAATAGATGATAGTAGATATTTTTCAATGTTGTTAGTTTTGGTATTTGCACCAGTAGCATGGTATTTTAATGGAATGGTAGTGACCAAAAACAATATATGTTTTCCATTGTACTAGAGGCCTAGGAACATAGAAGAAACTGACAGATGTGTCTTAATAGCCCGGAACTAAAGCCGCACTGAGAGACACATTTGAAATGGAATACATTGAATACATGCAGCAGGGTGAAATAATCACAGTAAAACACGATTTAAATGTATTGTTGGAAGGGGTGTGGTCTCCATTCATGTAATACATTAAATATATACATCAGATGGTATTGGGGAGCTATTTCATAGGGTTTTCACAGGTACATTATTTACCCATTTCAATCTTATACCAACCAACCCTATGCTTGGTGTGACTGTTATGGTCAGAGCAGACCATCTGATATGCCCTTAAATATTGTAATATGCAACCTGGAATTAAACAGGAAGAGGACCAGTGCTTCTACAGTGAAACACATCTCACATCTGTGCTGTTTGAGAGAGATGTTGTTAGACTACATTGTATCATTGTTTCCTCTTCTGAGGGCACTGGTGGGGAACAACATAATTTCAATTCACATAGACAATGAGTCCTTCCAGTTTAGCACTAAATCCACACGTTTGAATTATCTGTTTGATGGTGAAGGGGAGATTGAATTGACAATATACAACAAGGGTTGGCAACTAGGTTTGTCCTCCAGTCAATGTGTTGCCTAACTTGTTATCAGGTTTCAGGTAAGACCCAAGTGTAGAAGTAGAAGTAACAATGTTTATTGTAACAACAGGGGCTGGCAAACGACAGGTCAATGCAGGCTGGGGTCAATAATCCATAGTAGTGGGGCCAAGGTACAGGACGGCCCAGGTCAGGCATAGGTCAGGCAAAGGTCGGTAATCCAGAGTAGAGCCAAAGGTACAGGACCACAGGCAGGGTCAGACAGGCGGGCTCGGAGTCAGGGGTCAAAACCAGAAGGGCGAGAAAAGAGAGACTGGAAAAAGCAGGAGCTGAGACACAAACCGCTGGTAGGCTTGAACAAACAAGACAAACTGGCACAGACAGACAGAAAACACAAGTAGAAATACCCAGGTGATAAGTGGGGAAGACGGGCGACACCTGGAGTGGGGTGGAGACGAGCACAAGGACAGGTGAAACAGATCAGGGCGTGACACTTGTAGCTAGTCTGCGGGCCAGAACATAATTAGCCTATAGCTTCCCAATTCATAGTCCTACACAGTGTAGGCTACACTACACATTTAACACATGTGGTTAGTGGGCTAATCAATTCAATGACCATAACATAATAATGTCCATCTGATTACAGTGGTAAAATGTCTATATGAATAGTCCTACCTGTTCTTTTTCAATATATGGTTGATTTTGCAAATACAGGCATGTTAAATGTTTTGGAAAATGAAATGTCTTGAAACTGCTTTTCCTCTGAATATCTTCTTCACTCTCTCTGGAAACAAGATCTAATAGTGGCTGAGACCAAACTATTTAAGAATTAAAGATTTTTATCGGTTTCGCAGAATACCTGAGGGGAAATGTCATTACCACCATGTCATAAAATTGACTATTTTAGTTGAAAAGGAAATTACAGAAATGGCACCTAATGTGTTTTATATAACATTTCACATGAATTGTATTTTTTGTACTATTTGGAAGTTTTCTTAATTATATGTATTCATCATTGGCATGTCTAAATGTCCATATATGCCTTGATGATACTCAGAAACATGTATTTACCACATCAAAATCTTCATATTTTACATTACTTTAGAAATTCTTAAGAACAAGCCTATTAGGTTCACAAATGGGAAAAATCGTCAATATCAATTGTAATTTAATACACCTTCGCCACAGAAATATGTACCATGATGGTAATGACTTAGCGTTGTGGTAATGACAGAGTATGGTGGAAATGACATTTCATATAAAACAACTGATGAAAAATACCATTAAACATTTTAATGTCACACTAGTACATGTTTAATTTGATTGAAGATATAGAACTGACCATTTGTTCCAATTCATCCCAAAGGGGTTCGATGGGGTTGAGGTCAAGGCTCTGTGCGAGCCAGTCAACGCAGCTTTCTCATGCCATCCACCAAACCCAGATTCGTTCGTCGGACTGCCAGATGGTGAAGCGTGATTCATCACTCCAATGGCGGCTAGATTTACACCACTCCAGCCAACGCTTGGCATTATGCACAATGATCTTATGCTTGTGTGAGGCTGCTCGGCCATGGAAACCCATTTCATAAAGCTCCCGACGAAGAGTTATTTTGCGGACGTTGCTTCCAGAGCGCATAAAAATCGTTCCAAAATGCCTATGCTCTTCAGCACTCGGCGGTCCCATTCTGTGAGCTTGTGTGGCCTACCGATTTTATACCCCTGTCAGCAATGGGTGTGGCTAAAATAGCCAAATCCACGAATTTTGCCATGTAGCGCATGTCGTGAGTGAATTAATGTGCAGGTAGCCTAGTAAAGGAGCTCTTTGAAGAGATTGTTGAACAATTAGATGAAAACATCGTGACTGGTTGTGTTTATGACTCAATAAAAGGTCATACATTTTAAAAGTTAAATGACAAACCTTTAAGACTAGGCCCACAGAGATCCTATTGAATGAATATAGTTCTACGATTGTATATGTCGTTTTTATTTATTTTTTAAATGGCCCATAACTGGAAGAAAATAATTCTACTTGAAATGAATTCTTTCTCACCCTTGGTAGTTACTAACCCTTGTGGTAGTTTAGAACTTGGTAGTGAGTTGTCATGTCTAAATGTTGTCATTTAACCCTAACCCAGTAATAACCATAGTAAGTCACATGAATAGACATCAAAATCACTCAACCATCCTAACATAATACAACATGTAATGGTCTTATTTAGTGTTCAATTTCAACTGAACCATGATCATATATGTCATTTGTTTGTCTTTTCAGGTCTTACGGCAAATAAAAATGTATGAACTAATACATTCTGTCTTTACCACCACATTCTGCCTTTACCATCACAGTTCATTATGTGGTGGGAATGACATTTTTACGACATTTGGTCATAATTAGCAGAGATTCTAGCATGCTAACTAGAGTTAAACAGCTAGCATACAACGATCCTAAATACACATAATTAAAACAATTTCAAAAATTAACAATTTTATAGAATTATAGCCTATTTGGTAACGACCAAATAGGCCATGTGCTCCACTGTCACTATTCATATCCATGGTAACCAAGTACAAACTTTAGAAAAAAGGTTATTGCCATGTAATTTGCTTGCCATGGTGTGAATGACACAATACTAAGAGACGACTGTATTTTGTGTAAAGAAAGTATCAAATGGCTTATGCACATCTAGTATGTATATAGTTTCCATGTATTTGACTCTTTTTAAACTGTTGCATTAAATATTTTGTAATTATCAAGACTTTTATAAGTGTAATACAAAGAAGACTGTCAAAAGTCTGGGTGTGAGACAGAACAAAAACACTGATATCCAGACATGACATGCTGAAGAAATTTGAATTTAAAAAAAATTAAGCTGAAAAAAAAGAGTTGAAGGTTATTTTAGTATCTACTTAATGGGATGTGAAATAAACAAATCTAAATAAAAAATGTATCTTAAAAATCGAACCCTGAGACACAAAAGCCCGTTGTGAAGAGGGCACAACAAAACCTATTCCCCTCAGGAGACTGAAAAGATTTGGCAAGGGTCCATCAGATTCTCAAAAGGCACTACAGAGGGTAGTGCGTACGGCCCAGTACATCACTAGGGCCAAGCTTCCTGCCATCCACGACCTCTATACCAGGTGGTGTCAGAGGAAGGTCCTAAAAATTGTCACCCTAGTCATGGACTGTTCTCTCTGCTACCGCACGGCAAGTGGTACCGGAGTGCCAAGTCAAGGTCCAAGAGGCTTCTAAACAGCTTTTACCCCCAAGCAATAAGACTCCTGAACAGCTAATCAAATGGCTACCCAGACTATTTGCATTGCTCCCCCTTTTATGCTGCTGCTACTCTCTGTTATTATCTATGCATAGTCACTTTAACAACTCCACCTACATGTACATATTACCTCAATTACCTTGACTAACCGGTTCCCCCGAACATTAACTCTGTACCAGACCAGTACCCCCTGCATATAGCCTCGCTATTGTTATTTTACTGCTGCTCTTTAATAAAAAAAATAAAAAAATGTTCTTCTTAAAACTGCATTGTTGGTTAAGGGCTTGTAAGTAAGCATTTCACTGTAAGGTCTACTACACCTGTTGTATTCGGCGCATGTGACATAAAATTGGATTTGATCACCCATATTTATCGTATTTCTCCAATTTCAAACCAGTGTGTCTTGTTTGTAACAAAACTGTTGCTGTTTGCAAAGAGTTCAATCTGAGATGTCATTATGAATCTAAGCATGGTACATTCAGAAGTAGATGTTCCACCCCAGACACGAGGCTGAAGTCCGACGCAGAAAGGAAGGTGGGCCTAAGGAGTGAACACACTGTGCTTTACATTGGCGATTTTAGCATGTACATATTGTTATTTAACCTTAATTTAACTATGCGGTTCTTATCGATTTACACAAATCCACAAGGAGTCAGTAGAAACCATATTTGTTTAAGCAAGTAAGCCATATCAGCTGTTTTTTAAAAAGGCAGTAAATGAGGCCGAATGAACTGCCAGACGAGGTTTCTGTGGCTGATAGCCAGGTGCCAAGTCAAGGTCCAAGAGGCTTCTAAACAGCTTTTACCCCCAAGCAATAAGACTCCTGAACAGCTAATCAAATGGCTACCCAGACTATTTGCATTGCTCCCCCTTTTATGCTGCTGCTACTCTCTGTTATTATCTATGCATAGTCACTTTAACAACTCCACCTACATGTACATATTACCTCAATTACCTTGACTAACCGGTTCCCCCGAACATTAACTCTGTACCAGACCAGTACCCCCTGCATATAGCCTCGCTATTGTTATTTTACTGCTGCTCTTTAATAAAAAAAATAAAAAAATGTTCTTCTTAAAACTGCATTGTTGGTTAAGGGCTTGTAAGTAAGCATTTCACTGTAAGGTCTACTACACCTGTTGTATTCGGCGCATGTGACATAAAATTGGATTTGATCACCCATATTTATCGTATTTCTCCAATTTCAAACCAGTGTGTCTTGTTTGTAACAAAACTGTTGCTGTTTGCAAAGAGTTCAATCTGAGATGTCATTATGAATCTAAGCATGGTACATTCAGAAGTAGATGTTCCACCCCAGACACGAGGCTGAAGTCCGACGCAGAAAGGAAGGTGGGCCTAAGGAGTGAACACACTGTGCTTTACATTGGCGATTTTAGCATGTACATATTGTTATTTAACCTTAATTTAACTATGCGGTTCTTATCGATTTACACAAATCCACAAGGAGTCAGTAGAAACCATATTTGTTTAAGCAAGTAAGCCATATCAGCTGTTTTTTAAAAAGGCAGTAAATGAGGCCGAATGAACTGCCAGACGAGGTTTCTGTGGCTGATAGCCAGGTGCAGCGGTGGTAAGGATTCACTTAAACAGGTGCATGTTCATTAATTGTTTATGGTTCATTGAACAAGCATGGGAAACAGTGTTTAACTTCTTATGGCTGGGGCAGTATTGAGTAGCTTGGATGAATAAGGTGCCCAGAGTAAACTGCCTGCTACTTAGTCCTAGAAGCTAAGATATGCATATTATTAGTAGATTTGGATAGAAAACACTCTGAAGTTTCTAAAACTGTTTGTTTGATGTCTGTGAGTATAACATAACTCATATGGCAGGCAAAAACCTGAGAAAAAATCCAACCAGGAAGTGGGAAATCTGAGGTTTGTAGGTTTGCCTATCCAATATAGTGTCTATGGGGTCATATTGCACTTCCTAAGGCTTCCACTAGATGTCAACAGTCTTTAGAACCTTGTTTCAGGCTTCTACTGTGAAGGATGAGGGAATGAGAGCTGATTGAGTCAGGTGTCTGGCAGAGTGGCACGAGCTCACGTTTCTAAAGACTAAGGAATTCTCCAGTTGAAGCATTATTGAAGATTTATGTTAAAAACATCCTAAAGATTGATTCTATACATCGTTTGACATGTTTCTACGAACTGTAATGGAATTTTTTGACTTTTTGTCTGGCCTGCGCGTCATGAATTTGGATTTTTGAACTAAACACGCGAACAAAAAGGAGGTATTTGGACATCAATTATGGACTTTATTGAACAAAACAAACATTTATTGTGGAACTGGGATTCCTGGGAGTGCATTCTGATGAAGATCATCAAAGGTAAGTGAATATTTATAATGCTATTTCTGACTTCTGTTGACTCCACAACATGGCGGGTACCTGTATGGCTTGTTTTTGTGTCTGAGCGCCGTACTCAGATTATTGCATGGTGTGCTTTTTCCGTAAAGTTTTTTTGAAATCTGACACAGCGGTTGCATTAAGGAGAAGTTTATCTAAAGTTCCATGTATAATATTTGTATCTTTTATCAATCTTTATTATGAGTATTTCTGTAAATTGATGTGGCTCTCTGCAAAATCACAGGATGTTTTGGAGGCAAAACATTACTGAACATAACGCGTCAATGTAAACTAAGATTTTTGAATATAAATATGAACTTTATCGAACAAAACATACATGTATTGTGTAACGTGAAGTCCTATGAGTGTCATCTGATGAAGATCATCAAAGGTTAGTGATTAATTTTCTCTATTTCTGCTTTTTGTGACTCCTCTCTTTGGCTGGAAAAATGGCTGTGTTTTTCTGTGACTAGGTACTGACCTAACATAATCAGATGGTGTGCTTTCGTCGTAAAGCCTTTTTGAAATCGGACACTGTGGTGGGATTAACAACAAGTTTATCTTTAAAATGGTTGTATGTTTGAGGAATTTTAATTATGAGATTTCTGTTGTTTGAATTTGGCGCCCTGCACTGTCACTGGCTGTTGTCATATCGATCCTGTTAACGGGATCTCAGCCGTAAGAAGTTAAACCCTTTACAATGAAGATCTGTGAAGTTATTTGGATTTTTAGGAAATATCTTTGAAAGACAAGGTCCTGAAAAAGGGATGTTTCTTTTTTTGCTGAGTTTAGATTAACTCTAATCATCCTTCTGGAAATTAGACTTTTAAAATCTAGACTAGGACAAGTCTGAGACTATTTTAAACTGTGTCTGAGATAAGCCATTTCAGTTATTAGTTTAAAAGTGCAATTTATTCTAGGATTAGGCTCAATCTGTGTACGCAGAACTGCACCATAGAGTTTACTAGATGAATGAAGTGACAATCCATTCAGACCAGCCTTACTGATTGAACTTTCGTAACTACATTTGTGCAGTTGGAAGTTCTTCAGTGATGTGTAATGTCAGAATTCAACATAGCAACAGACTGGGTCATAACTTATGGAGGTCTAATTTATGACTATAATATATAGCTAGAACCTGGTTTTACCATGAATAACAGATTTCCCAATCTTCTCCTTCATCTTTAATGTTGACATTCAGCTCCAGTTTTTGACTGCAGTCTTCCAGCTTCAGTGATGCCATCTCTGGATCCTGCAGTGCAAACTGGGCTCCACTGTCACAATCAGGACCCCTGACTGTAGGTTTGTACTCAGTGTGGAAGGAGAGAGGCAGTCTGGGTTTGTACTCACTAGTAATCTGGAAACTCTGGATAGGATGCTAGTCCAAAAGTCTGAGCTCAACTTCCTGGTCCTCCTCCTGGTCCTCCCCTGTGCATTCCACACCCCCTCTCATTGTACTGTGATGGCCCACGTCTACCACAACCTTTCCTATTGTGTTCGTAAGTACCACAGCATTTTAGGAATTGTTCAAAATGTGTTCATGTAAATGAACACATTTTGAACAATTCCCATGAACACATTTTGAACAATGGCTTCCTAAAATGCTGTGGTACTTACGAACACAATAGGAAAGGTTGTGGTAGACGTGGGCCATCACAGGTGAGTTCACAGCTCCTCCACTCTGAACAATGGGGCATGGAAAGGGTAACGCAAGCTTCCTCTCTGGTTCCATTCCCCAATAGTAAGTGGGTCATACTTGAATTGTGGTAGTAATATAGTCGCTGGACTTTGGCACCATAGAAAACACTTTAAAATGATTTACAAAATAATCCATTTGTTTTATTTCACTTTTATTTTAATATGAAAGGAGGCTAGCTAATTGGCATGTAGAGGTGTAGTGACATGTATTGAGTAGATACATAGACATTTAAATTAGTTTGAATGACATCAATTAAACAAACACCTTTTCTGTATAGATAACCCATAGGCTGAGCAGTAGAATGTAGAATATTTATTTCATTAGAGGATCAATCAAGTTCAATACAGTTATTCAAATACATTCATCATCAATGATGAAAATAATACATCTAGTTTTAAAAGACAATTTAATAAACAGTTTCAAAGTATGTATATCATTAAAACAAAAGTCACTTAGGGAGAGAGAAATTGACAATTGTTACCTGGAGAAAAATGAGGGAGGGTTTAGTAACTTGGAAATTTAGTTCAGGGGAGGGTTTAGTAACTTGGAAATTTAGTTCAGGGGAGGGTCATGTCATTTGGAATCAATTAAATGTCATTTTGCTCAGGGTTTGAGAATGAGTTGCTTATTATATCTCATGACGCCTCTCATCCCTGGTTCTCTGCTGGGTCCGCAATATCAAGTGTGCCAAGTGTGGTCTCAATGAAATGATTGTTAAGCTCTGAACGGAGTAGAAACTCAGATGGACAACTAGTAAAAGCACAAATCAGATTTATTCAACCCGCTGGACGCTTCAGATGCAAATACAAGCACATCTTTATACCTTTCAACTAGGCCGAGTCAACACTCACCCCCTCTAAGATAATCAGTCTGTATTGATAAGATGACCTAAGTCTAGTCCTCTTACTGGTATTGTTATGGCCCTGACTGAGTCCAGAGCAGCGTGAGGTGTGTGAGATAGAACTGTGGTTAGTGTCGTTGGGGTGGGCACCAAATGATTGTGCCATTATTCAATACATAGCCTATAATATATAGGCTACTGCACATTACACACAGAAAAACATAAAAGCCCATAGATGTAGCTATGCTCTTTTGGGTAAATACATGAAACTAGCTCCAGTAGGATAATCTTGGAGTGTGGACTGTATTATATTGTATTATCTGGACTGGAATTACTCACCTCTTTCATTCCATGAACTGTGGAGAGAACATGCCAATCTGGTGCAGGACATGCGGCCTACAAAGTTACAATTATAAGCTTGCAAATGTGATAATAATTTTGAAATATAATAGGGCCTATTTTACATTTGTATAATTAGTAGGCGGATGCATATGGATTCATAATATTTCCCCTAATGTTATTAGCCTACCTCCTTCTTCTACGGTTGCTTCATTCCTTCCTGACTTTCAACAGTTAAATGAAATAAGTTCTGTTGTCTTCATCTTTATTATTGTAATGACATGCTTGAATAATATAGGACTACAATAAGATAATATGACTACAATAATATAGGACTACAATAAGATAATATGACTACAATAATATAGGACTACAATAAGATAATATGACTACAATAATATAGGACTACAATAAGATGCAAACGGCTTTCTCTTTACGAAGATTGAATGGTTATGGGTCTGAATTAATAACTGCTATATTCTACCACCATTGAGCGTTCACTCTTTCAAACTACCCGTGAGTTCTATTGGCAGTGTATACTTAATATTCAGCAAAAAAAGAGCTTGCTTCTCTTCCAATAGTCTATCAATATAAGAAATGCGAGTCTAAGAGCTAAGGAGGGTTTAAAGAGGCCAGCGGAGCACAGGTGCAGAGACAGAGGCTATAAGTTATCTTATTATGCATAACCCATCATTAATCTTACTACTGCGTTGACTTTATTAACTGAGAGGTAGGCTACCTCATCACATACATATATACACACACACACAGTGCATATGGAAAGTATTCAGACACCTTGACTTTTCCCACATTTTGTTACGTTACGTAATCTACACACAATACCCCATAATGACAAAGCAAAAATGGGTTTTTAGAAATGTTTGCAAAAAAAACATTATATACTTATATAATGTATTAAGACCCTTTACTCTGTTGAAGCACCATCGGCAGCGATTACAACCTCGAGTCTTCCTGGTTATGACGCTGTAAGCTTGGCACACCTGTATTTGCTGAGTTTCTCCCATTCTTATCTGCAGATCCTCTCAAGCTCCGTCAGGTTGGATGGGGAGCTTCGCAGCACAGCTATTTTCAAGTCTCCAGAGATGCTCTGGCTGGGCCAGTCAAGGACATTGAAACTTGTTCTGAAGCCACTCCTGTGTTGTCCTGTTGGAAGGTGATCCTTCGCCCCAGTCGGAGGTCCTGAGCCCTCTGGAGCAGGTTTTCACCAGGATCTCTGTACTTTTCTCTGTTCATCTTTCCCTCGATCCTGACTAGTCTCCCAGTCCCTGCCGCTGAAAAACATCCCCACAGCATGATGATGCCACCACCATGCTTCACCGTATGGAGGGTGCCAGGTTTCCTCCAGACGTGAAGCTTGGCATTCAGGCCAAAGAGTTCAATCTTGGTTTCTTCAGACCAAAGAATCTTGTTTCTCATGGTACCTACTGTAGAGCTCTTCTTTGCCTACACCCATTCAGCATCGTTCACACCCTCTTAAGCTTCAGCCCCACAGCTAACTGGCTAACTTTGGCTTGCTTGCTAGCTACTTCCAGACACAAATGAGAGGACACCCCACTGACCATTTTACTCTCCCTAGCAGAGCTGGTTAGGCTGTTGTCATGTTATCCAGAGCGTTGGTGACTAACTGCTGCTGGCAAGAATTTATTTACACTTTTTTGCAGATGTTTACCGACACCGGCCATATTCAACTGGTGTTGAGCGTTCATAAATTCATCAGTTATTCTGCGCCCTGGCATACTCAGACTGAATTTACAAATGCAACTGAAATGGTTACTTGCATAGTGTAGTCTTTTGTTAAGACATGTAGCTAGGTAAACAATTAACCATAATCCCAACTCATGACGTTACTACCCTGCATGAATCTGCAGGTAGCTAACCAACCAGGTTCAATGTTAGCTAGCTAACATTAGGCTATAACTAGCAAAGCAAATGGCTCTGCGATACGAATAATAAGATCATACACATAATGTAAGCTAGCGAGCCAGCCAGCTAACGTTAGCGAGATAGCTAACAGTACACTTTAGCTTGAAAATGAAACCACTGTCAAAATTATAAACGTGTACTATCTGAAAGTCTAGCTAGCTACATTATGCGTCTCCCTGTCACAGATGCCATGTTGCCCTTAGTTTGAAGATGTAATTTTTCATCTAAGGAGATGTTTTCTCCATCTCCTTAGCTATCATACTCTAATTCCACTGATTTCAAAACTCGGTCCTTCATAAAAGTGGAGAGCAACACATATGCAGAAGTACTACGCAATACATTTTTTTGTATAAATGTGTTAGACAGGATTACCTACACATACTGACCAGCTCAAATAGACAGAAGCGTGCTATATGGCAGACCAATACAAACTCATCTCTAGGCATGTCCAGCCCACTCATTATCTCAGCCAATCATGGCTAGCGGGAAGGTTGCTGCAAAAAAAAAGAAAGTTGTTCACAACCTCTAGTGTACATTCACTTTTATACAATAGGTTTCCAATTAAATTTAAAAAAAAACAGGTCAAACAGTGCAGCTAGAATAACAGCAAAGTAGCTGCATTTGCATTTGTTAAAGCTATTTTGGATTTCGCATGGCATAGAAAATGTGCTCTCTGGTCAGGACACTGGTCAGAGAAGCTAGCCATCTACACAGCAAACACAATCATTTCAAACTGACGCTGGTAACACAGCAGACTAGCTGCATTTCATGTTGTTTTACCTGTGTTTCTATCAACATTTCTTTGTATATATTCATAAAAATCAATTGCTGATTCATGATTTTGATTGGCTGAGCAAAGATGTCCGTTCATTCTATTGGATAGTTTGCCAGAGACTCAATCCAGTAAAAGTATTTTTATTCTGTATCTATGAACGCCACCAAGTCGTTTGTTATCCCTTGCTTGCTTGCTAGCTAGCCAACTACGGCTAACAGTCACGTGAAACCGTGTAGCTAGAATAACAGCGAAGTAACTGCATTTCATTTATTTTTACTTGTTTTTAAATTGACATGTCTTTGTATATATATATATAACTGCCGAAAACTGATCATCACACCATCTCTATCTCATACATGTTGTCTACTTGCTCATTCCCACAGAAAACTAGAGGGAAGCAGTACTACCCAGTCAACCATCAGACTCCATTGTTTCAACAAGAGAAACCTAAGAGGGTATTCAACGCTAAGAGCCAATCCAAAGTCATCTCAATATCTTTACAGTAGAAGCTAACAAAACACAAAAAAACTGACAAGATACACACTGATCAGTAAAGAGAGGATAACATTCTATAAAACGCTCCCTTTCCTCTGCACGGTTCTCACAGTGAGAAACTATAGGATTACAATAGTGTTCTACACTTTCTTCATTTGATCCAATTCACTTACCACTTCTTTTATGAGAATTAAGTGATGTAGTGACTTCAATCTTAGCTGGTCTGAGAGAACTGATGAAGCTTCTCGCCTTTTGTTACCAAAAAAGGATACTTTAAAACAGGGGTCCATTGTCAATCCACCGAAAACCTAAGATTTTAATCTGCAAAAGTCTTGGCTTGTGTGAATCCGTTGGTGTGCTTCTCTTCTGTGTGTGTTTTCTGATGAACTGTCAGAGCACTTGATGTTGTGAAGCATTTACCACAGTCAGAACAAAAGTAAGGCTTCTCTCCCGTATGTATACGATGGTGTGTTTGTAAGTTTCCCAGTCGAGAGTAACTTCCCCCACAGTCAGAGCAGGAGTAAGGCTTCTCTCCTGTGTGCACTCTCCGATGAACTGTCAGAGCACTTGATGTTGTAAAACTCTTCCCACATTCAAAGCAGGAGTAAGGCTTCTCACCTGTGTGTATACGTTGGTGTTTCTTTAAGCTGCTGTGTCGAGAGAAATCCTTTCCACAGTCAGAGCAGAAGTAAGGCTTCTCTCCTGTGTGTATACGTTGGTGTGATTTCAAGCTGTCCTGTAGAGAGAACCTCGTCCCACATTCGGAGCAGAGGTAAGGCTTCTCTCCTGTGTGTATACGTTTGTGTTTCTTTAAGCTGCTGTGTTGAGAGAAACTCTCCCCACAGTCAGAGCAAGAGTAAGGCTTCTCTCCTGTATGTATACGCTGGTGACATTTTAACGTATCAATTTGGGTGAAACAATTCCCACAGTCAGAGCAGAAATAAGGCTTCTCTCCTGTATGTATTCGCTGGTGACTATTTAACTTATCCAATTGGGAGAAACTCTTTTCACAGTCCGAGCAGGAATAAGGCTTTTCTCCTGTATGTAAACGTTGGTGTTTTTTTAAGTTGCTCTGTTGAGAGAACCTCTTCCCACAGTCAGAGCAGGAGTAAGGCTTTTCTCCTGTATGTATACGTTCATGTGCTTTTAAGGTATCCAATAGGGAGAAACTCTTCCCACACTCAGAGCAGAAGTAAGACTTCTCTCCTGTGTGTATATGTTGGTGTTTTTTTAAACTGCTCAGTTGAGAGAATCTCCCCCCACAGTCAGAGCAGGAAAAAGGCTTCTCTCCTGTGTGTATTCTCTGGTGAACTGTTAGGTCAGATGATGTTGTGAAGCATTTTTCACAGTCAGAGCAAGAGTAGGGCTTCTCTCCTGTGTGTATTTGTTGGTGTCTTTTTAAGTGGCTCCGTCGAGAGAATCTCCCCCCACAGTCAGAGCAGGAGTAAGGCTTCTCTCCTGTGTGTATTTTTTGGTGTATTTTTAGTTTTGATAGAAATGGGAAAATCTCCTCACAATGTGGGCAGTGGTGAGACCTATTAGCTCTGTGATCTTCCTGCTGTTGCTCTCTGGATGTAGAGAATGTCTCAATGTGACCTGTGTGAACAGCATCAGAAGAAAAAAGTCAGTGGTACAAAATATTATGAACACCTGCTCTTTCCATGACAGACTGACCAGGTGACAGCTATCATCCCTTATTGATGTCACTTGTTAAATCCACTTCATATCGGTGTACATAAAGGAAAGGAGACAGGTTAACTTCTTTGGGAAAGGGGGGCAGTATTGAGTAGCTTGGATGAATAAGGTGCCCAGAGTAAACTGCTTGTTACCCAGGCCCAGAAGCTATGATATGCATATAAGTAGTAGATTTGGATAGAAAACACTCTAAAGTTTCCAAAACTGTTAAAATAATGTCTGTGAGTATAACAGAACTCATATGGCAGGCGAAAACCTGAGACAAATCCAACCAAGAAGTGGGAAATCTGAGGTTTGTAGTTTCATTTAAGTGATTGCCAATCCAATATGCTGTGTCTATGGGGCCAGATTGCCCCCCTTCCAACAGATGTCAAGATTGCTTCTATTGTGGAAGGGGGTCGAAAAAGAGCTGTTTCAAAAAATGGACTAGGCTGAGGCCAATGAGTTGTTTACTGCGTGGTCACGCGGGCGCGCCGTTCCTTCTTTTTCCTCTGTAATGAATACGCTATTGTCCGGTTGGAATATTATTGAAGATTTATTATAAAAAGACCATAAGGATTGATTGTAAACATCATTTGACATGTTTCTACAAACTGCAAGGGAACTCTTTTGACTTTGTCTGGATTTTGTGCTCGCGCATTGTGCCTTTGGAATAGTGAACTAAACGTGCCAACAAAAGAGGTATTTGGACATAAATATGGACGTAATCGAACAAAACAAACATTTCTTGTGGAAGTGGGAGTCCTGGGAGTGCATTCCGACGAAGATCATAAAGGTAAGTGAAGATTTATAATGCTATTTCTGACTTTTGTTGACTCCACAATTTGGCGGGTAACTGTATGGCTTGCTGAACGCTGTACTCAGATTATTGAATATTGTGCTTTTGCCGTAAAGCTTTTTTGAAATCTGACACAGCGGTTGCATTAAGAACAAGTTCATCTTTAAGTCTATGTAAAACATGTATCTTTCATCAAAGTTTATGATGAGTATTTCTGTTATTTGATGTAGCTCTCTGCAATTTCTCCGGATGTTTTGGAGGCATTTCTGAACATGGCGCCAATGTAAACTGAGGTTTTTGGATATAAATATGAACTTTATCGAACAAAACATATGTATTGTGTAACATTGAGTCCTGGGAGTGTCATCTGATGAAGATCGTCAAAGGTTAGTGATTAATTTTATCTGTATTTCTGCTTTTTGTGACACCTCTCTTTGGTTGGAAAATGGCTGAATGCTTTCTGTGATTAGGCGCTGTCCTAACATAATGATATGTTGTGCTTTAGCCGTAAAGCCTTTTTGAAATCGGACACTGTGCTTGGATTAACGAGAAGTGTATTTTTAAAATGGTGTAAAATACTTGTATGTTTGAGGAATTTTAATTATGAGATTTCTGTTGTTTTGAATTTGGCACCCTGCAATTTCACTGGCTGTTGGCGGGGTGGGACACTACCGTCCCGAATAGCCCAGAGAGGTTAAAGTTGTTCAGGGGATGTAACACATACAAAAGCCCAGGCAGAATAAGTGGACATGTGTTAAAGCACTGTGCTGAACAATTGGCTGGTGTTTTTATAGACATTTTCCGATCCTCACTCGACCAGCAACACGTGCCAGTATTGTGGAAAAACTCATTAATTATACCAATTCCTAAAGCATCTAATCCCTCTATGCTGAATGACTACCGCCCTGTCGCCTTGACATCCTTAGTAATGAAATGCCTTGAGAAACTTGTGAAAAGTCGTATTCTCAGTGTCACCCAGAAGCTTCTCGACCCATTTCAGTTTGCCTATCAGCCTAGCAGAGGAGTTGACGATGCCATTCTTACCCTCCTTAACATGGTCTATAGACATGGGATTTGGCACACTCTAGATGTTAGGGTTCTGTTTGTTGACTTTTCTTCTGCCTTCAACACAATCCAGCCCTACATTCTGGCACAGAGACTCATTCGGGACTTCTCCTTAGATGGGGGGGCTGGTTTTATGGCTGCTGGACTTCCTGAACCAACGCTCACAGCGAGTCAAAATAGGTCCCCACGTGTCGGACATACGCAATACCAACACAGGCTCTCCTCGGGGATGTGTTTTGTCCCCACTCCTGTACATCTTGTACACTAATAGTTGTACTAGTTCCCATCCTGACAGACACCTCGTTAAGTTCGCTGATGACACTGCCTTGATCAGCCTGTTGCATGATAACGAGGAACATCATGGCCCGGTCCTAGATGACTTTGTATAGTGGTGTGAGGAATCACACTTGGTCCTCAATACCAACAAGACATGCATAGACTTCAGGAAGTGTACAACATCTACCTCTGCAACATCAGAGGTCAGAATATAGAGATTGTAGAGGAATACAAATACCTGGGTGTCCTCTAGGACAATAAGCTTCAGTAAGTGTACAGACCTGATCTACAAAAAGAGCCAACAGAGACTGTACTTTCTCAAAAAGCGGGGATCTTTTAATGTAGACTCTACTATACTGACTCTGTTTTACAAATCTTTCATTGAGAGTATTTTTACTTTTTGTATTGTTTGTTGGTTTGGCAATGCCACTGTCAGCTAGAGAAATATGCGGAGAAGGATTATCACCACAGCAAGCAAGCTACTTGGAGTCAAACAGACAGGCCTGGATGAGATCTTTAAGGTCAGGGCCCTCCTTAAGGCCCACAAAATCATTTTAGACCCAAGCCACCCCCTGTACCAGGACTTTGAAATACTCCCCTCTGGGCGCAGGTATAGGGCACCCCTCAGCAGGAAAAACACTAGACAGTCATTTGTGCCAGGTGTGATATCCCTCCAAAATAGCTTGGGCTAATGTTCTTATCGACTCAGTAAGGCCAGCAGGCAAGTCTTTATTATTTGTATTTTATTTTTTAAATGTTTTATTGGTATGTAACTGTTATGAAAGTTGTATTGTCAATTTTGTGTTTGTATTTAAACATGTACACAACACTGCAACAACATGTCCCCATGGGGACAATAAAGTAAGTAATATATAGACACAGGTTTTAATCAAATCAACCATATGCACTGAGCTTGTCTGATAATTATTTAATCAAACTGCGCTTAAACTAAGACACACAAATGACTAGAGGGAGTTCAACCGCAATTGATACGATTGTGCTCAGACTTACAAAAAAAAAAAAGAGACTAGCACCCGTTGTCTCTCTCTCTTCCCTGCTGCAGCGACCACCACAGAACATCAACAGTGTTCATCACACTGTCCTTGTTGCTGAAGCTGCAACATAATTACAGCCATTTCTGACTGAAAGGTTCTGTTGCTGAAATCCCTCTTTTGTTTGGGAAAAACATTCTCTATTCCCTCAACTTTTGCTCTCTTTGTGACACATGTATACATCGCATGCACGTGACCAATAGGACCTAATCTACAGCATATCATAATCACATCAATAAATTGGTTATAACAAACTCAGAACACCGTAACAGCAAAATGGTTGCAGAGGACGTGACAAACTGGAAACGGGAGAATGTTTACTGGTGGCTCAGGAGGTAAAAGGGAAGTCAGATGTGTGGAATAAATGTGACTAGTTGTGGAAAATACTGGAGATCAAGAAAAAGAAGGAGCAAACACTGAGTGCATACTGTGTGTTCCAAACAGGTAGATTACAACACTTTTCTGACTGTTTGGAACAATGTAAACAACACTAAATAAATGATAAGCATAACCGAGTCTGTTGTAACGTTTGGTTAAGCCTTTATTACAGCGTCGCAAAGATTAAAAACCAGCAGAATTGTAAAAATTGTTTATCCGACATGTTGCGTGAGGCTTTGGGCTCACGGAATCAGCAGGCTATTAAACAAACCGGTAACACAAGCAGGATCTGTCTTATTTCTGCAGATATACACTACCGGTAAAAAGTTTTAGAACACCTACTCATTCAAGGGTTTCTTTATTTTTTATATTTTCTACATTGTAGAATAATAGTGAAGACATAAACTATGAAATAACACATATGGAATCATGCAGTAACCCCCCAAAAAAGTGTTAAATCAAAATATATTTTATAGCCACCGTTTGACACACGTTACTGGCTCAGACCTCTGTTTTGGGAAACTAGTACCGTAAGTTTCAATATGAAAAATTATCTCAACGGGAAAAAGTATTAGCGCGATGTGCTTTATCTATTACCTAGAGCACAAGTTGACTACAGCTGTTTAAAAAGTCACTTAGCAGAATGCTATCAAATGCTAACAAGTACTAAGAAATCCTCACAGAGAAAACTAAATGCTAATGAGCGCATTGCGAACATTTTGTACAGTTTCTGACAAACTATACAAATATACAGGTAACTCAAATACGCTACTCAGTTTGCTGCACCCCCAAATGAATATTAGCCTACATGGCTCTTGATCTAGGATGGCATTCTCTGCTGTTACCAAGTGAATGCTTGATTTTATAAGAAGCTAACCACTTAGCTAGGTAGCTAACTAGCTACTAAATCAACAAACCAAATGGACAACTGCAGGACATTTAGCACATTATAGACTGTTAACTTAATAGTTGTAAGTTATCTAGCAGGCAAACATTTAGTTGTGAATTCCATACTGTAATTAGATCACCTGATGCACGACAGTGAGTGACTCACAAGGCTCCGGTCTCTTCTCATTGTGTTCTTGTAACAAACACCAGGTGACTGGGGCACTACCATAAACTACATAATAATGTGAAAGATATAATGAAGAAATCAATGTTCTTTATCTCCTAACGTATTGCAAATGTACATTAGTCATTTAGCAGACACTCTTATCCGGAGCAACTTACAGTAATGAGTGCATACATTAATACTTTTTTCATACTGGTCCCCCATGGGAATCGAACCCACAACCGTGGCGATGAGAGGACCATGATCTACCAACTGAACTACACAGGACAGACATCTACCTTCTCATTGAAACAGTTCATCATGAAACAGTTAAACTGCAACTTTTCATGCACAGTGGGAAGATGGAATGAAAAACAAACTTAGTTAGATAGAACCTGCTCTTACCATGAGAAACAATCGTCTCCTCCTCTTCTTCATCTTTAATGTTGGCATTCAGCTCCAGTGTTTGACTACAGTCTTCCAGCTTCACTGATGCCATCTCTGGCTCCTCCAGTGCAAACTGGGCTCCACTGTCACAATCAGGACCCAGTGACTGTAGGTTTTAGGGTTGGACTCAGTGTGGAAGGAGAGAGGCAGGCTGGGTTTGCCCTCACTGTTGATGTTACCGGCCTCAGACTTAATCTGAGTCGGCCTGTAGTAATAAAGAGAAACGGACTCCAAAGTTATTGTCTTGGCAGTTCAGGCACATTCTTTATTCTCAAAAAATATATATTTTTTTCTTGTTCAATTATCTAATTTCAACAGGTCAGGTAGCTAGCCTAAGCATTGACAGCAAAACACTAATTCACATTACACACTATAAATTAGTCTACACAACGTAAATGCACTTGATCTATAGTAGATTTCCCAAATTCACATAAATGACAAAAACCATTTAGTACAAGGTTGCAGTTTGTTTTAGGCAGCTCTATGTACCATTTTACGGCAAGCGGTACCGGAGCGCCAAGTCTAGGTCAAAAAGGCTCCTTAACAGCTTAGAAGCCTAAGCCATAACACTGCTGAACAATTAATCAAATGGCTACCTGAACTATTTGCATTGACCCCACCCTAAGGTCAACGCTTGTTGTATTCAGCATGTGACAAATTTGATTCTCCCGAATAACCTTCTCTTCACTGTATTATTTCACTCAAAGACCAATTGTATTTCCCGTTCACACCAGTAACAGTTATAGATCAAGGTGGAAACGGAATGTGTCTGAATATTACTACATATGTAGAAAACGGATCATTACATTCCGCTTCAAAACAGTAGTGCGACCGTGAAATTGTCTCTTTGACGCAGACAGAGTGGGCACCGCCATTTTCCCAGCTCGTGTATTTGACACAAAACAAATAACGACATGTAAAACAAACTCCGAAATCTCAAATAAATGGATTCTTTATGAAATTACTTTGACGAAATGATGTACATCCACTCAGGCAAATCCAAAGTCTCTAACTAGCTAACGTTATGTGAATTGTACATCATTTTTATCACGTTCTTCACTCACTCAGTTTGACACAAAAATAGAACATAAAACCTTAACGTGATAATACCTTTACGTTTTTTTATGACATGTTCTTTCGATATTAGAACGTTTAAACGTGCCATTACATACCTGTAGCAATCAATTTGAAACGGAGACAAAAGTAATCGTCTCTACTGCATAATTCTGGCACTTTCTTTGTTATGAAGAATGATGCGCGCCTGGCCGGAACTTCCTGTTCCCCCACTAAAGCCACACAGTTCCAAAACCAAGAGACGCAACAACGCGAGACTTGCGAGAACGCTTGGGAATCAGACCAAGCCGGGGTTTGAGAAGTTAATGAAAGAAGTGAACAACTCTGATGCTTTTGCAGCGGCTAATGGGGATCCTAATAAATACCAAAAAGATTAGTAGGCTGATACTCTTCTTCCAACATCAATAAAACCGATTGACTTTCCTCCTTCTTTCCATCTACACACGGTTTAGTGCTCCAACCACTCCAGGAATCTTCCGCTTAAGAAGATGGACCTCAATGTCCGAGGAAACTCCAGATATAACACATTTTATACGACCTTTACATAACACATTTATTAAACTCACCAGATCATTTTCTATCAATGAATGTCGACTTAAGTCGCTTGACTGCTATGATTAAGCAATAAGGCACAACCTTGGGTATGGTATATGGTCGACATACCACGGCTAAGGGCTGTTCTTATGCAAAACGCAATGCGGAGTGCCCGGCCATATACCACAAACCCCAAGGGTGCCTTATTGCTATTATAAACTGGTTACCAACGTAATTAGAACAGTAAAAAGTAATGTTTTGTCATACCCCTGGTATATGGGCTGATATATTACGGCTTTCAGCCAATCAGCATTCAGGGCTTGAACCAGGTTTATTATTGTAAATAAATACCCTTTGCGCATGTGCATAACTATAGATAAATCCGACAGGAGAGTTTGAGTGATGAAAGCTAGCAGAGGATCTTGAAATCTCTGAGCAAGAAACATTTGGATGAACATAAAAAAAAACGAATGTTAGGCTAATTTCTGGCAATTTTGCAGTTATTATGTGCCAGATTCTAAGACTACAAAGTCATTATAAATTACCCATTTGCGAGATTGACTTGTCATTTCAATAGACCAAGGCAACAGACTACAATCTGGGTTTATGTTTCTAATAAAATGTTGCCATAGTTTGCTTGGATAAAGGCAGGTAGCCTGATAGACCTACATTACATTTCAGATAGTCTACAGTAGCCTCGACAAGATGTAGGCAAGATGGAAACTGAACGATTTAGCAGCTTGCTTACTTCAAATTTCAGGACTAATTTATTCAACATGAAAGCGAGGCAATTTCTCAATAAGAAGTGCTTGTTTGTTTCCCAATAGCCTGCTGGAATAGGCTACTGAGGGATGAGGGATAATTTCAATCACTGAATTAAATATGAATAACATGAATATTATCTGAATATGCTTGTCAACAACAGCCAGTGTTTTTTAACATTTGTTTTACCTGTAGCCTAATCTGACTACTGTTACCGTCAATCCAATGCGTTCATAATCAAATTAATAAAATTTCTGTTTGAAAAAGTTAGCCTTAGCTTTCCTAACTGACTGAGTATATTGGTTCCTGACTTCCCTGAAAAGTTGTATGTCGCGGTGGCTATTTGAAGCGAATGCAGAACGCCACAGGATGCTTTTGTGCTGGTCAAGGGCATTCAAGTCTGAGGTGAACCAAGGGCTATATCTGCTCTTAGTTCTACATTTTTTGAATGGGGCATGCTTATTTAAGATGGAGAGGAAAGCACTTTTAAAGAGCAACCAGGCATCCTCTACTGACGGGATGAGGTCAATATCCTTCCAGGATACCCGGACCAGGTCGATTAGAAAGGCCTGCTCGCTGAAGTGTTTTAGGGAGCGTTTGACAGTGATGAGGGGCGGTCGTTTGACCGCGGACCCATTACACACGCAGGCAATGAGGAAATTATCGCTGAGACCCTGGTTGAAGACAGTAGAGGTGTATTTAGAGGGCAAGTTGGTCAGGATGATATCTAAGAGGGTGCCCATGGTTATGAATTTAGGGTTATACCTGGTAGGTTCCTTGATCATTTGTGTGAGATTGAGGGCATCTAGCTTAGATTATAGGACGGCCGGGGTGTTAAGCATGTCCCAGTTTAGGTCACCTAACAGTTCGAACTCTGAAGATAGATGGGGGGCAATCAATTCACATATGGTGTCCAGGGCACAGCTGGGGGCTGAAGGGGGTCTATAACAAGCGGCAACTGTGAGAGACTTGTTTCTGGAAAGGTGGAATTTTAACATCAGCACTCCATTATTGGTCAGACCAGCCATACCCAGGTGCATGCTGGTCAGCGTAATGTTTACATAGCAGGTTAAGAGAACTAACCTAGCAGGTTGGGATAATTAACATAGAATTAACATAGCAGGTTAGGATAATGAGGTTAAGGTTAGGAAAGGGGTTAGGGTTTTGCTTTCATAAAATGCTACAGTTGTCAAACAATCAACTGGTCCTGCAGCAATCAAATCAGCCACACAAAACGGTCTTGAGTGGCGACAAATCTTATCAAATAGCTGATTCACTTTCCATATGCCACTTCTGTTGATCTTCCCACTTCTGTCAACATGCCCACTTTCAGACACACTCCACATATGATGTTACCCATGACTATAGCCAATGGCTGGCTGAGCTAGCTAGATTTTTCTACCCAGAGACCACTAAAGAAAATCCTGATTGGATATTTTTTTCTCTTCAGTATTAACCCTTCTCTTTCCAACACAAACTGAAGAGATGAAATCAGAAAATGATTACATTTATTGTAAAGATGAAGTACAAATTAAAACGAATTTATTTTTATTTTTTATATATACATTTTTATCAAGCCTTAGCCTTCTGTGAAGGCCCTTATGGTTCCCCACTGCTTAGATCTAGATTGAGATGAAATCATCCTGACTTAAAATCTAGACTAGGACAAGTCTGAGACTATTTTAACCCATGTCTGTTTTCAATCCAATTCGCTTTATTTTTGTAATACATTACACTTGATCGTTCTTGAATAAGTACACCTCCATTTCTTTTTGGTTTTCCTCTAACCTATTTTGTGCCTCTACAGTTTTCATTACCATCTACCTGCGCTGTTACTTCCTCTTTTTACTTTATTAGTCTCATCTCTTTTGACCTTAACTGCTTTTGTTTTAATGATGAGTATTCTATTGAATGGCCCCTAAAAGTACATTTGAAAGTGTCCCATACAATACGGATATCTGCTGTACCTATGTTGTACAGGAAAAAAAGTAAATTATGAATTATTTTGTCTTAGTTAAGAACAAATTGTCATCCAATAGGCTTTGATTAAATTTCCAATATCCCCGTCCATGTGGGAATTCTGTAAGAGCTATATTGGATGTCAATTTGTTGGCTATATTGGATGGTGGTCCGATCGGATTCGGTCTCCTATTAATACTTTTGATGCCAGCAAGAACAAGACTAGGAAGTAATCAAGACGGCTAGCTTGATTAAGCCTCCTCCATGTATAACTCACTAAGTCAGGGTTTTTCAACCTACATATATCCACTAGTTCTAATGTATCCATGATCTTTGTAATCTCCTTAAGCGCTTGAGGGTGATAGTTTGTAGAATGATTTCCTTTACGATCCATTGAGGTACTTAAAACCGTATTATAATCCCCCACCATAATAATAGATTATTTCGTTGCTTGTGAGCTCAATAGATTATTACACATATTTTCGATTATTAATTATTTAAAAACAATTACTGGCAATTCTTCACCACCAGAGGTCAATGATAGCACACACTGTAATCACATGGGATTCCCGCACGGCGCGGGATCTCATTTTGAACAACGGGGAAAACAAAAATGGCTGCTCCCCCTTGTTAGCTTAGCATTTGGTGCAATGCTTATCTTCACTTGTGCGGAATCTTACTTTCCAGCACAACAAATGTCCCCTCCAACAAGAGAACAGATTTACTAAGTGACGTCTCACGTTCAACCTTTCAGCGATTAACCGGAACGCGCAGAAAACACAAATACACCGTTGGTCTACTCGCACCAATGAAAACGTGAGACAGAGATAATTACTAGCTTGGTCAAGCCAATATCTACTCAAATTTTCATCGGCTGGCTCTATGTCCACGCTCGAGAAATTAATTATGACCAAGTCTACTCGCTCCTGAATGCGATAGACAGAAATAACACTACATTGGGCCCAACTAGTATTTTTCTCAGAATGCCTGCATCGGCTGGTACATATGCCCTAGCTCGTAGCATTCAGTAAATCCCCTACACACTGATTTGTGTCAGATATACAACACGAGTCAATCTCGCTACACTAGTATCTGGGTGAAAAAGAAAAACCACACACACGCCACTCTCAACAATAATCCTGCCTATAGCGCGATTGGAGTATGAGTAACTTGCTACACAATTCCTATGGACTGAATTCAACAGTGAGGCCTAGTTTATCCTTGCAGGGGGGCATCAATATGTCGTGACGTTATCGTTAATGTGATGACATTCTATTTATTGAATAATTAACTGCTTATTATTATGTGATTAAATTAATCCTGTAACAAATTAACTCAGTAACCTGGAGCAGCCACAGGAAAATTTTGTTTAATGAGTTACCGTTTCCCGAATTAACTCAAAGAATATATCGATTTCATAGCAGTCAACAATTAATTAATTTCCTCAGTCTCATTCTGAACATCGCATAATTCGTAAATCTGCACAAACCCGGGTCTCACTAATCATTCCGTACCACACAAATTGAGTTGATTATTTATTTACTAACAAGCTAAATGATAACATAAGATACATATACACAAACAGTCAAAGTTATTGGTTAGAACTTCATACAATGGCAACAGGTCCCTAGTGGACCAACACAAGATGGAGATTTACCTAGAGAGAGAGAGAAAGAGCAAGAGAGAAATTCAACACTTGAATACATTTGTAAACAATGCTTAGTTTCAGCCCTAACACCTTGCCCTGAACTGCCCCTGTTATGGGTAAAACGTGTAATGCATGTATTCAACACGAAGGTCTCCGTTGGGTATCTCTTTGTGGGTCGAGTTCCACTTAGTGGGAAAGGTTTGGCTAACGCCTTGTTCATTCGTCTTCAGGTGTTAGTCTCTGATTTTCCAAACGATGTCACAATGTCCTTTCTCTTAGTTGTCAGTTTCCTTGCACTCGTTCTGTGAGAGTGGGCTTCTGAGGAGGCTAATCAACCGTGTCGATGCTCCCGACGTGGGTAAGAGGGCCATGTAGACAACCGGTGACTTGAAAAGAATAGCCGGATGGTTCTGCTTAAATTCAACTTCCTAGATACAGTACTTAGAATAGCTACTCCACCATAAACTTGATTGTTCAGAGATTTACTTTGTCTTCAAACTTGTGTTGCGTTTCGGGGTCACGACTAGTCGTAGACCTCGGCTGAAGCGTGTGGTCAACTTAGTCTGATATGTAAATTCTTAACTCATGTTTTATACCCTAGAGTAGAAAGGGGCGTTTCCATCTTTATGACACACTCTCTGGGTTCCCTAGGGCGTAGCTAGTTACAAGGTATTAGGATTTTCTATGATCTCGTTTGGACAACTAAAATCAGTCTTATCATCACCAAAACATTCTCTTTCATCTGGATATTTTCTACACAAAGTATGTAAACATCACATATACATTATGAAAACTCTTCAAGTTAATGTTTTCATTATAACATCCTCAACTTCTAATAACATCATAAAATGTACATACATTTTCATATTCCATCCATCATTGTTTCCACCATTTGGCTAATCAAATATACATGTCTCAAAGTCCATTTATTTGATGTTCTGTAGTTTTGGGCTGTAACCTCTTCCTAAGGCAAACAGACATTCCAGTCTCACACATTAGAGAACAGAATGGAGTTGGGCTGTTGCCTTACGATGGGCGTGAGGTCATAAACCCCCCATCAATCCCTCTATACTTCTCCCCGTCTTCGGGAGGGAGAGATCTCTCTGTAGAACCGTGATCCACTATAACCTGATCCTCACAGGCCAGTCATGACAGTCCACCTCTGGTGGGTTCAACATTTTGCAACCCACTATAAGAATGACCATCGGATGTCAACAATAGTATATACACAGTGTAGGCCATTTGTTTGTGAGAATGTGAATGTGATCAAATTTGGCTTATATATAGACACTATTTCATTTAAAAGTTTGTTTCATTTAAAATTATACATAAGAGAATATGTTTCCCAGAACAAATTATTGTACAAACATTATATCAATGAACTTCAACAGTTAGTCAACAGGTCCTGAGCACTCAATAGCAGAATCTCATCAAGAATCTCTCTGTACTTTGCTCCGTTCAACTTTCCCTCGATCCTGACTAGTCTCCCAGTCCCTGCCGTTGAAAAACATACCCACAGCATGATGCTGCCACCACCATGCTCTGACATGCACTGTCAAATGTGGGACCTTATATAGACAGGTGTGTGCATGTTTGAATTGAATTTACCAAGTGGACTCCAATCAAGGATACTTGATGGAAACAGGATGCACCTGAGAACAATTTCAAGTCTCATAGCAAATGGTATGAATACTTATTTATTATTTGCCAAAAAAAATCTAAAAAACTGTTTTCAATTTGTCATTATGGGCTATTGTGTGTAGATTGAGGATTTTTTATTTATTTAATTTAATAAATTTTATTTTAAGGCTGTAACGTAACAAAATGTGGAAAAAGTCCAGGGGTCTGAATACTTTCCTTTTGCACTGAGTGTACAAAACATTAGGAACACCTTCCTAATATTGAGTTACTATTCCCTACATGGTGTCGAAAGAAACCCACAGGGATGCTGGGCCATGATGGCTCCAATGCTTCCCACAGTTGTGTCGGGTTGGCTGGGAGTGGATATCTACTCCGAATAGCTCGTTCCATCTCCTCCCACAGATGCTCAATTGGATCGAGATCTGGTGACATGGCAGGCCACTGCAGCAAGCTGAATTCACTTATGTTCGTGGAACCATCCCTGGACAAGCCTTGTGTCATGGGGCATAATCCTGCTGAAAAAAATCGATTTGCAGCTGGATACATTGCTGCCATAAAGGGATGCACCTGATTGGCAATGATGTTTAGACATCCTGTGGCATTCAAATGTTGCTCCACTTTTATCAAGGGGCCCAATGTGTGCCCTGAAAACTCACCCCACACCAGCCCGCAATGCTGACACACGGCATGGATGCATGTACTCATGGTTTTCTCCATACCCTGGTCTTCCCATCAGCATGACACAGCAGAAACCGGGACTATCTAGACCAGTGGATCCCAAAATGTTTATAGTCCCGTACCCCTTCAAACATTCAACCTCCAGCTGCGTACCCCCTCCCCTCTAGCACCAGGGTCAGCGCACTCTCAAATATTGTAAGCCATACACACACTATACGATACATTTATTAAACATAAGAAATTAGTGTGAGTTGTCGTCACAACCCGGCTCGTGGGAAGTGACAAAGAGCTCTTATAGGACCAGGGCACAAATAATAATACAATTTGCTCTTTAATTTAACCATTTTACATATAAAACCTTACTTGTTAATTGAAAAGGTTAATGAATAACTCACCACAGGTTAATGAGAAGGGTGTGCTTGAGAGGATGCACATAGCAATGTTGGTTTGTATTGGAGAGTCTCAGTCTTAAATCATTTTCCACACACAGTCTGTACCTGTATTTAGTTGTTATGCTAGTGAGGGTCGAGAATTCACTCACACATAAGTATTTGGTTGCAAAGGGCATCAGTGTCTTAACAGCGCGATTTGCCAAGGCAGGATACTCTGAGCGCAGCCCAATCCAGAAATCAGGCAGTGGCTTCTGATTAAATTCCATTTCCACAGATCTGCTTTTTGCAATTTTGATGAGGCTCTCCTGATCAGATATCGGTAAGTGGACTGGAGGCAGGGCATGAAAGGGATAACGAATCCAGCTGTTTGTGTCATCCGTTTCGAGAAAGTACCTGTGTAATTGCGCATCCGACTCACACAGGTGCTTGGCAAAATCACATCTGATATTGTCCATAAGCTTACGGGCCATTATCACACCAAAAGAAAATCATACAATGATGGAAAGACCCGTGTGTTGTCCTTGTTAATGCAGACAGAGAAGAGCTCTAACTTCTTAAATCATAGCCTCAATTTTGTACCGCACATTGAATATTGCTGCGGAGAGTCCCTGTAATTCTAGATTCAGCTCATTCAGGCGAGAAAAAACATCACCCAGATAGGCCAGTCGTGTGAGGAACTCATCATGCAAGCAGTCAGACAAGTGAAAATGATGGTCAGTAAAAAAAACTTTAAGCACGTCTCTCAATTCAAAAAAACGTGTCAATACTTTGCCCCTTGATAACCAGCGCACTTCTGTATGTCGCTGCCCATATCATTGCATAGTGCAGAAAATGCACGAGAGTTCAGGGGCCTTGCTTTAACAAAGTTAACCATTTTCACTGTAGTGTCCAAAACATCTTTCAAGCTGTCAGGCATCCCCTTGGTAGCAAGAGCCTCTCGGTGGATGCTGCAGTGTACCCAAGTAGCGTCAGGAGCAACTGCTTGCAGCAGCGTTACCACTCCACTATGTCTCCCTGTCATGGCTTTTGCGCCATCAGTACAGATACCAACACATCTTGACCACCAAAGTCCATTTGATGTCACAAAGCTGTCCAGTACTTTAAAAATACCATCTCCGGTTGTCCTGGTTTGCAGAAGAGGATGTCTTCCTTAATTGACCCCCCAAAAAAGTAACAGACATATACCAGGAGCTGTGCCAGGCCCGCCACGTCTGTTGACTCATCCAACTGTAATGCATAGAATTCACTGGCTTGTATATGCGAAGCAGTAATTGTATCAAAACATCTCTTGCCATGTCACCGATGCGTCGTGAAACGGTATCGTTAGTTTGGCCTTTGCCCCGGCCATATCCGCAGAGGCAGGAAGAATGAAGTCCTCCACAATAGCATGGTGCCTGCCTGTTCTAGCCACTCGGTAGCTCACCGTATAAGATGCTTCTAGCCCCTTCTTATTAATGGCATCTGTTGCTTTTATAGATGTCTTACTACTCGAAAGTAGTCTTAATTCTCGCTCAAAAAACTCCAGTGGCTTATTTTTCAAATTGGCATGTTTTTTTTCTAAATGTTTGCGCAAGAGTGAAGGATTCATCGAGTTGTGAGATGTAACACACTGTGGCTGAGGAAAGGCACTATTCCCAATATAAGTGAACCCCAAATCAATGTAGTTCTCATATTTGCACCTCTTCGAAGGTCCAACCTCCCTGTCTGTTGTTCAGTGCTTTCCCAGGTAAAGGAGCAGTAGCTCTTCGGCTGCATCAGATTCACAACTGTCAGTGTCCATGCTAGCTGGGCTTACAACAAACATAGAATTACTGATGCTAGCATTGGATGTGCTCGTGGAAGCAGAACAACTTGTGTCATTGACAGGTGCAGTGCTGCTGGTAGTAGCAGTACTACCAGTAGAGCTGGTATGTGTCTCTGGACGCAAGCCTTACTTTTTTTAACCATTAATCAATTTTCGAGCAAAAGGAATGAGCAGCAGCTACGTTTAGCTACATACAGCCCGTTAGTGGAATTCCCACGAGAGAGTAACAGTTAACGTGATTGGATGTTAAGTATTTGACTAGGCTACCTGTATTTGAAAATGTAAATGGCTGTTTGAAAATGTGAAGAAAAAAACAGTAGAAGCTAAAAAGAACACAGCAAAACTGACAAGATGCACACTGATCATTCCATAACGCTCACTGTTCTCTGCATTGTTCTCTCACAGTGAGAAACAATAGGACTAAAAGTGGTCTACACGTTCTTCATTTGATCCAATTCAACGTTGCCAATTATTTTATGAGAAGAATTAAGTGGAGTGACTAATCTCAGCTGGTCTGAGAGAACTGATGAGGCTACTCTCAAGTGTGTAGCCGTTGGTGTGTTTTTACATTGCCCAATCGGGAGAAGCTCTTGCACAGTCAGAGCAGAAGAAAGGCTTCTCTCCCGTGTGTGTTCTCTGATGACGTTTAGTTCAGCTGATGATTTAAAACCGTTTCCACAGTCAGTGCAATAGTAAGGCTACTGTCCTTTATGTATAACTTGGTGTCTTTTTAAGTGGCCCAGTTGAGAGAAACTCTTTCTACAGTCAGAGCAGGAGTAAGGCTTCTCTCCTGTGTGTATACGTTTATGATTTTTTAGGTTGCACGGTTGCGAGAAACTCACCCCACAGTCAGAGCAGGAGTAAGGCTTCTCTCCTGTGTGTATACGTTCGTGTTGTTTTAAGTTTCCCAGTTGAGAGAAACTCACCCCACAGTCAGAGCAGGAGTAAGGCTTCTCTCCTGTGTGTGTTCTCTGATGAACTTTAAGCTCAGATGATGTTGTGAAGCATTTTCCACAATCAGAGCAGGAGTACGACTTCTCTCCTGTGTGTATACGTTCATGCTGTTTTAGGTGGCTCGATTGAGAGAAACTCTTCCTACAGTCAGAGCAGGAGTAAGGCTTCTCTCCTGTGTGTATACGTTCATGCTGTTTTAGGTGGCTCAGTTGAGAGAAACTCGCCCTACAGTCAGAGCAGGAGTATGGCTTCTCTCCTGTGTGTGTTCTCTGATGAACTTTTAGCTCGCCTGATGTTGTGAAGCATTTTACACAATTAAAGCAGGAGTAAGGCTTCTCTCCTGTATGTATACGTTCATGTATTTTTAGATCGCCCAGTCGAGAAAAACTTTTTCCACATTCAGAGGAGGAGTAAGGCTTATCTCCTGTATGTATATGCTCATGTGTTTTAAAGTGGCCCCGTCGAGAAAAACTCTTTCCACAATCAGAGCAGCAGTAAGGCTTCTCTCCTGTGTGTACACGTTCATGTTGTTTTAAGTTTCCCAGTTGAGAGAAACTCGCCCTACAGTCAGAGCAGAAGTAAGGCTTCTCTCCTGTGTGTGTTCTCTGATGAACTTTTAGCTCACCTGATGTTGTGAAGCATTTTACACAGTCAGAGCAGGAGTAAGGCTTCTCTCCTGTGTGTGTACGTTCATGCTGTTTTAGGTGACTCAGTTGAGAGAACCTCGCCCTACAGTCAGAGCAGGAGTATGGCTTCTCTCCTGTGTGTGTTCTCTGATGAACTTTTAGCTCACCTGATGTTGTGTAGCATTTTACACAATTAGAGCAGGAGTAAGGCTTCTCTCCTGTATGTATACGTTCGTGTGTTTTTAGGTCGCCCCGTCGAGAGAAACTATTTCCACAGTCAGAGCAGGAGTAAGGCTTCTCTCCTGTGTGTACTCTCTGATGAACTGTTATAGCCTTTGATGTTGTGAAATTCTTTCCACAGTCAGTACAGGAATACGGATTCTCTCCTGTGTGTATTCTTAGGTGTATTTTTAGCTTTGATAGAATTGGGAAAATCTCCTCACAATGTGGGCAGGGGTGAGACCTCTTAGCTCTGTGATGTTCCTGCTGTTGATCTCTGGATGTAGAGAATGTCTCAACATGATCTCCTGTGTGAACATCAGAAGAACTTGTCAGTTGGTGTAATATACAGTACCAGTCAAAAGTGTGGACACACCTACTCATTCAAGGGTTTTTCTTTATTTTTGCTATTTTCTACATTGAATAATAATAGTGAAGACATCAAAACTATGAAATAACACATATGGATTTATGTAACCAAAAACATTTGTTAAACGAATCAAAATATCTTGTATTTTGCCTTGATAGCTTTGCACACTCTTGGCATTCTCTCAACTAGCTTCACCTGGAATGCTTTTACAACAGTTTGAAGGACTTCCCACATTTGCTGAGCAATTGTTGGCTGCTTTTCCTTCACTCTGCGATCCAACTCATCCCAAACCATCTCAATTGGGTTAAGGTCTGGTAATTGTGGAGGCCAGGTCATCTGATGCAGCACTCCATCACTGTCCTTCTTGGTCAAATAGCCCTTACACAGCCTGGAGGTGTGTTGGGTTATTGTCTTGTTGAAAAACAAATGAGTCCCACTAAGCCCAAACCAAATTGAATGGCATATCACTGCAGAATGCTGTGGTAGCCATGCTGGTTATGTGTGCCTTGAATTCTACATAAATCAGACAGTGTCACCAGCAAAGCACCGCCACAACATCACACTTCCTCCATGCTTCACGGTAGGAAATACACATGCAGAGATCATCCGGTCACCTACTCTGCATCTCACAAAAACACGGCGGTTGAAAGGAAAAATCTGAAATTTGGACTCATCAGACCAAAGGACAGATTTCCACAGGTCTAATGTCCATTGCTCGTGTTTCTTCGCCCAAGCAAGTCTCTTCTTATTGGTGAGCTTTAGTAGTGGTTGCATGCATCAATCCGACCATGAAGGCCTGATTCACAGTCTCCTCTGAACAGTTGATGTTGATGTGTCTGTTACTTGAACTCTGAAGCATTTATTTGGGCTGCAATTTGAGGCTGGTAACTCTAATTAACTTATCCCCTGCAGCAGAGGTAACTCTGGGTCTTCCTTTCCTGTGGCGGTCCTCATGATAGCCAGTGTCATCATAGCGCTTGATGGTTTTTGCAACTGCACTTGAAGAAACTGTCAAAGTTCTTGAAATGTTCCGGATTACTTTGACCTGAAGCTCAGTCAATGATGGAATGTCATTTCTCTTTGCTTATTTGAGCTGTTCTTGCCATAACATGGACTTGGTATTTTACCAAACAGGGCTCTCTTCTGTATACCACCCCTACCTACCTTGTCACAACACAACTGTTTGGCATTAAGGTAAGATATTCCACAAATTAACTTAAGGCACACCTGTTAATTTAAATGCATTCCGGGTGACTACCTCATGAAGCTGGTTGAGAGAATGCCAAGAGTGCAAAGCTGTCATCAAGGCAACGGGTGGCTACTTTGAAGAATCTCAAATCTATTTTGATTTGTTTAACACATTATTTTGTTTACTACATGATTCCCTATGTGTTATTTCATCGTTTTGATGTCTTCACTATTATTCTACAATGTAGAAAGAAAGAAAAACCTTTGAATGAGTAGGTGTGTCCAAAATTTTGACTGGTACTGTACATGTCAATCAAATTTATTTGACAAAGCCCTTAAAACATCAGCAGTTGAAAAAGTGCTTTACAGAAATCCAGCCTAAAATCACAAAAGAGCAAGCAGTGCAGATGTAGAAGCACAGTGGCTATGAAACACTCCCTAGAAAGCAGGAACCTTGGAAGAAACGTAGAGGAACCAGGCTCAAAAGGGTGGCCAGTCCTCATCTGGCTTACCGGGTGACATATTCATACCAGTAGGCTCTACAACACAAAAGGGGAGTTAAACGACTCTAAAAGTGGGTAAGAGTTGAAAGCTAAAAAGGGGCGTGTCATCCTCTACTCACTATCACAAGGGTTAGTAACTACAGACTAATTTCATAGAATTTTAAAACACTGGCAGTTTGTCTATTTCACTTCTTTAGTCTACTCTCTGATCACTCCAGATAGCCCAGTGAATAAAACAAATGTTGCAATACTGGTGTCAAACCATGTAAGTCTCAGTGGCATGAAATAACATCTACCTTCTCATTGAAACAGTTCATCATGAAACAGTTCTACTGCAACTTTTCATACACAGTGGGAAGTTGGAACGAACAACACAAACTTAGAACCCTGCTCTTACCATGAGAAACAGATTTCCCAATCTTCTCCTCCTCTTCTTCATCTTTAATGTTTACATTCAGCTCCAGTGTTTGACTGCAGTCTTCCAGCTTCACTGATGCCATCTCTGGATCTTGCTGTGCAAACTGGGCTCCACTGTCACAATCAGGACCCAGTGACTGTAGGTTTGGACTCCCTGTGTAAGGAGAGAGGCAGGCTGGGTTTGTCCTCACTGTTGATATTACCGGCCTCAGACTTAATCGGCCTGTAGTAACAATGAAAAACAGACAAGTTATTGTCTTGACAGTTCCAGAACTTTCCTTATTCTCTAAAAATATATTATTTCTTCTTGTTCAATTATCTAATTCAGTGCTTGACTTGGACTGAAATAGGTGTTGGAACTGTTTATATTTAGGTGCAGGAGCTCCACAATACTGTTGAGCTAATATTCTATAAAAGAGGAACATGAGCTCAAACAGTAGAAATGTGAGGTGATGGTACTCAGCTCTGGTGAGCTCCTGTCCAAGTCAAGCACTGATCTCATTTCAATAGATCAGGTAGCTAAGCATTGACAACAGTAATTAATCCAAATTAGACTCTTTAAATTAGGCTGCACAACATAATGCACTTAACCTACAGTAGACTTCACAAATTCACATAAATGCACAAAACCATATAGTACGAGGTTACGGTTTGCGAGTCTCTCTCTGATGCACCCGCACTGAAGTCCGTTGACGCCGACTGAGTGGGCGCAGCCATTTACCAGCTCATGAATTTTACACAAAACCAATAACATGCTAAACATTAACTCAGAAATCTCAAATAAATGTATTCTTTATTAAATGACATTGAGGAAATGATGAACACCCATTCAGACAAACCCAAAGCTTCTAGCTGTGTGACTTTTAAAATAGTTGATCACAATCACTCGGTTTCACACAAAAATAAAACATCAAACCTTTACCAAATGTGATAATACCTTAACGGATTTGTTACCTAGCATGGTATGACATGTTCTTTCGATTGTAGAAAGTTGAAAGCCTGCTATTACATTCCTGTAGTAATACAGCAACAGACTGCAAAGTGTCAGCGTTTTCTTTATACTGAAGAATGGTGTGTGCCTGTCTGGAACTTCCTGTTCCCCCACTACCACAGTGCAGCCACAGGTAGAACAATGAGACAGATATTTCACCAGATGTATAAATGTGAAACATCCGCTTAGCGTTTCCACTCACTACCAAATATGGTTGTACAATGTGTTTCTCCTCACACCTGGCCTAGGCCATTGATGGATTAGAGACAAGGTCGTTTTTATTGACCTCAGAGTCTCGGTTTGTCAGTGTCAAAGTAGCCTGTCATTTGTGAGGTATTAGAAAAGATTTTCAGAAAGTCTCCAGTCATCTAAAATGATGTAGAATTTAATAGAATCCGTTTACAAAAGGCCACATTTTTCCAGGACTCCAGGCTACAATAAATGTACTCCATGTTTGCAACTTCTGCAAGCGGCTCCACACCACTGCTCTATGCCAGTACGCTAAAGCCATGATAATGCATGCAATATTTATTATAAAGGTATTTTATTTAATGTGTTCTGGTACCTCAGAGACCCCCAGGTCACCCCCCCTCTGGGGCTCACTTCTGGTTCCAGCACCTCCCAATTTACAAATTAAGCACTGGAGAAGTGGGTAACTGCCGCTGCCTCCTCCGGGACACATCTCCTTTACATAGAATTCGTGAGGATGTTGATTTTGGAATGTGGAATGTTGTCCCGCTCATCTTCAAAGGCTGTGTGAAATTCCAGAATATTGGTGGGAACTGGAACAAGCTGTCGTATACGTCAATCCCAAATATGCTCAAAGGTTGACATGTCTGAGTATGCAGGTCATGGAAGAATTTTCAATTGTGTACAGATCCTTGCGATATGGGGCTGTGCATTGTCATGCTGAAACATGAGGTGATGGCGGCGGATGAATGGCAGAACAACGGCGCTCAGGATCTTGTCATGGGATCTCTGTGCATTCAAATTGCCATCGTTAAATGCAATTGTGTTGGTATTCTGTAGCTTATGCCTGCCCATACCATAACCCTGATACCACCATGGGGCACTCTGTTCACAACATTGACATCAGCAAACCACACAACCAACGCCATACACGGTGGACTGCAGATGAGGCTGATTGGGCATACTACCAAATTCTCTAAAACAACGTTGGAGGCGGTTTATGGTAGAGAAATTAACATTAAATTATCTGGCAACAGCTCTGGTGGAAATTCCTGCAGTCAGCTTGCCAATTGCATGCCCCCTCAAAACTTGAGACATCTGGGGCATTGTGTTGTATGACAAAACAGCACATTTTAGAGTGGCATTTTTGTATTTATTAGGGATCCCCATTAGCTGCTGCCAAGGCAGCACCTACTCAGCTACTCTTGTCCTGCACCTGTGTAATGATGATCATGCTATTTAATCAGCTTATTGATATGCCACACCTGGCAGGTGGATGGATTATCTTGGCAAAGGAGAAAAGCTCACTAAAAGGGATGTAAACAAATTTATCTACAAAATTTGAGAGAAATAAGTTTTCAATTTATGCTGTACAATTATGCACCACTCACAGGAATCCTCTCAAGATCCCTCACCCTGTACCCATCTTCCTCTACCACTCTCTTCACTGCTTCACCATAATACACTTTCTGTACTACTGTAACCCTGGCAACCTCAATCTGCCTTTCTCTCACCTGCCACCTCAGATCTCCAGCCCCCCCCCACAACTAACACACAGAACTTTCTCCACGATACCACACATTCCTTCATCTCATGCCCCCCTGCACACTTCTCACATCTAGGCTAGAGGTCGATCGATTAATCGGAATGGCCGATTAATTAGGGCCGATTTCAAGTTTTCATAACAATCGGAAATCTGTATTTTTGGACACCGATTTGGCCGAATAAAAATAAATAAAAAAACACCTTTATTTAATCTTTATTTAACTAGGCAAGTCAGTTAAGAACACATTCTTATTTTCAGTGATGGCCTAGGAACGGTGGGTTCACTTCCTCGTTCAGGGGCCGAACGACAGATTTTTACATTGTCAGCTCGGGGGATTCAATCTTGCAACCTTACAGTTAACTAGTCCAACGCTCTAACCACCTGATTACATTGCACTCCGTGAGGAGCCTGCCTGTTACGCGAATGCAGTAGAAACCAAGTTAAGTTGCTAGCTAGCATTAAACTTATCTTATAAAAAACAATCAATCAATCAATCATAACCACCAGTTAACTACACATGGTTGATGATATTACTAGTTTATCTAGCGTGTCCTGCGTTGCATATAATCGATGCGGTGCGTATCGTTGCTCCGTTGTGTACCTAACCATAAACATCAATGCCTTTCTTAAAATCAATACACAGAAGTATATATTTTTAAACCTGCATATTTAGCTAAAAGAAGTCCAGGTTAGCAGGCAATATTAACCAGGTGAAATTGTGTCACTTCTCTTGCGTTCATTGCACGCAGAGTCAGTGTATATGCAACAGTTTGGGCCGCCTAATTTGCCATATTTGTACGTAATTATGACATAACATTGAAGGTTGTGCAATGTAACAGGAATATTTAGACTTATGGATGCCACCCATTAGATAAAATACGGAACGGTTCCGTATTTCACTGAAAGAATAAACGTCTTGTTTTCGAAATGATAGTTTCCGGATTCGACCATATTAATGACCTAAGACTCGTATTTCTGTGCGTTATTATGTTATAACTACGTCTATGATTTGATAGAGCAGTCTGACTGAGCGGTGGTAGGCAGCAGCAGGCTAGTAAGCATTCATTCAAACAGCACTTTCCTGCGTTTTGCAAGAAGCTCTTCGCTGTGCTTCAAGCCAATCAACTCCCGAGATTAGGCTGGTGTAACCGATGTGAAATGGTTATTCCCCTTGCTATGCATGGGTAACGCTGCTTCGAGGGTGGCTGTTGTCGTTGTGTTCCTGGTTCGAGCCCAGGTAGGAGCGAGGAGAGGGATGGAAGCTATACTGTTACACTGGCAATAATAAAGAACATCCAATAGTCAAAGGTTAATGAAATACAAATGGTAGAGAGAGAAATAGTCCTATAATTCCTATAATAACTACAACCTAAAACTTCTTACATGGGAATATTGAAGACTCATGTTAAAAGGAACCACCAGTTTTCATATGTTCTCATGTTCTGAGCAAGGAACTTAAACGTTAGCTTTTTTACATGGCACATATTGCACTTTTACTTTCTTCTCCAACACGTTGCTTTTGCATTATTTAAAACAAATTGAACATGTTTCATTATTTATTTGAGGCTAAATTGATTTTATTGATGTATTATATTAAGTTAAAATAAGTGTTCATTCAGTATTGTTGTAATTGTCATTATTACAAATAAAAAATAAAATAGGCCGACTAATCGGTATCGGCTTTTTTTGGCCCTCCAATAATCGGTATCGGTGTTGAAAAATCATAATCGGTCGACCTCTAATCTAGGCATCTCACTCCTACAACAGGCCCATTAACCCGCAGACACTGTAGTATTTACGGAAACAAAAGCGCTCACGGGATAACTGACACTTCCTACCATGACCTTATCTGGCAGAGACTCTGCATCAAAACTCCACATGACAATGTTTTCTCTCACCTAAAGACGGGCATCACAGACACCTGGAATCTTCCATTTCAACTGCTCCTCCTTAACACTTAAACCTAATCCCATTATCACTCCTTTCAATGCCGCCCTGTTCCGGAGAGCAATTCCAGTCACAATTCTTGTCCCCAATCGTGAAATCCGGAGCGCCCACTCCCTCTGGATATATGAGAAAATATTATGAGTCCACTCCAAGTTACCTTCACCAACTCAACTTCCTTCTACCCTCAGCTCCTTCTCGGGGGTCATCACTGCACTGGCCATCGCAGTTAATTCATCCTCTTGTCACGTTCACTTCCCTCCTGTTGCTCATCTAAAGGATCTGTGTGATCCTCCATTCCATATTCACTCAAAACATATTCCACTTCTCTCCTTATTTTCTGGTTCACCATCTTCTCCATCAGATCTTCCAGAAGGCTTGTACAATCCCCCACTGCAATCCCCCACTGCAATCCTCCACTGCAATCCTCCACTGCAATCCTCCACTGCAATCCTCCACTGCAATCCTCCACTGCAATCCTCCACTGCAATCCTCCACTGCAATCCTCCACTGCAATCCTCCACTCCACTTTTTTTTCTTGTCCTCCATTTTACCACATGTCTCTGCTCATCCACACCACACTAGCTTCGGGTAGCTGCATACCAATGGAGTACCACAGTATGAATCATAATGCCCATAAAACTTAGCAGTCAAACAGGGAAATGGTTCCAATCATTTTCCCACCATTCATTTTTCCCCATAGAGGATTTTAGAAACACTTAAAATAAGGGCTGTGTTTCATGTAGGTTGACCCTGGTTGACGTTTTGATAAGCATGTAAATGTCTCTAGGACAGGATGACTTTTATCAATATATTCACCTGTACTTACATTTACATTTACATTTTAGTCATTTAGCAGACGCTCTTATCCAGAGCGACTTACAGTAGAGTGCATACATTTTATTACATTTACATACTGAGACAAGGATATCCCTACCGGCCAAACCCTCCCTAACCCGGACGACGCTATGCCAATTGTGCGTCGCCCCACGGACCTCCCGGTTGCGGCCGGCTGCGACAGAGCCTGGGCGTGAACCCAGAGACTCTGGTGGCGCAGCTAGCACTGCGATGCAGTGCCCTAGACCACTGCGCCACCCGGGAGATTTACCAACCACAAACTTACCAGACTTACCAACCACAAAAATGGCCGAGAGTAATGCCAGAGAGAAGGCAGGAGACACTTTGTTTTGTTTAGCATCGCTTAGGTAAGACAGCTCCCTTTAATGGATCAGTCGTCCACCAGGCTACACTACGATTAGGGAGAGGTGGGAGAGGAAGAGTTGGGTGTCTCGGTTAGGGAGAACAGTAGAATGTGGTTCAGTGTTTTACTGTTAGGATAGATTTGTTTGTTTGTTCCAACAGATCTTTACATATTTTTCTCACTACAAAATATTCCTGCGTTCCTTCTGGTTACTAAACATATTTTAGATATGTTTTAATTACACTCTTGATCCTCCTCTAGATCGCTCCTCTGGTTAGACACTTCCCACTCGCAGAATAGAAAGAAATTACAGCATTTCATTAAGGACTTAAATCTATGTGAACCTTGGAGGACTCAGAACCCAAGTAAAAGGCAGTATTCATGTTACTCGTCAACATTTAAATCATATTCTCCTATAGACTACTTTTTAGTTTCTTGCTCATTGCTTCCCAATGTAGCAGGAAGTGGATGTGACAGTATTGTTCTGAGTGACTGTTCCCCGGTGTCATTATTCTATAGGGATACAAAACTAGTAAAAGGATCCTCTAGATGGTGTTTGTGTCCCAGATGGTTACAGGACCCAGACTTCTTACATTACGTTGGAGTGTATATAAATGTTTATTTTACACTGAACACTGACCAAACGACAGCGAGTACCAGATGGGAGGCTTTCAAAGCAAATATTATGGGGCAAATTATACATTTTACAACTCTGAATCTCCTCAGAACTAATCAGTTCTTGATGTTCCCTCTATTTCAGAAGACACTAAATTGGATGGTGCTGAAATATCTGATGCTATTTTCAATATGAAGGGAGGTAAAGAGGCAAGTCCATATGGGCTCCCAATAGATATTTAGAAGATATTTAAGGACAAACTTCTTGGTCCACTTCTGGATATGTACAGTGTATGATATCCTCTAGAGCTTAGATACAGACAATAAACACCCACCTGAGATTGTTGCAATACAATTGGATAATGAGAACATATTTTGTACTCTTGTTAATTAAGCCCCACAAATTTGACCCCAATACCCCAGACCTGTGTGTTAAATGTGACACACATTTAGGCACCTTGTATCATTGCCTGGAGGAATGTGCTGAGATACAAACGTTTTGGAGCTCAGTACTGCGCTATATCTCTGAGATGACCTCTACCCCAATACCACTAATCCCTAAACTATGCCTCCTAAATCTTTACCCAGAGAATCTCTCTTTACATAGGAGAGAAAAGAAAATGGTTGACCTCTGTCTATTACAAGCTAGACGTTCAATTGCTCTCCACTGGAAGTATGTCAGTTGGCCCTCACTTGGTCATTGGTAAAAATAATTAACATCAAGTCTAACTATTGAAAATTGTACTTATATAGTGAAAAAGAAAGCCCAAGAGTTTCATAATATTTGGAATATGTTTTGTGAGTTTTTGCAAACCAGTGATATTGTAGAGGCATTGGAACTGTAAATCCTCTATTTTTATTGGCTATTTTTCTTAGAGGTATCTGCATTATCTGCGACTGCATATTACACTTTTTATTTGGACATGTTTTGGTTTCCTTCCCCAGATCTGTGCCTCGACATAATCATCATCGACATGGAGCTCTACAGACAATTCCTTCGACCAAATGGCTCGGTTTTTACTCGGACATGCACTGTCAAATGTGGGACCTTATATAGACATGTGTGTACCTTTCTAAATCATGTCCAATAAATGTAATTTCACTCCAGATAGCCCAGTGAATAAAACAAATGCTGGCAATACTGGTGTCAAACCATGCAAGTGTCAGTAGCATGAAATAACATCTACCTTCTCATTGAAACAGTTCATCATGAAACAGTTCTACTGCAACTTTTCATACACAGCGGGAAGTTGGAACGAACAACAAACTTAGTTAGACAGAACCTGTTCTTACCATGAGAAACAGATTCCCCAATCTTCTCCTCCTCTTCATCTTTAATATTGACATTCAGCTCCAGTGTTTGACTGCAGTCTTCCAGCTTCACTGATGCCATCTCTGGATCCTCCAGTGTAAACTGGGCTCCACTGTCACAATCAGGACCCAGTGACTGTAGGTTTCGACTCAGTGTGGAAGGAGAGAGGCAGGCTGGGTTTGTCCTCACTGTGGATGTTACCGGCCTCAGACTTAATCTGAGTCGGTCTGTAGTAATAAAGACAAACGGACACAAAAGTTAGTCTTGACAGTTCAGGCACTTTATTTATTCTCTAAAAATATTGTTTATATTTAGGTGCAGGAGCACCACAATACTGTTGAGCTAATATTCTATAAGATGAACATGAGCTCAAACAGAAGACATTTGAGGTGCCGGTACTCAGCTCCGGTGAGCTCCTGTCCAAGTCAAGCACTGATCTCATTTCAATAGATCTGGTAGGTAAACATTGACAAAACATTAATTAATTCACATTAGACAAAGTATAGACTTTAAATTAGACTACACAATTTAAATGCACTTAATCTATAGTAGATTTCCTGAATTCGCAAAAATGCACAAATGACTCAAAAAAACATTTAGTACAAGGTTGCAGTATGTTTCAGGCAGCACTATGTACTATTTTCCTGAATAACCTTGTCTTCACTGTATTATTCCTATCAAAACCAATAGTAGTTCCGTTCACACCATAGTAACATTTATAGATAAAGATAGAAACAACTGAATGTGCCTGAATATTAGTACACATGTAGAAAACTGATAATCATTACATTCAGCTTCAAAACAGTAGTGCAACCGTGAAATAGTCTCTCTCTGTTGTACTCTCACTGCCTGGACTTTTTTTTTTAAATTGTATTCACAGGAATGTCCCTGTATTGATGTGTAATATTGTTATTATTGTTGCAATAAAAAATTTAAAAAAGTCCGTTGACGCAAACCGAGTGGCGCCGCCATTTTACCAGCTCGTGAATTTTACACAAAACCAATAACTTGCCAAATGAATTCAGAAATCTCAAGTAAATATATTCTTTAGAAAGTTTAAACGTGCTATTACATACCTGTAGTAATAAATAGAAACAGACACGAAGGTTATCTTCTAGACTGCACCGTTCTGGCGCTTTCGTTATACTGAAGAATGGTGCGCGCCTGCCCGGAACTTCCTGTTCTTCCACTAACACCGTCCGTGCATTCCGGCATCCTTGGGAAGGCCCTACCCCATTACATGAGAAGGGGGTCGTAGCCTCTTCCAGGACACATCTCCTTTGCATAGAGTTGATCAAGATGTTGATTGTGAAATGCTATTTCTAGAATGTTTTCTGGTCTGTGGAGCAACCAGACACTGGACTTGACACATTTATGAAATTGATTATTCCAGTTACTAATAAGCACGCACCTATTAAGGAAATGACTGTAAAAGCTTTTAAATCTCCTTGGATTGATGAGGAATTGAAAAATGGTATGGGTTGAGAGGGATGAGGCAAAAGGTATGGCAAATAAGTCTGGCAGCCCAACTGATTGGCAAATATACTGCAAATTAAGAAATCATGTGACTAAATTAAATAAAAATAAACTAAACTATGAAACAACAAGAAATTATATAAAGAATGATAATAAAAAGCTTTGGAGCACATTAAACAAAATTCGGAGAAAAAAAAAGCCAACTCGGCTCCTTCATACATTGAATCAGATGGCTCATTTATCACAAAACCCACTGGTATTGCCAAGATAAACAACCTTAGGGATGACATGCCAGCAACAAACACTGACACTACACATCCAAGTATATCTGACCAAATTATGAAAGACAAGAAATGTACTTTTGAATTCCGTAGAGATGAAAAAAAGTATTGTTGTCTTTCAACAATGAGAAGCCACCGGGGTCTGACAATCTAGGGGCAACAGGTAGCCTAGTGGTTAGAGCTTTGGGACAGTAACTGGAAGGTTGTTGGATCAAATCCCTGAGCTGACAAGGTAAAAACTCTGTTGTTCTGAACAGGGCAGTTAACCAACAATGACCCCAATAGGCTGTGATTGTAAATAAGAATTTGTTCTTAACTGACTTGCCTCATCAAATAAAGGTTTAAAAAAATTGAGATGGAAAATTACTGAGGATAATAGCAGATGATATTGCCACATCTTCAATTTAAGCCAATTTAAGCCTACTAGAAAGGCCTGGAGGGAAGCTAAAGTCATTCTGCTACCAAAGAATAGTAAAGCCCCCTTTATTGGCTCAAATAGCCGACCAATCAGCCTGTCAACAAACTTCTGGAAAAAATTATGTTTGAGAAGTACACTCGACACTCAACACTTACACTTACAGAGAAATTTATGATAAAATGATTGTGGGGGCTGTCTTGTTAGACTTCAGTGCAGCTTTTGACATTATCGATCATAGTCTGCTGCTGGAAAAACGTATGTGGCTCAACTATGTCTCGATATGAATAATGTGGAAATTGAGCAAGTTGAGGTGACTAAACTGCTTGGAGTAACCCTGGGTTGTAAACTGTGATGGTCAAAACATATTGATACAACAGTAGCTAAGATGGGGAGAAGTCTGTCCATAATAAAGCGCTGCTCTGCCTTCTTAACAACACTATCAACAAGGCAGGTCCCTAGTTTTATCACACCTAGACTACTGTTCAGTAGTGTGGTCAGGTGACACAAAGAGGGACTTGGGAAAATTGCAGTTGGCTCAGAACAGGGCAGCACGGCTGGCCCTTAAAAGTACACGGAGAGCTAACATTAATGACATGCATGTCAATAGCTGAATGTACCGAGCTGTCTGTTTAAAATACAAGCACATAGCTCGGAAACCCATGCATACCCCACAAGACATGCCACCAGAGGTCTCTTCACAGTCCCCAAGTCCAGAACAGACTATGGCAGGTGCACAGTACTACATAGAGTCATGACTACATGGAACTCTATTCCACATCAGGTAACTGATGCCAGCAGTAGAATCAGATTTAAAAAGCAGGTAGAAATACCACCTTATGGAACAATGGGGACTGTGAAGAGACACACACAAAGGTACAGACACATGCATACGCACACATTGTGATATTGTTGCATGGTGGTATTGAACATTTTGTGTTTTGGAGATGTGGTGGTGTAGGGATGTTATATGATGTACTGTTTGATCTTTAGAAAATTCAGTACAAACATAGTTCACTGTTTTATCTGTTGTTTTATATGCCATGTGGATGCTTTAGTGTGTTTGGATCCCAGGAAGAGTAACTAATGGGGATCCCTAATAAATACACAAATACAAACCACTCCAGGAATCTTCCGCTTATACCACCTTTATATAACACCTTTATTAAACTCCAGCTATAACACCTTTTATACCACCTTTATTAAACTCCAGCTATAACACCTTTTATACCACATTTATTAAACTCCAGCTATAACACCTACAGTATTATTAATATCACCTCCCCTGTCTGATATCTAAACTTTCTCTATACCACAAAATCTAAAGGTAGAAATGTCATTGAAATGTACTGCGACTGGATAATCCCTGTCGTTTCTCCTGATTGAACTTTTATGTTCACTAATTCTCTGTTTTGAGAGAGCGGGAGGTTTTACCGACATAGCAGAGCCCACATGGACATTTAATAATGTAAATAACATGGGTGGTGGAACACGTAATAATATCATTTATTTGGATTTTCACCCTCCAGACATTATTTCCTAAAGGACTTTAATGATGAAATGCCTATGTATGTTATGTTGTGAATTTGAACATGAATTATGTGCCTATTTAAGATTACTCTGATGTTTTTCGTACGATGTACCCAAGGATTAATGAAAACTTGCTATGTCCTCATTGTGGTTTTACAGACGTGTTTAAAGCGTCTTATTTATACACCTTTGTAGTGTTTGTGAAATGCATATTGTTATATTTGGTAGCACTTATTTGTTTTTCCTTTGCCTCCAACCCCTTTCGATGTGTGGAACGGATGTGGGTGGGGCTAGGGCCGATATGTAAGCTTATTAAATATCAGTGACACTATCAAGAGCAGTGTGTGGTTTCCTTTTTCCTTCATACCACCTTTATATACCACCTTTATCAAACTCCAGAAAAACACCTTTTATACCACCTTTATATAACACCTTTATTCAACTCCAGATATAACACATTGTATACCACCTTTATATAACTCCAGATATAACACCTTTATTAAACTCCAGCTATAACACCTTTTATACCACCTTTATATAACACCTTTATTAAACTCCAGATGTAACACCTTTATATAACACCTTTATTAAACTCGATATAACACCTTCATATACCACCTTTATTAATCTCGATATAACACCTTTTATACCACCTTTATTAAACTCCAGATATAACACATTTATATAACACCTTTATTAAACTCCAGATATAACACATTTATATAACACCTTTATTAAACTCCAGATATAACACCTTTATATAACACTGTTTATATCTCCTTTGCAGCACCTAATAGGGATCCCTAATAAATACAAATACCTGATCTTCTCAGCACCATTCTTACACCTTCACATCACTGCACTGTGGTTCTTCAAAGTTTTCCAGATTTAAAATAATAAAAAATAGTCAAATAAACATAGGTCAATGGAAACCTGTCTACTGATGTCATCTCTGGATCCTGCAGTGCAAACTAGACTCCACTGTCACAATCAGAATCCAGTGACTGTAGGTTTGGACTCAGTGTGGAAGGAGAGAGGCAGGCTGGGTTTGTCCTCACTGTTAATCTGTCAACTCTGGATAGAATCCCAGTTCTAAATAGAAGTCTGAGATCAACCTCCTAGTCTTCCCCTGTGCATGCTACATCCCCTCCCATTGTTACTGTGTGTATGAAAACATTTTGAACAATGGCTTCCTAAAATGCTGTGGTGCTGACTAACACAATAGGAAAGGTTGTGGTAGATGTTGGCCATCACAGGTGAGTTCACAGCTTTCACTCTGAACATTCATATCAATGACTCACCCTCAAATGGACCATCAATACCGCAGTTCTACAAGACTATGTACATAATCAACTGGGTACTATAACATCCTGACCCTCAATATAGTCTTGGGTATATATTGAACTCTAACAAAGGGCCATGGAAAAGGTCTGTTGAAATGGATACTGTAGTGGTGTGAGAAAGGTAACACAAGCTTTCTCTCTGGTTCCATTATCCAATAGATAGATAGTGGGTAATTCTTGAATTGAATTTGGAAATATTGTCTCTGGAATTTGGTACCTAATAAAACACAGTTATTTTTTTATTTTTTTAAGTTATATGAAATGAGTCTGTAGTTTCTAACTGATAGTGAGTGGAGGATGATATGAAATGAGTCTGTGTAGTTACTAACCCTTGTGACAGTGAGTGGAGGATGACACGCCCCTTTTTAGCTTTAATCTCTTACCCACTTTTAGAATAGTTATTTTCCCCTTTTGTATTGCACAGCGTACTGATATGAATACATATACTACCAGCCAACAGTTTGGACACACCTACTCATTCAAGGGTTTTGCTTTATTTTTACTATTTTCTACATTGTAGAATAATCGCGAAGACATCAAAACTATGAAATAGCACATACGGAATAATGTATTAACCAAAAAAAGTGTTAAACAAATCAAAATATATTTTATATTTGAGATTCTTGGAAGTAGCCACCCTTTGCCTTGATGACAGCTTTGCACACTCTTGACATTCTCTCAACCAGCTTCATGAGGTAGTCACCTGTAATGCATTTCAATTAACGTGTGTGTAAATTTGTGGAATTTCTTTCCTTCTTAATGTGTTTGAGCAAATCAGTTGTGTTGTGACAAGGTAGGGGTGGAATACAGAATATAGGCCTATTTGGTAAAAGACCAAGTCCATATTGTGGCAAGAACAGCTCAATTAAACCATTTGTTAAAAAGTTTTTGTTAATCCAGCATAAAGCTTGAGCTTTCCTTTCAGCACCATGGAGTGAATCCTTACCACCGCTGCACCTGGCTATCAGCCACCGGAGTCTAGTCTGGCAGCGAAACAGTTAATTCTGCCTAATTTACTGCTGATATGACTGACTTGCTTAAACAAATATGGTTTCTACTGACTCCTTGTGGATTTGTGGAAGTCGATGAGAACCTTCTAGTTAAATAAAGGTTAAATAATAATAATAAAAAATGTACATGCTAAAATCACCACTGTAAAACACACAGGGCCTACCTTCCTTTCTGCGTCAGACTTCAGCCTCATGTCTGGGGTGGAACATCTACTTCTGAAAGTACCATGCTTAGATTCATAATGACATTTCAGATTGAACTGACACACTGCAAACAAGACACACTGGTTTGAAATGAGAGATATGATTCATATATTTTAACAGAACAGGTAGGACTATTAATACAGATATTGGTGATTTTACCACTGGAATCAGATAGAGATTATTATGTTATGGTCATTGAATTGATTAGCCCACTAACCACGTGTTAAATGTGTAGTGTAGCCTACACTGTGTAGGACTATGAATTGGGCAGCTATAAGCTATTTGTTAATAGGCTAATAATGTTCTGGCCCACAGACTAGCTACAAGCCCAGCAACAAATTGACTGGAGGCCAAACCTAGTTACCAACCCACATTGTATATTGTCAATTCAATTTCCCCCATCATCACAATACAGATAATTCAAACAGGTATAGTGAAAACTTGAAGGACTCATTGTCTCTGTGAATTGAAATTATGTTGTTCCCCACCAGTGCCCTCAGAAGAGGAAACAATGATACAATGTAGTCCAACAACATCTCTCTCAAACAGCACAGATGTGAGATGTGTTTCACTGTAGAAGCACTGGTCCTCTTCCATTTTAATTCCAGGTTGCATATTACAATATTTAAGGGCATATCAGATGGTCTGCTCTGTCCATAACAGTCACACCAAGCATAGGGTTGGTTGGTATAAGATTGAAATGGGTAAATAACGTACTTGTGAAAACCCTATGAAATAGCTCCCCAATACCATCTGATGTATATATTTAATGTATTACATGAATGGTGACCACACCCCTTCCAACAATACATTTAAATCGTGTTTTACTGTGATTTTTCTCCACCCTGCTGCATATATTCAATGTATTCCATTTCAAATGTGTCTCTCAGTGCGGCTTTAGTTCCGGGCTATTATGACACATCTGTCAGTTTCTTCTATGTTCCTAGGCCTCTAGTACAATAAAAAAACATATGTTTTTTTTGGTCACTACCATTCCACGAAAATACCATGCTATATTTTCTTCATTGTACTACAATCGCACATTTTTGTAAGGGCTGTTCTTCACATCGGAGTGCTGCTGCAGGCTCTCTGCGTCTCTTGACCATGTCGGGCGGGCCGGGCACAACGCACAAAGCTCAAGGTGCGCTCTCCACATCCCTCCAGTAGTTATTTAGCAAGCATGAAATTGTTTGGTGAAATATGCATAAAAGGAGAGTAATTGCCCATAATTCTGCACATTTTGATAGTTGTTCTTCCAGCTTTTTGCAGGCAGTCATTTTCTTTTGATTAATGTATTTGCATTTTTGACGGTATAATATATTTTTTATTTATGTTTTTATGTTTTAAAAAGACAACTACATTTTCAAAAAGCATTTACTGTTTTGCAAAAGTTGTGTGTCTGGTGGACTCGGTTTTGAAAATTGTTCCAAAAAATGCTTGTAAGAATTGAGAGAAACTAATACATAAAGACGGTTGCTCCCTGATTAAATAGTACAAGAGTACACCCTGCTGGACAAAAAAAGCTTACTGCACCTGGTATTCCCAGGCAGAGTACCATCCAAGTACTAACCAGGCCCGATCCTGCTTAGCTACCGAGACTGGGCGTATTATCACTGGACAGAGGAACTCTGCCTAGAAGGCTAGCATCCCGGAATCGCCTCTTCACTGTTGACGTTGAGACTGGTGTTTGCGGGTACTATTTAATGAAGCTGCCAGTTGAGGACTTGTGAGGCGTCTGTTTCTCAAACTAGACCCTCTAATGTACTTGTCCTCTTGCTCAGTTGTGCACCGGGGCCTCCCACTCCTCTTTTTATTCTGGTTAGGGCCAGTTTGCTCTGTTCTGTGATGGGAGTAGTACACAGCATTGTACGAGATCTTCCGTTTCTTGGTAATTTCTCGCATGGAATAGCCTTCATTTCTCAGAACAAAAATAGACTGACGAGTTTCAGAAGAAAGTTATTTGTTTCTGACCATTTTGATTCTGTAATTGAATCCACAAATGCTGATTCTCCAAATACTCAACTAGTCTAAAGAAGTCCAGTTTTATTGCTTCTTTAATCAGAACACAGATTTCAGCTGCGCTAACATAATTGCAAAAGGGTTTTCTAATGATCAATTCGCATTTTAAAATGATAAACTTGGATTGGCTAACATAACGTGCCATTGGAACACAGGAGTGATGGTTGCTGATAACGGGCCTCTGTACGCCTATGTAGATATTCCATAAAAAATCTGCCGTTTCCAGCTACAATAGTCATTTACAACATTAACAATGTCTACACTGTATTTCTATCAATTTTATGTTACTTTAATGGACAAAAAATACGCTTTTCTTTCGAAACCAAGGACATTTCTAAGTGACCCCAAACTTTTGAACGGTAGTATATATATATATATATATATAAATCTGGCCCTCAAACCATCATGGTCACCTAATAATCCCCAGTTTACAATTGGCTCTTTCATCCCCCTCCTCTCCCCTGTAACTATTCCCCAGGTCGTTGCTGCAAATGAGAACGTGTTCTCAGTCAACTTACCTGGTAAAATAACGGTAAAAAAAAAAAAATATATATATATATATATATATATATATATATATATATATATATATATATATATATATATATATATATATATATCTTACAAGGAGGGTTTTGAATTTTGACTTTTCAGTAGTCATTAGAAGTTATGTAATCTTATTGTGTTACTTTTTTACATGTTATTTTATTTAGCAAATATTTTCTTAACTCTAATTCTTGAACTGCATTGTTGGTTAAGGATCTTTAAGTATGCCTTTCACGGTAAGGTTTACACCTGTTGTATTCGGCGCATGTGACAAGTACAATTTGATTTGAGTGATATACTGTATGCTTCATTAAGGTTGGCTTCGTAGCAATGGTAATCATCTGTACCCCAGGGATGGAACGTAAGTCACAGAAACTAATTGAGGCAGCTGCAGAGAAGTATCTGGGTATTTAACTTCAGAAGAGTTACAGGGTGTGTTGGGTGGTGGTGTCCCGTCCTCCCAGGCCGTTGGCATGGTGCAGGAGCAGATAGGGTCAAAGTAGTGGAATGGGGTAGTGGGTTTTTAATGATTGTAGAGTTAGTTTGTTGTTGTTTTTCCCGTTTTTGCTTTTCCCGTTTTCCCATTTTGTATTTTAAAGTGCAAAGGGTTTATATTATAGTCCATTTGGGGGCGGTAATGCTACATATTCGATTCCAACCGCCGTTAAACTCCAAAGCAGAGAGGGAAGTAGTTCCGCGGAAGTGCGCGCCATTCTTCAGATAAAGAAAGCGCTAGAACTGTGCTGTGAAGACGGTAACCCTTGTGTACACTATTACAGGTATGTAATAGCACGTTTAAACTTTCTAATGTCGAAAGACCACGTCATAACATGCTAGGTAACACATCCGTCAAGGTATTACCACGTTTGGTAAAGGTTGTGTGTGTTATTTATGTCAAACCGAGGGAGTGAAAAACGTGAAACGATTTTGCAAGTCACGTAGCTAGATATATATATATATATATTTTTGAACGTGTATCATTCAAATGTAATTTAATATATAATCAATGTATTTGAGATGTTATTGGCTTTGTGTAAAAATAAAAAGTCGCACGAGTTGGTAAAATGGCGGTGCACACTGTCTGCGTTTAATGATATGACGTACAATAGAACCACATCAATCAAATTGTGTTTCAGTCAAGAAGAAACACGTGCAAATGTGTAGCTTATACGAAAAGTAATGCTTTTCTCCAAAACAACTGCCATTTACACAACTTTCTAATGATGATATAGAAAAACTAGTTCACTATTTACATTTTACCAGTACCGGTGCATGGGAAGTCACTGCAGAAGCCTGTAATATTTGTGTTGTGGAGAAATGATCAGGCAGGAGACGGGAGTACAGTTAGTTTTCGTTTAGTCAAAACCTCTCCTCTCTACAGTTTCCGGGCACACTAGTGCGTATGTGCATTTCCTATTAGGTGTAGTAACGTAACACTGTCGTAATACATCACCGCTTAGTAACAGCATAGTAACTAATATAAACAGATGTAGATCCCAGATACTACAAAGCCAAGCCCCAAAAAACAAACAAAAACATATAACAACCTATGTGTGTGCGCATTACCTGTTAGTTCATATGCCACCGTGATATATAGGCCTAAGGCTCGAGACAATAAGAAGACACTGGCAGAATAAATTCAACCACACATTTGTTTACATTACAAAACCGGAGAGCAACATCTTTTGGATGAAGTCTACAAAACAAAACATATTGTGTGTAACAAACAATTACATTACCTACGGCATGGTCAAGCAAGGTAATGTTTCCAACTTTTTCTGACTACTTGTAGAGAAACACCAATGCCATCCTCCTCATTTCATGTTGCCTAAAAGGTCTATGATTCTGTCATACAGTAAATGCTTTTAGTTTCTGTTGTCCTAGGCTACCTGGCAAAAATTCTTGCTCGCTAGTCTAACTTACTTTCATGGGAAACAATGCGCCAGGCCAGCTAGTTAACATTAGCATACTACATCTAGCTACATGTTGGACTTCCATCCTCTCAGGCCAGGGGCGCAATGTATGGTTGGATCAGAATCGCCGTTATAATCATTGGCCAGTACGGAGAATTAAGTAAAGCCGTAAGTCCAAATCCCTATCTCCATCCATAGCTAAAATCGTCCCTTTTCTAAGTTAGCCAACTATCCACCAGAGGACAACACAATGAGATGTCTGTTATGTTTGGCTTCTGATGTGATGTGACTGGTCTGAAGGCAAATCCAAACTGGCTTCCCTTGACACTTGTTTTTGGTGGGCCAGGACCATTCACAGCTGAGCCCAGTCAGTTTAGATCAATGCTGATTAGCTATTATTATAATAAGTTTTTTAAGGGAGGACAAACCCTTGCTGGCTTCCCTTGCATTCAACGTCTGGAAAATACGTATTTTAGATGTATTTTCAACTTCACTTTGCTAACTGGGACTGTTCTAGTTTTGCTGGGGGTGGAATTTTTGGAGCATAACGGCAAAGAGCGGCCCTGGCTATAGTTCAGGCCCTATCGTGCCCTATTCGGACGGGAGTCGTTTTACTGGGGGAGGTCAGGTTATGTAATTATGTGCAGGAGCACAAAACACCACATCTTTCATTTTTGTCCCGTTTGAATCTCCCATGGCAGTAAGTTTTACATGGCATGAGAGTAAAAATTCCAACCAGAATAACCTACTGTTTTGGGGCAAAATCCAAAGTCCTCTGATAATACTAGTCCCGTGCAAATCGACATCCCTGTGTTTTGAGAGAAATGTCTGCGTTTGACAGGTGTTGCTCTCGGTTTACGCAAGAAAACAATAGTTCAATATATCGACTCAGTTAAGTGCTGCGCATAATGAATGGACTACATGCAGCCTATCAACTTTCACAGTGAATGCTTTTGTTTATATGTTTTGTGTTTATGAATTGAATATTACCAAATGCATCAGTAAAAAATATTGAGTCAATTTAATGCAACCTTTGCTGTTAATAGAAGCAGCAGCATACAACTGACCTAAAGGTTTGTAAATGATTAACGTTCTCACCCATAGGCTTAAAATGCATCTGGAGTGCAATTGAACTGTTTAGCTCACATCTGAAGGCTGAGGGGCATTTAGGACGTACTGCGGATCGCTACAATATGCTAATGATTATGATCACACTTTCTCAGTTCAAATATTATGGTGACGCTAAAGGATAGATGGTTTAGAAACCAAGCTGGAGTTATCAGTGTGGCCCTATCACCTGGACATGTTGAAATACTGTATCTTCACTCCTAGAATAAAATCCTCCAGGCTTGCATCATAACTGCCAATTTATTGTGGAAAAATAAAGAATTACAGGGGGCAGTTTGGGGAAAAATAAAGAATTACAGGGGCAGTTTGGGGAAAAATAAAGAATTACAGGGGCAGTTTGGGGAAAAATAAAGAATTACAGAGGCAGTTTGGGGAAAAATAAAGAATTACAGGGGCAGTTTGGGGAAAAATAAAGAATTACAGGGGGCAGTTTGGGGAAAAATAAAGAATTACAGGGGGCAGTTTGGGGAAAAATAAAGAATTACAGGGGCAGTTTGGGGAAAAATAAAGAATTACAGAGGCAGTTTGGGGAAAAATAAAGAATTACAGAGGCAGTTTGGGGAAAAATAAAGAATTACAGAGGCAGTTTGGGGAAAAATAAAGAATTACAGAGGCAGTTTGGGGAAAAATAAAGAATTACAGAGGCAGTTTGGGGAAAAATAAAGAATTACAGAGGCAGTTTGGGGAAAAATAAAGAATTACAGAGGCAGTTTGGGGGAAAATAAAGAATTACAGGGGCAGTTTGGGGAAAAATAAAGAATTACAGGGGCAGTTTGGGGAAAATAAAGAATTACAGGGGCAGTTTGGGGAAAAATAAAGAATTACAGGGGGCAGTTTGGGGAAAAATAAAGAATTACAGAGGCAGTTTGGGGAAAATAAAGAATTACAGGGGCAGTTTGGGGAAAAATAAAGAATTACAGAGGCAGTTTGGGGAAAAATAAAGAATTACAGAGGCAGTTTGGGGAAAAATAAAGAATTACAGAGGCAGTTTGGGGAAAAATAAAGAATTACAGAGGCAGTTTGGGGAAAAATAAAGAATTACAGAGGCAGTTTGGGGAAAAATAAAGAATTACAGGGGCAGTTTGGGGAGAAATAAAGAATTACAGGGGCAGTTTGGGGAAAAATAAAGAATTACAGAGGCAGTTTGGGGAAAAATAAAGAATTACAGAGGCAGTTTGGGGAAAAATAAAGAATTACAGAGGCAGTTTGGGGGAAAATAAAGAATTACAGGGGCAGTTTGGGGAAAAATAAAGAATTACAGGGGCAGTTTGGGGAAAATAAAGAATTACAGGGGCAGTTTGGGGAAAAATAAAGAATTACAGGGGGCAGTTTGGGGAAAAATAAAGAATTACAGAGGCAGTTTGGGGAAAATAAAGAATTACAGGGGCAGTTTGGGGAAAAATAAAGAATTACAGGGGCAGTTTGGGGAAAAATAAAGAATTACAGAGGCAGTTTGGGGAAAAATAAAGAATTACAGAGGCAGTTTGGGGAAAAATAAAGAATTACAGAGGCAGTTTGGGGAAAAATAAAGAATTACAGAGGCAGTTTGGGGAAAAATAAAGAATTACAGAGGCAGTTTGGGGAAAAATAAAGAATTACAGGGGCAGTTTGGGGAGAAATAAAGAATTACAGGGGCAGTTTGGGGAAAAATAAAGAATTACAGAGGCAGTTTAGGGAGAAATAAAGAATTACAGAGGCAGTTTGGGGAAAAATAAAGAATTACAGAGGCAGTTTGGGGAAAAATAAAGAATTACAGAGGCAGTTTGGGGAAAAATAAAGAATTACAGAGGCAGTTTGGGGAAAAATAAAGAATTACAGGGGCAGTTTGGGGAAAAATAAAGAATTACAGGGGCAGTTTGGGGAAAAATAAAGAATTACAGGGGCAGTTTGGGGAAAAATAAAGAATTACAGGGGCAGTTTGGGAAAAATAAAGAATTACAGGGGCAGTTTGGGGAAAAATAAAGAATTACAGGGGCAGTTTGGGGGGGGGGAAGAATCCCGTCCGACTCATCCTCTGGAATAACAGACATTCTGGAGTAATAATAACATAAGGTTCTCTAGCCATGCACACATGTGTCACGTAAAGAGAGCAAGGGTTGAGGGATAGGGAATGTTTTTCCTAAACAAATGAGGGATTTTGGGTACAGAACTTTAGCTGGAAATTAGCTTTAAAACTGCTAAATGTTCTCTCCGCCAACAAGAGGGGTGTGTGATTTATATATATTTTTGATTTGTAATAAATCTGCGAACATTTCTCAACCTGTTTTTGCTTTGCGATTATGGGTTATTGTGTGTAGATTGAGGAGGGGGGAAAAAACAATTTAATCCATTTTAGAATAAAGCTGTAATGTAAAAAGACTAGTGTCATGGATCTTAGGAAAACTCCCCTGGTCAGAAGATACTATCGTCAATAAGTACTAAAGCAGTTAGCATCTCTGAATGGGGTAGCAGTGCAGGTGTATTAAAGCAGTTAGCATCTCTGAATGGGGTAGCAGTGCAGGTGTACTAAAGCAGTTAGCATCTCTGAATGGGGTAGCAGTGCAGGTGTACTAAAGAGGTTAACGTCTCTGAATGGGGTAGAAGTGCAGGTGTACTAAAGCAGTTAGCGTCTCTGAATGGGGTAGCAGTGCAGGTGTACTAAAGCAGTTAGCATCTCTGAATGGGGTAGCAGTGCAGGTGTACTAAAGCAGTTAGCATCTCTGAATGGGGTAGCAGTGCAGGTGTACTAAAGCAGTTAGCATCTCTGAATGGGGTAACAGTGCAGGTGTACTAAAGCAGTTAGCATCTCTGAATGGGATAGCAGTGCAGGTGTACTAAAGCAATTAGCATCTCTGAATGGGGTAGCAGTGCAGGTGTACTAAAGCAGTTAGCATCTCTGAATGGGGTAGCAGTGCAGGTGTACTAAAGCAGTTAGCGTCTCTGAATGGGGTAGCAGTGCAGGTGTACTAAAGCAGTTAGCGTCTCTGAATGGGGTAGCAGTGCAGGTGTACTAAAGCAGTTAGCGTCTCTGAATTGGGTAGCAGTGCAGGTGTACTAAAGCAGTTAGCGTCTCTGAATGGGGTAGCAGTGCAGGTGTACTAAAGCAGTTAGCGTCTCTGAATGGGGTAGCAGTGCAGGTGTACTAAAGCAGTTAGCGTCTCTGAATGGGGTAGCAGTGCAGGTGTACTAAAGCAGTTAGCGTCTCTGAATGGGGTAGCAGTGCAGGTGTACTAAAGCAGTTAGCATCTCTGAATGGGGTAGCAGTGCAGGTGTACTAAAGCAGTTAGCATCTCTGAATGGGGTAGCAGTGCAGGTGTACTAAAGCAGTTAGCATCTCTGAATGGGGTAACAGTGCAGGTGTACTAAAGCAGTTAGCATCTCTGAATGGGATAGCAGTGCAGGTGTACTAAAGCAATTAGCATCTCTGAATGGGGTAGCAGTGCAGGTGTACTAAAGCAGTTAGCATCTCTGAATGGGGTAGCAGTGCAGGTGTACTAAAGCAGTTAGCATCTCTGAATGAGGTAGGAGTGCAGGTGTACTAAAGCAGTTAGCATCTCTGAATGGGGTAGCAGTGCAGGTGTACTAAAGCAGTTAGCGTCTCTGAATGGGGTAGCAGTGCAGGTGTACTAAAGCAGTTAGCATCTCTGAATGGGGTAGCAGTGCAGGTGTACTAAAGCAGTTAGCATCTCTGAATGGGGTAGCAGTGCAGGTGCACTAAAGCAGTTAGCATCTATGAATGGGGTAGCAGTGCAGGTGCATGAGTGAGAGACAATTTCACGATTGCACTATTTTGAAGCTGAATGTAATGATTATCAGTTTCTATATGTGTACTAATATTAAGACACATTCAGTTGTTTCAATCTTTATCTATAATTGTTACTATGGTGTGAATGGGAAATACATTTGGCAGTGGTGTAAAGTAACTAAGGAAAAATACTTTGAAGTAATGCTTAAAGGAGACGTTTTCTTTTTTATAAATGTTATGTTATGGTTACGTGCACTTATGTTGTGTAATTTAAAGTATGTACTTTGTCTTATGTGAATGAATTAATGGTTTGTTGTCAATGCTTAGCTACCTGATCTATTGTAATTACATAATTGACTTAAATATATTTTTATAGAATAAAGTGACAGAACTGTCAAGACAATAACTTGTGTTCGTTTCTCTTTATTACTACAGGCCAACTCAGATTAAGTCTGAGGCCGGTAACATCAATAGTGAGGACAAACCCAGCCTGCCTCTCTCCTTCCACACTGAGTCCAAACTTACAGTCACTGGGTCCTGATTGTGACAGTGGAGCCCAGTTTGCACAGCAGGATCCAGAGATGGCATCAGTGAAGCTGGAAGACTGCAGTCAAACACTGGAGCTGAATGTCAACATTAAAGATGAAGAGGAGGAGAAATTGGTTTCTCTTAGTAAGCACAGGTTTTTTCTAATTAAGTTTGTGTTCATTCCAACTTCCCACTGTGTATGAAAAGTTGCAGTAGAACTGTTTCAATGATGAATTGTTTCAATGAGAAGGTAGATGTTATTTCATGCTACTGAGACTTGCATGGTTTGACACCAGTATTGCCAGCATTTGTTTTATTCACTGAGCTATCTGGAGTGCTCAGAGAGTAGACTAAAGAAGAGTAGACTAAAGAAGTGAAGTAGACAAACTGACAGTGTTTTTGGGTTCTATGAAACAAGGATGATATGGCTCATAATTTTCACGGTTTCCCCCCCCCCCTTTTTAGCTTTCAACTCTTACCCACTTTTCGAATAGTTTTATTCGCCTTTTGTATTGCACAGCCTACTTATGTGAATACATATAGTGCATTCAGAAAGTATTCAGACCCCTTGACTTTTTCCACATTTTGTTACGTTACAGCCTTATTCTAAAAATGATTAAATAAAAAGTTCCTCAATCTGCACACAATACCCCATAATGACAAAGCAAACCGTTTTTTTTTTTTTTTTTTTTAATGTTTGCACATTTATTAAAAATTAAAAACAGAAATACCTTATTTACATAAGTATTTAGACCCATTGCTATGGGACTCAACCTTAAACTCAGGTGCATCCTGTTTCCATTGATCATCCTTGAGATGTTTCCACAACTTGATTGAGAGTCCACCTGTGGTGAATTACATTGATTGGACAAGATTTAGAAAGGCACACACCTGTCTATATAAGGTCCCACATTTGACAGTGCATGTCAGAGCAAAAACCAAGCCATGAGGTCGAAGGAATTGTACGTAGAGCTCCATGAAAGGATTATGTTGAGGCACAGATCTGGGGAAGGCTACCAGAACATATTGAATAATAAAAAATAAATAAAAAGTATAATGTGCAGTCGCAGATAATGCAGATTACACTTCGACTATAGCCAAAATTCACATAAAAATAGAGAATATACAGTTTTACAGTACCAATATCACTGGCTTCTACAATATCACTGGTTTGCAAAACTCACAAAACAGATCCCAAATATTATGAAACTCTGGGGCTTTCTTTTTCACTATATAAGTACAATTTTCAAGAGCCAGGCTTGACGTTAATTATTTGAACCAATGACCAAGTGCGGGGGAACTGACATACTTCCAGTGAAGAGCAATTAAACATCTTGCTTGTAATAGACAGAGGTCAACCATTTTCTTTTCTCTCCTATGTAAAGAGATATTCTCTGGGTAAAGATTTAGGAGGCATAGTTTAGGGATTAGTGGTATTGGAGTAGAGGTCATCTCAGAGATATAGCGCAGTACTGAGTTCCAAACCGTTTGTATCTCATTCCTCCAGGCAATGATACAAGGTGCCTAAATGTGTGTTACATTTAACACACCAGGCCTGAGGTATTAGGGTCAAATTGGAGCTTAACAAGGGTGATATTTTCCCATATAATGACATCATGTGACTTCTCCCATAACACACATTAACAGAGAGCGTTTCTAAAGTGGTCAAATGAGGTTGTAGGGCTGATTGTTTTAGACTGGAAAAGCTTCTCAAGTTAAATCTTCCCTTTAGTTCCTCAAATGACATGAGACCCTTTAAAAAAAAAATTTTTTTGTATAAGTCCATTCTTTAAACCAGGCCAAAACGTATTATTATTTATTTTTTAACCTTTATTTAACTAGGCGAGTCAGTTTTAAGAACAAATTCTTATTTTCAATGATGGCCTAGTAACAGTGGGTTAACTGTCATGACGTTGCCTTCTTTGGGTACAGCAAGCCCCATCCCCCTCTCCCTGCCTTTCCCTGCCCCCTACAACTAGGCTGCTGTGGTCAGAGAGGTCGTAAATTCCTGGAAGATATTGTCTCCTCATGCACACAGTATAGAGACAGAGTGAGCTTCCATAGAGAACAAAGGAATTTCTTCCACCTCACAGAACTTGAGGTCCGAACAACATATATGTTCTGGAGAAGGTATAAAAGATTGGTGAAGAATCCAGCTACGAACTGGTCCGTTTGTTACAACTTGGGGAAGCTCATGGGAGACGGTGCGGCCACATTACCATAACGCTGTTTATATAATAGCCTCAGATATGAGGTTTACATCTAATTGTTGTATAAGATGAATGAGTGAGGATGATACTGTTTGTAAAATTGTGTAATGTGATTTTGGACTGTTTAATGAAGGAAACTCCAATTCCCTTTTGAGTTTAACTAAATCAGAGGACCGCCCATGAGCCCAGTTTGGGTCAGGCATCCTGGGATAGGCCCTTTTATGCAACTCCCGAATAAAACCCCCACCGTGAGAATTTCTCACCAGACCATGTTTCTCTTAATCACGAGAGGACAAAGGTTGCAGACCAGCTTACCTCGATAACGAGAGGGCCAAGGTTTGAGTAGATGGCTGAATCTTTTAACCATACCACTGTGAGGTGGAAGAAATCTCTTTGTCCTGAAAGTTTACCCTCTCTCTAATACTGTTTAGCCATGAGGAAATTCTCAGGAATTTACGACGTCTCTCTGTGATCACAGCATGGGTTGAAGGAGGAAAGGGAGAGGCAGGGAGAGGGGGATGGGGTTTGCAATACCCAAGCAGGCAACTTCATGACAGATGGGTACATGTTTTTTTAGAGCTGATCGGATGAGTAAAGGAGGAGGGGTTGCAATTTATGTTAAATCTGAGTTTAACACCTCTGAAATTCTCTCGATTACCAAAGCCAAACATTTTGAATTGCTTGCGGATAAAGTGAAAGTATGTAAGGACTCCCACATCACTGTAGTCAGCTGCTACAGACCGGCTTCGGGAGACACACTAAACTCTTTCTGATGTCCTGCACAAGTTAAATGACTCTGAATTCATTCTTTTGGGAGATTTGAGCATGCTTACATCTGTATCAGACTTATTTAAAGAACTGTGTGACTCTCTGGATCTCGCTCAATTAATGAATGTGCCGACCAGACCGAATCCCAGAGCACCTAACAAATCAACTCTATTGGACATTGTTCTAACGAATACCCCTCACAAATACACATCAACTGGGATATTCTGTAATGTCAGTGATCACTGTGCTATTGCTTGTGTTAGAAATACAAACATGACCAAAGCCAAACCCCGTTATGTTTAGAAAATACATTTTAGACAGTTTGATGAGCAAGCCTTCTTACATGATCTGTACCGTAATATTGACAGAGTAAGTCTGGTTCCCGATGTTGACACTGCCTGGGACTATTTTTATATGAAATTTGTGTCCATTTGTGATAAGCCTGCCCCTGTGAAGAAATGTAGAATCAGTGGAAGGGACACTCCCTGGTTTTCAGATAACTTGGCACAATGAATTAGAATGAGAAATATATCTTGGAGTCAAACTAGACATACAAAAGCTCCTGTTGACTGGGCCTCCTTCAGAGCACTAAGAAACACATGCACAGGTTTGATCAGGAAGTCCAAATCAGATGACTATTTAAATGTAGTCACAGAGAACCTAAACAACCCTACCAAGTTCTGGAAGCTAAACAATCAGTGTCAGGTTCTAATGTATCCTCTGACCTTCCTGACCATTTAATGATGGATTCTAATGATGTGAAAGATAAAGCCCATATTGTAGGGGTTTTACAAGCACTTCATATATGCTGGTTCAGTTTTTGATAATGGTGGGGCCCAGGCCTCTAATGTAAGCTCTGTTAGTCAACTATGATATAGGCCCTCATGTGAACCATTTTAACTTTGAGCCTGTTTCTTATACTGATGTCTATAAAGCACTAAAGGCCATAGACACTAAAAAGTCTGCAGGTCCAGACAACCTGGACTCTTACCTCCTTAAAGATAGCAGCCGGTATTATTACTGAACCTGTGGCTCACATTTTCAACTTGAGTCTCTTGACCAATTCCATACCCAGCATTTGGATATCAGCTTATGTCCTCCCACTGCTAAAGGGTGGAGATCCCTCAGATGCTAATAACTATCGTCCTATCTCCAAACTCCCTATCCTGGCCAAAGTCTATGAATCCCTAGTGAACTCACAGTTAAAAAGCTTCTTCATTGAAAAGAACATACTGAGCGGGGTTCAGTCTGGCTTTTCTGTTTGTGGGTTTATCAAAGGCCTTTGATTCAGTTGACCATGACTTGTTGCTAGCTAGACTCAGAGACATTGGTCTCTGTGAAGGGGCAGTAAATTGGTTTAGGAATTATCTTTCTGACAGAACACTGTGTATATACTGACAATCACAACTCAAGCTTTCTTGAGATTAATAGAGGTGTCCCAGGGTTCCATTTTAGCTCCAGTGTTCTCAATTTTTATTAATGATTTGGGAAATGGGATGCAACCAGCAAAGTTACATCTATTTGCAGATGATACAGTCATATATTCATGTGCTCCTTCTCTGGTTCAGGCTGTTGAAGAGCTCCAGACTGCTTTTCAGTCACTGCAAGCCTCCCTTTATGGTCTCAAACTAGTCTTGAATGTACAAAAAACTAAATTCATGACATTTCCCAGAGCTAGAACTCTGCCAGAGAAGGTTAGCATTGTCACATCTGGTGGCTTATCCATTGAAAAAGTGTCATCCTACAAATACCTAGGTATTTGGTTGGATGACAAGTTGTCCTTCAAAGTTCATGTGGATAATCTTGTGACAAAGCTGCTTAAATTTTCTCTCTGTCACTGATTATGGTGACTTGTTGTATATGCATGCAGCCTCCTCTGTCTTACAGAAACTGGACTCTGTTTATCATGCATCCTTGCACTTTATTACAAATGCCAAGTCACTCACCCACCATTGCACCTTGTACCAAATAGTAGATTGGACCTCACTTTATATGCACAGAAAGATACATTTAAATGTGTTCATCTACAAAGCCCTTTTGGGTAAACTCCCTCTTTACATCTGTAGTCTGGTCTCCTTCACCACCAGCAGTTACCATACCCAGTCTGCTAGGTGGTTGCTACTCAAAGTCCCCAGGACATTCACAGTATTAGGCAAGACTGCTTTCTCTTCTTGTGCACCAGAGGCATGGAATAGTCTACAATCCATGCTTCAACTAGATATGTTAGTGCCACTGAACAAATTTAAAATATTGATAGGATGCATTTTTTGGGGGTGCTGGATCATGTTGTTATATGTTTTTAATTATGTAATGTGTTGATTGTTGCTGCCTTCTTTGCCAGGTCTCCCTTGAAAAAGAGACTCTGGGTCTCAATAGGCTTTTCCTGGTTAAATAAAAAAAATTGGAGAGGGAAGAGTTCTTTAGATCTGTTTGGAATAAGAGGGTATCATCACATACAGGTCCACTCGATGTTCGAAATCTGATGTTTTAATTCCACTTATTGACGGCTGGGCCCTTACTGCAATGGCAAAGGATTCTATAGCTAAAAGAAAGAGCCCTGGACTGGCCGGACATCCTTGTCTCATCCCCCTAAAAGCTGAAAAAATGGTGAAAACAAGTTGTTAGTTGCAACCTCTCCAGTGGGGTCGGTATATCATATCTTAATCCATTTACTGAAGTAGTTCCCAAATCTCTTAAGCACTTGAAATAAGACCACTCAACTCTATGGAATGCCTTCTCTGCATCAAGTGAGAGTATGGCAGTATCAGTGCACATGTGAAGGGTCCCCTATGTTTAGTACTCTCCTCACATTGTGAAAACCTTGATGGTTTTTCACAAAGCCATTTTGGTCTTGGTGTATTAGATATGGGAGCACTCTGTCCAATCTCCTGGCTAAGGCTTCAGCACTAATTCTTGAGTGGGATTTCAGAAGAGAAATCGGTCTAACTTTTACATTTTGTTGGGGATTTATCAAGCTTCAGAATGAGAGTAAAACACTCCTTAGAGAGGAGGGGAAGCAACCTTGCTGAAAAGATTCAGCATACAGTGCGTTGGAAAATTATTCAGACCCCTTGACTTTTTCCACATTTTGTTACGTTACAGCCTTATTATAAAATATATTAAATCGTTTTTCCCTCATCAATCTACACACTACCCCATAATGACAAAGCAAACACAGGTTTTTAGAAATTAACAAAATTATACAACTTTTTTTCAGAGACTTGTTCCGAAGCCACTTCTGCGTTGTTTTGGCTGTGTATTTAGGGTCTTTGTCCTGTTGGAAGGTGAACCTTCGCCACAGTCAGAGTTCCTGAGAACTCTGGAGCAGGTTTTCATCAAGGATTTCTCTGTATTTTGCTCCTTTCATCTTTCCACTCGATCCTGATTAGTCCCCCAGTCACCTCCCTGACCAAGGTCCTTCTCCCCCGATATCACAGTTTGGCCGGGCGGCCAGCTGAAAAATTCTCTCTAGAAAAATTATTGGTGGTTCCAAACTTTTTCCATTTAAGAATGATTGAGGCCTTTTGATCATATACTTGGACTAAAATGATTGAGACACACATGCAATTCTAACATCATGTGCAAAGGGCCTTTGGGTAGCGTAGCACATATTCAATGGTATCGCTTTTTCTACACAGGCTGTTAATTTCTGATCTTTGATACTTTCTTGGTTTATTAAGGTATCATGGTATATACAGTCGTATGAAAAAGTTTGGGCACCCCTCGAGGCTGCATAATAATTTACTCTGTCATCACAGAAAATGATCACAGTGGCATGCCATTCATTTTCTAATAAAAGCTGAGTACTGGGGTATTGTCCAGACAAAGATTTTTAGTGTAGCAATATTAAGTTGTATGAAATTAAATCAGATGTGAAAAATAGGCTATGCAAAAATGTGAGCACCCTTGTCATTCTGTTGATTTGAATACCTGTAACTACTTAGCACTGATTAATTGGAACACACAATTGGTTTGGTGAGCTCATTAAGCCTTGAACTTAATAGACAAGTGCATCCAATCATGAGAAAAGGTATTTAAGGTGGCCAATTGCAAGTTGTTGTTCTCTTTGACTCTCCTCTGAAGAGTGGCAACATCGGGGCCTCAAAACAACTCTCAAATGACCTGAAAACAAAGATTGTTCAACATTATGGTTTAGAGGAAGGCTACAAAAAGCTATCGCAGAGATTTAAGCTGTCAGTGTCCACTGTGAGGAACATAGTGAGGAAATGGAAGACTACAGACACAGTTCTTGTTAAGGCCAGAAGTGGCAGGCCAAGTAAAATATCGGAGTGGCGAAGGATGGTGAGAACGGTCAAAAACAGCCCACAGACCACCAAAGACCTACAACATCATCTTGCTGCAGATGGTGTCACTGGGCATCGTCCAACAATTTAGCGCACTTTGCACAAGGAGAAGCTGCATGGGAGAGTGATGCGGAAGACACCTTTTCTGCACACACGCCACAAACAGTCGCTTGAGGTATGCAAACGCACATTTGGACAAGCCAGCTTCATTTTGGAATAAGGTGCTGTGGACTGATGAAACAAAGATTGAGTTATTTGGTCATAACAAGGGACGTTATGCATGGCGGCAAAATAACACAGCGTTCCAAGAAAAACACTTGCTACCCACAGTAAAATTTGGTGGGGGTTCCATCATGCTGTGGGGCTGTGTGGCCAGTGCCGGTACTGGGAATCTTGTTAAAGTTGAGGGTCACATGGATTCCACTCAATATCAGTAGATTCTTGGGAATAATGTTGAAGAATCAGTCACAAAGTTGAAGTTACGCCTGCGCTGGATATTTCAACAAGACAACGACCCAAAACACTGCTCAAAATCTACCCGGGCATTTATGCAGAGGAACAAGTACAATGTTCTGGAATGGCCATCCCAGTCCCCAGACCTGAATATCATTGAGAATCTGTGGGATGATTTGAAGCGGGCTGTCCATGCTCGGCAACCATCAAACCTAACTGAACTGGAGATGTTTTGTAAGGAGGAATGGTCCGAAACACCTTCATCCAGAATCCAGACACGAATTATAGGCTAAGGGAAGCGTCTAGAGGCTGTTATTTTAGCAAAAGGAGGCTCTACTAAATATTGATGTGATTTTTCTATTGGGGTCCCCAAATTTATACACCTGTCTAATTTTGTTTTGATGCATATTGCAAATTTTCTGTTAATCCAATAAACCTCATTTCACTACTGAAATATTACTGTGTCCATCAGTTATTTGATAGATCAAAATGAAATTGCTGATCCAAACACCCAATTATTTATAAATGGAAATCATGGGAATTGTCAGGGGTGCCCAAACTTTTTCATACGACTGTATATACTACGTTAACGCTATATGTATGGACCATTTTGTTACTTAGTAGTGTTAGGTTGTAATTCTCTGAGTTAAAAACTTTACAGACTCTATGAAAGCTCAAACCAAGTTGATTCTTCCCAGAGGATCAATACAGCTGTATTAGACAAAGACATTGTCCACACAAGCACTGATATTTAACCCTTTCTCCTAGGCTGAGTCTACTCCTACACTTCTGAACAAACATTGTATCTTAACTGCTAGGCAGGAAACTAAGTGATAAGAGCCATAAACGTGTCTTTCTCCCTTAATCCAGGCAAGGTGTCAGATTTCAAAAAGGCTTTACAGCGAAAGCAAACCATGCGATTATCTGAGTACAGCATCCAGCACACAAATGCATAACATAATTTTCCACCAGGGAGTTGTGACACGAAAGTCAGAAATAGCAATATAATATATGCCTTACCTTTGAAGATCTTCTGTTGGCACTCCAAAATGTCCCAGTTACATTACAAATGGTCCTTTTGTTCGATAAATTCCTTCTTTTATATCCATAACTCAGTTTAGCAGGCGCTCTTCAGTCAATTATCCACTCGGTTTCCCTCCTTCAAAATGCATACAAAATGAATCCCAAACGTTACCAATAAACTTATCCAAACAAGTTAATCAATGTTTTTGATCAGTCCTTAGGTACCCTAATACACAAATAAACATTACAATTTAAGAAGGAGAATCGTTATTGTCTTTACCGGAGATAAACAAAAAGAACGTGCTCTCTCGGCCATGCGCTTGGAAACACTACAGCCAAAATGGGAGCCACTTAGAAAACCTAACTTCTCCCTCGTTTTTCCAAAAACCAGCCTGAAACTCTTTCTAAACACTTGACATCTAGTGGAAGCCCTAGGAACTGCAATCAGGGACGATTTTGCCCTATTATAAATGGCAGGCATTGAAATCAGTGGTATGTTGATTTTATATTTTTTTTAAATGGTTTGTCCTTGGGGTTTCGCCTGCCATTTCAGTTCTGTTATACTCACAGACATTATTTTTAACAGTTTTGCAAACTTTTGAGTTTTTTTTATCCAAGACTACCAATTATATGCATATCCTAGCTTCTGGGCCTGAGTAGCAGGCAGTTTACTTCGGGCACGCTTTTCATCCGGACGTCAAAATACCGCCTTGGATAGACAGCACTCTGAAGGTTCTAAAACTGTTAAAATATTGTCTGTGGGTATAACAGAACTGATTTGGCAGGCGAAACCCTGAGGACAATCAATCAAGACTTTTCAATGCTTTTCTATGGGAAAGTCTAATAATTAGGACCCAGGTTGCAGTTCCTATGGCTTCCACTAGATGTCACCCGTCTTTAGAAATTGTTTCATGCTTGTTTTTTGAAAATTTAAGAAGTATTCGTATTCTTTCGAAGTATCCATCAGAAGGACTCTAGTCTTTTGGCGCGTGAATGAGTGCGCACTCCTTGTTTTTTTTCTCCGGTATTGAACACAGTATATTCCGTCTTAAATTTTATTGATTATTTACATTAGGGTACCTGAGTTTGGATTAGAAACGTTGTTTGAATTGTTTGGACGAAGTTTACAAAACTTTTTAGATTCCTTTGTAGGCATGTTAGGAGAGTTGGAACAGGTGGGTTTCAGAATCAAACACGCCAAATAAACGGACATCTTTGGGATATAAAGGACTTTATCGAACAAAACGACCGTTCATTGTGTAACTGGGACCCTTTTTGCCTCAGATGATCAAATGCTATGCTTTCACCGTAAAGCCTTTTGTAAATCGGACAAAGCGGTTCGATTACCAAGATTCTAAGCTAAATTGTGTATAACACTTGTATTTTAATGAATGTATAATATTACTACTTTTGTATTTTGAATTTCGCACTCTGCTGTTTCCCCCAATGATCCGTAAGAAGTTAAGATCAGATGTTTCATCGATTAGAACATTTGCAGAATGTCGGCCAAAATCCATCTTCTCCCACTGCCAGCCAGTGGGCTTCCTCTCACTACCATACTTCATAGCACAAAAACAGTACCTCATGTTATCTGTAATGCTCTTTAGGTTTTATCACCCAAAGACATCGTAAATCTCCTCTGTCAGTGCAATCTCATAGAGGCCCATCCTCAGTGGAACACACACAATAGTTAACAGAATACTCTATTCTGTCAAATAAAACAACCATTATAATGCAATACAAGCATTATAACAATCTTGCAATTTTCCACGACAGTTTGTCTGAGGAAATTATGTACATCCATTCAATCTATTTATTTGAGATTAGAGTTCGTTTAGCATGTTATTGGTTTTGTGTAAAATTCTCAAGCTGTTAAAATGGTGGCACCCACTCTGTCTGCGTCAACAGACTTCAGTGCAGGCAGTGCTGGTGCAGAGACACAATTTTACAGTTGCACTACTGTTTTGAAGCTGAATGTAATGATTATCAGTTTTCTACATGTGTACTAATATTCAGACACATTCAGTTGTTTCTATATTTATCTATAAATGTTACTATGGTGTGAATGTGAAATAATTTGTTTTTCATTGAAATAATACAGTAAAGACAAGGTTATTCAGGAAAATAGTACATAGTGCTGCCTAAAACATATACTGCAACTTTGTAGTAAATGGTTTTTAGTCATTTATGCAAATTTGGGAAACTCTACTATAGGTTAAGTGCACTTTGTGTAGACTAATTTAAAGTAGGTACTTTGTCTAATTGTAATGAATTCATGCTTTGTTCTAGATGCTTATCTACCTGATCTATTGAAATGAGATCAGTGCTTCACTTGGACAGAATATTAACAGTATTTTGGAGCTCCTGCACCTAAAAATGAGTACCAGCACCTATTTCAGTCCAAGACAAGCACTGAAATAGATAATTTAACTAGAATAAATATATATATTTTTAGAATAAAGTGCCAGAACTGTCAAGATAACTTTCTGTCTGTTTCTCAATGTTACTACAGGACGACTAGAATTAAGTCTGAAGCCGGTAACATCAATAGTGAGGACAAACCCAGTCTGCCTCTCTCCTTCCACACTGAGTCCAAACCTACAGTCACTGGGTCCTGATTGTGACAGTGGAGCCCAGTTTGCACTGCAGGATCCAGAGATGACATCAGTGAAGCTGGAAGACTGCAGTCAAACAATGGAGCTGAATGTCAACATTAAAGACGAAGAAGATAAGATTGGGAAATCTCTTTCTCAAAGTAAGAGAATAACAATATTGTGCAATGCTGTCATCAAGGCAAAGGGTGGCTATTTGAAGAATCTCAATTATAATGTCTTTTGATTTGTTTAACACTTTTTTGGTTAATACATGATTCCATGTGTGTTATTTCATAGTTTTGATGTCTTCACTATTATACAATGTAGAAAATAGTAAAAATAAAGAAAAACCCTTGAATGAGTAGGTGTTCTAAAACTTTTGACCTGTAGTGTATATCACACCACTGACTGGTTCTTCTGATGTTGTTCACACAGGAGACCATGTTGAGACATTCTCTACATTCAGAGAGAAACAGCAGGAAGATCACAGAGCTAAGAGGTCTCACCACTGCCCACATTGTGAGAAGAATTTTTCAATTCTATCAAAGCTAAAATTACATGTAAAAATACACACAGGAGATAATCTGTTTTCCTGTACTGACTGTGGGAAGAATTTCACAACATCAAAGGCTCTGGCAGTTCATCAGAGAGTGCACAGAGAGAAGCCTTACTCCTGCTCTGACTGCAGGGCGAGTTTCTCTCAACTGTGCACCTTAAAAAGACACGAACGTATACACACAGGAGCGAAGCCTTACTCCTGCTCTGACTGTGGAAAGAGTTTCTCTAAACTGTACAACTTAAAAACACATGAACGTGTGCATACAGGAGAGAAGCCTTACTCCTGCTCTGACTGTGAAAAATGCTTCAAAAGATCAACTGCTCTAAAAGTTCATCAGAGAACACACACAGGAGAGAAGCCTTACTCCTGCTCTGACTGTGGAAAGGGTTTCTCTCAACTGGGTGACTTAAAAACACATGAACGTATACATACAGGAGAGAAGCCGTACTCCTGCTCTGACTGTGATAAATGCTTCAAAACATTAACTGAGCAAAAAGTTCATCAGAGAACACACACAGGAGAGAAGCCTTACTCCTGCTCTGACTGTGAAAAATGCTTCAAAACATCAACTGAGCAGAAGGTTCATCAGAGAACACACACAGGAGAGAAGCCTTACCCCTGCTTTTACTGTGAAAAATGCTTCAAAACATCAACTAACCGAAAAGTTCATCAGAGAACACACACAGGAGAGAAGCCTTACTCCTGCTCTGACTGTGAAAAATCCTTCAAAAGATCAACTGCTCTAAAAGTTCATCAGAGAAATCACACAGGAGAAAAGCCTTACACCTGCTCTGACTGTGGAAAGAGTTTCTCTCAACTGGGCGACTTAAAAACACATGAACATATACACACAGGAGTGAAGCCTTACTCCTGCTCTGACTGTGAAAAATGCTTCAAAACATCAACTGAGCAAAAAGTTCATCAGAGAACACACACAGGAGAGAAGCCTTACTCCTGCTCTGACTGTGGAAAGAGGTTCTCTCAACTGGGCCACTTAAATAGACACGAACGTATACATACAGGAGTGAAGCCTTACTCCTGCTCCGACTGTGGAAAGAGTTTCTCTCAACTGGGCGAATTAAAAACACATGAACGTGTACATACAGGAGAGAAGCCTTACTCCTGCTTTTACTGTGAAAAATACTTCAAAACATCATCTGATCAAAAAGTTCATCAGAGAACACACACAGGAGAGAAGCCTTACTCCTGCTCTGACTGTGGAAAGAGGTTCTCTAAACTGGGGGACTTAAAAACACATGAACGTATGCATACAGGAGTTAAGACTTAATCCTGCTCTGACAGCATCAACTGACCTAAAGGTTTGTCAGAACACACTGGAGAGAGGCCTTACTCCTGCTCTTAATGTGGCAAGAGTTTCTCCCGATTGGGAAATGTAAAGACACACCAACGGATACACACTTGACCGAAGCCTTATCAAAGCACTGACTGTGAGAAGATATTCTACAGATTGGGACATTTTAAAAGACACCAATGTATACATAAAGGAGAGAAGCCTCATCAGTTCTCTCAGACCAGCTAAGATTAGACACTCCACTTCATTCTCATGTCATTAAATAATTGCCAACATTGAATTGGATCAAATGAAGAATAGAACACTATTGTAAAAAAAAAAAAAAAAAAAAAAAAAACATTAAGGGCACCTGCTCTTTCCATGACAGACAGACCAGGTGGGCTAAGGAATGAAAACACTGGACACTGGAAAATTGGAAATCTGTTGCCTGGTCTGATGAATCCCGGTTCCTGCTGTTTCACGCTGATGGGACGGCTAAGGTATTTAGGAAACCACGAGTACATGCATCCAGTGGTGGAAAAAATACCTAACTGTCATACTTGAGTGAATTTAATCATGCCTTAATAAAAAATGACTCACGTAAAAGTGAGTCACCCAGTAAAACACTACTTCAGTAAAAGTCTAAAAGCTTTTGGTTGTAAATATACTTATATATCAAAAGTAAAAGTAATTGCTAAAATATACTTAATCAAAAGTATGAATAATTTCAAATTCCTTAAATTAAGCAAACCAGACTGCAAAACTGTTGTTTTTATATTACGGATAGCCAGGGGCTCACTCCAACACTCAGACGTAATTTACAAATGAAGCATTTGTGTTTAGTGAGTCCGCCAGATCAGAGGCAGTAGGGATGACCAGGGATGTTATCTTGATAAGTGTGTGAATTGGACCACTTTCTGTCCTGCTAATCCTAAACAATGTAATGAGTACTTTTGGGTGTCAGGGAAAATGTATGGAGTAAAAAGTACATTATTTTCTTTAGGAATGTAGTGAAATAAAAGTTGTCAAAAATATAAATAGTAAAGTACAGAACCCCCCCCAAAACTACTAAAGTAGTTTAAATAATTTTGACTTCAGTACTTTACACCACTGCCTGCATCCATACCGTATATCAGCATTGCAGGCTGGTGGTGTGATGGCTGGGGTGTGTTTTCAGGGCACACATTGAGCACCTTGATAAAAGTTGAGCAATGTTTGAATGCCACAGGATATTGTGAGAGCAAAATTGCAAGATTATGTTATAGTTTAATTTTATCAAATGGTTGTTTATTGCAACAGAATAGAGGGTTCTTATAACTCTATGGTTTCTGTGTGAACTGAAAATGGGCCTCTGGGAGATTTAACACTGACAGAAGATTTACGTTGTCTTAGGTTGATAAACCTAACAAGACCGCATTCCATAGAAGGAGTTAATGTTTCTGTCCTGAGGTACCAGGGGGAGATGGCTCCAGTGGAGAGTTGGGGGGCCAGACCCTGGTCTCTACACGATGAGATATTAGTACCTTTCATATGAATCCTTACCTTGTGGCCCATTCCATAAATCTGTTGTTTGTCATGAACATCCAAGAGGATGGACTTTGCTATAAAATGCTGTGGCTTATTCCTGCTGGTTGGGCTCTCGACGAATCACCTACGGGAGGGTCATTGACAAGCTCCATTACTGCAGTAATTAAATAAAGTTTGATTGTTTTGAAGAAATGTATAAGTCTCTCCTTTTGATTACAATAATTCCACCACAATATCTAAACATCATTGCCAATCAGGTGCATCCCTTCATGGTGGCAGTGTATCCATCTGCAAATTATTTTTTTCAGCAGGATTATGCATTATGCCACAAGGCTTGTCCAGGAATGGTTCCAAGAACATTACAGTGAATTCAGCTCACTGAATTCCCTGTAATTGTGCATCTGTGGGAGGAGATGGAACAAGCTATTCGGAGTAGATCCACTCCCAGCCAACTTGACACAATTGTAGGAAGCATTGGAGTCAACATGGACCAGCATCCCTGTCGAACGCTCTCAACACCTTGGACAGTCCATGCCCGAAGATTTTAGGCTGACATTCTAGATGATTCTGTGTATCGTAAGTTCAAATAAAGTTCACATAATAATAATTTGACAATTTGATGAAATTATAGACTATTTGGTAATGATAGTCATGACACTTTTTTAAACTGGTGCATTAAATATTTTTAAAGACTTTTGGAAGTATAATACATAGAAGAATTTCAAAAGTCTGGGTGTGAGAAGGCTTTAGAAAATGAAATAAAACATTTTAAAAGCTGAAAAAAGAGTGAGGTTATTTAGTATCTACTTAATGGATGTGAAATAAACAAATCTAAATTAAAGTCTTCAAGACTATTTACATAATCAACTGGGCATTACAACAGCCTGACCCTCAATATAGTCTTGGGTATATATTGAGCTCTAACAAAGGGGTGTGGAAAAGGTCTGTTGAAATTAATACTGTAATGTTGTGAGAAAGGTAACACAAGCTTCCTCTCTGGTTCCATTCTCCAATGCTAACTGGGTCATTATTGAATTGCAGGGGTAATGCTGTTTCTGGGCTTTGGTACCTTTATAAAACAAGCACTTTATACTGATTAACATCTATTTGTATGCATTGTAGACATTACTGGTGGCTAATGAATGGGCTTGTCACCATGGTGATGTGTAGAGATGTAGTGACATGTTTTGAGTAGATAAATAGAAACATATTCTTTAGAATTCCATGAATTAAACAAAGACATTCAGTAGATCAATAAAGCTGCAGTACTGTATCTGGTCTCAAAGCTGATGAAAAACCATGTCAGTGCTGAGGTCAAATGTAATGCTCATTTACATTTCCTGTTCGTTTCAGCTTCATACAAACAGGAATTATTTAGCTTCAACCCATTTTTAGTATTTAATGATAGAGAAGAGATTGAGCAGCACAAATTCATTCAAGTCTAACTTTATTTTATATTGTCAGATCAATGGAGTAATTCAATGACATTCATAATAAAATACAATTTAATAAACATGTAGTCATTTCATAGCCTGTGCATCAATAGTAAAATTGCGTAGTAAAATATGTATCTACCCAAACTAGTGGTGAAAACTGATCATCACACCATCTCTGATACATGTAGTGTCTACCAGCTCATTCTCACAGAAAACTGAAAACAGCATTTCCTATCCACCCTCCCCCCAGATCATTGTGAGAACTGTAATACAATGACCAAGGGGGATTTCTTCCTTCACCCTCATACCGGAAAGAAAATGTATGTCAGGGGTTGAATTTCCTGTAAAACAACATTTGTGGTATATGTCCTGGCCATGTAGTTATTATTTTGGAAAGTATAATACTCCGAATAGCTCCTGCCACAGACGAACAATTGGATTGAGATCTGGTGACTCGGCAGGCCACTGCAGTAAGCTGAATTCACTGTCATGTTCTTGGAACCATTCCTGGACAAGCCGTGTGGCATAATCCTGCTGAAAAAATCTATTTGCAGATGGATACACTGCTGCCATGAAGGGATGCACCTGGTTGGCAATGATGTTTAGATATCCTGTGCTATTCAAACGTTGCTCCACTTTTATCAAGGGGCCCAGTGTGTGGCATGAAAACACACTCCACACCATCACCACCAGCCTGCAAAGATGACACGAGGCATGATGCATGTACTCATGATTTCCTCCATACCCTAGTCCTCCCATTAGCATGAAACAGCAGGAACAGAGATTCATCAGACCAGGAAATGTTTTTCAAATTCTCCAGTGTCCAGTCTTTTCATTTCTTAGCCCACTGCAACTGCAGTCTTGTTTTCTGCTGAAAGCTAATGGGGATCCATAATAAATCCATAATAAAAACTACATTAAGGATTATAGTTTTCACCTGGGTTCACCTGGTCAGTCTATGTCATGGAAAGAGCAGGCGTCCTACCAGCTCATTCCCACGGGAAACTGCAGAGGGAAGCAGTACCATCCAGTCAACCATCAGACTCCATTGTGAGACGCCTCACAGAGGATATTCAACCCTAAGGGCAAATCCAAGGTCATCTCAATATCTTTACAGTAGAAGCTAACAAAACACACCAAAAACTGACAAGATGCACAATGATCAGTAAAGAGAGGCTAACATTCTATAACACTCCCTTTCCTCTGCATGGTTCTCTCACAGTGAGAAACTATAGGATTACAATAGTGTTCTACACTTTCTTCATTTGATCCAATTCAACGTTGCCAATTAGTTTATGAGATAATGAAGTGGAGTGTCTAATCTCAGCTGGTCTAGGACAACTGATGAGGCTTCTCTCCTTTATGTATACATTGGTGTCTTTAAATGGCCCAATCTGTAGAATCTCTTCTCACAGTCAGAGCAGTGATAAGGCTTCTCTCCTATGTGTGTTGTCATGACTTTGCCCTCTTTGGGTACAGCAAGCCCCATCCCCCTCCCTGCCCCCTACAACTAGGCTGCTGTGGTCAGAGAGAGGTCGTAAATTCCTGGAGGAGATTATCTCCTCATGGCCACAGTATAGAGAGGGAGTTTTCATAGAAGAGAACAAAGGAATTTCTTCCACCTCACAGAACTTGAGGTCCGAACAACATATATGTTCTGGAGAAGGTATAAAAGATTGGTGAAGAATCCAGCTACGAACTGGTCCGTTTGTTACAACTTGGGGAAGGTCATGGGAGACGGTGCGGCCACATTACCATAACGCTGTTTATATAATAGCCTCAGATATGAGGTTTACATCTAATTGTTGTATAGGATGAATGAGTGAGGATGATACTGTTTGTAAAATTGTGTAATGTGATTTTGGACTGTTTAATGAAGGAAACTCCAATTCCCTTTTGAGTTTTTATTTTTATTAAAAAAAAAAAAAAATTATCCCATTTTCTCCCCAATTTTTCGTGGTATCCAATCGCTAGTAATTACTACCTTGTCTCATCGCTACAAATCCCGTACGGGCTCGGGAGAGACGAAGGTCGAAAGCCATGCGTCCTCCGAAGCACAACCCAACCAGCCGTACTGCTTCTTAACACAGCGCGCCTCCAACCCGGAAGCCAGCCGCACCAATGTGTCGGAGGAAACACCGTGTACCTGGCCCCTTTGGCTGGCGCGCACTGCGCCCGGCCCGCCACAGGAGTCGCTGGAGCGCGATGAGACAAGGATATCCCTACCGGCCAAACCCTCCCTAACCCGGACGACGCTAGGTCCTCTGATTTAGTTAAACTCAAAAGGGAATTGGGCCTCCCGGGTGGCGCAGTGGTCTAGGGCACTGCATCGCAGTGCTAACTGCGCCACCCGGGAGGCCCAATTCCCTTTTGAGTTTAACTAAATCAGAGGACCGCCCATGAGCCCAGTTAGGGACAGGCCCTTTTCTGCAACTCCCGAATAAAACCCCCACCGTGAGAATTTCTCACCAGACCATGTTTCTCTCAATCACGAGAGGACAAAGGTTGCAGACCAGCTTACCTCGATAACGAGAGGGCCAAGGTTTGAGTAGATGGCTGAATCTTTTAACCATACCACGTGGTTAAACTCTTAGACTATCGATACCGACAGAATAAGAACAAGTCTTTGATATTAATTACTAGTCTGCAGCTAGGAATTCGGTATCATTGAACACAAAGACCGACAACCGCTGAAACATCTATCCATAACGACATGAACGAATGTCCCTCTGAACTATCCATTCTAACCACGACTGAGAGGGCGGACAGACTCTCCAACAGAAACATACTTTTCAACAGAGATCCCGACGACACACTGAGCGTAAATATGTATATTGATTGCAATTGTTCCCGAAAGAGTGAGCGTTCATGTGCAAAGGATTAGCATTTCAATTGTTATAATTATCAACTGTGTGTTGTCATCTCAGTCGACACCCACTTCCCTTTTGTCCACCAAGCCGCGATGCCGGTTTATCCCACTAGGGAAACTCCGTTATCATTTCCTTGTCACTATCTACTGTTTCTTTATGCATTTCTGTGAATTACTTAGTTAGTAAATAAATGATTTAAGACAATTGATGTATGGATGACTCAGTGAAGACTGGGTTCGTGCAGATAACCAACAATTAACGACATTTGGAATGAGACTAACGTGAGGTAAAATAAAGAAGAATTCATTCATCAGAAGACTATTGAGCAGATATGAAAATATCTGAAAAGTTATATTAGGAAAATTCGAACTTTGTAATCTGAATATTTTCCTTGGTGCCCCGACTTCCTAGTTAATTACAGTTACATGATTAATCAGTTTAATCGCGTAATAATAATTACAGAGAGTCATTTGATAAAGATTCATCTTCAGTTTAATGATGCCAAAGACACGACAGTGTTCTCTGATGACATTTTAGCTCATCTGTTGTTTTAAAACATTTTCCACAGTCAGATCAGTGGTCCTTTATGTTTACCTTGGTGTCTTTTTAAGGTGCCCAGTCGAGAAAAACTCTTTCCACAGTCAGAGCAGGAGTAAGGCTTCTCTCCTGTGTGTATCCGTTCATGCACTCTCTGATGAACGATCAGAACCTTTAATGTTGTGAAATTCTTCCCACAGTCAGTACAGGAATACAGATTCTCTCCTGTGTATATTTTTTGGTGTATTTTTAGCTTTGATAGAAATGGGAAAATCTCTTCACAATGTGGGCAGTGATGAGACCTCTTAGCTCTATGACCTTCCTGCTGTTGCTCTCTGGATGTAGAGAATGTGTCAACATGGTTTCCTGTGTGAACAACATCAGAAGAACTAGTCAGTGTGTGACATACAGTACCAGTCTAACGTTTACTCATTCAAGGGTTTTTCTTAATTTTTACCATTTTCTACATTGTAGAATAAGTGAAGACATCAAAACTATGAAATAACACATGGAATCATGTAGTAACCAAAAAAAGTGTTAAACAAATCAAAATATATTTTAGATTCTTCAAAGTAGCCACCCTTTGCCTTGATGACAGCTTTTCACACTTGGCATTCTCTCAACCAGCTTCACCTGGAAGGATTTTTCAACAGTCTTGAAGGAGCTCCCACATATGCTGAGCACTTGTTGGCTGCTTTTCCTTCACTCTGCGGTCCAACTCATCCCAAACCATCTCAATTGGGTTGAGGTCGGGGGATTGTGCCAGGTCATCTGATGCAGAACTCCATCACTCTCATTCTAAGTCAAATAGCCCATACACAGCCTGGATGGGTGTTTTGGGTCATTGTCCTGTTGAAAAACAAATGAGTCCCACTAAGCCCATACCAGATGGGATGGCATATCACTGCAGACTAATGTGGTAACCATGCTGGTTAAGTGTGCGTTGAATTCTAAATAAATCACTGAGTGTTACCAGCAAAACACCCCACCATCACACCTCCATGCTTCACAGTGGGAACCACACATGCAGAGATCATCCATTCACTTACTCTGCGTCTCATAAAGACAAAGCGGTTGGAACCAAAAATCTCAGATTTGGACTAATCACACGAAATTACAGATTTCCCCCGGTCTAATGTCCATTGCTTGTGTTTTTTGGTCCAAGCAAGTCTCTTCTTATTGGTGTCCTTTAGTAGTGGTTTATTTGCATCAATTCGACCATGAAGGCCTGATTCACGCAGTCTCCTCTGAACAGTTGATGTTGATGTGTATGTTACTTGAACTCTGAAGCATTTATTTGGGATGAAATTTCTAAGGCTGGTAACTCTAATGAACTTCTCCTCTGCAGCAGAAGTAACTCTTGATCTTCCTTTCCTGTGGCAGTCCTCGTGAGAGCCAGTTTCATCATAGCGCTTGATGGTTTTTGCAACTGCGCTTGAAGAAACTTTCAAAGTTCTATAAAATGTTCCGCATTGATTGACCTTCATGTCTTAAAGTAATGGAGTGTCATTTCTCTTTGTTTATTTGAGCTGTTCTTGCCATATGGCCTTGCTCTTTTACCAAATAGGGCTATCTTCGGTATACCACCCCTACCTCTCCACAACACAACTGATTGGCTAAAACGCACTAAGGATAGAAATTCCACAAATTAACTTTTAACAAGGCACACCTGTTAATTGAAATGCACTCCAGGTGACATCCTCATGAAGCAGGTTGAGAGAATGCCAAGCGTGTGCAAAGCTGTTACCAAGGCAAAGGGTGGCTACTTTGAAGATTCTCACTTTTTTGGTTACTACATGATTACATATGTGTTACTTAAAGTTTGTTTTCACTTATATTACAATGTAGAAAATAGTAAAAATAAAGAAAACCCTGGAATAAGTAGGTGTCCAAATCTTTGACTGGTACTGTCCATGTCAATCAAATTTATTTTATAAACGCTTTTTACATCAGCAGTTGTCACAAAATGCTTTTCAGAAACGCAGCCTAAAACCCCAAAGAGCAACCTATGCAGATGTGGAAGCACAGTGGCCTAGAAAGCAGGAACCTTGGAAGAAACGCAGAGAGGAACCAGGCCCAAAGGGGTGGCCAGTCCTCTTCTGGCTGTACCGGGTAACATATGTATTCATATCAGTAGGCTGTACAATACAGGGGAATAAAACTATTCTAAAAAGGGGCAAAAGTCATAAATAAGCCATATCATCCTCCACTCACTCTCACCAGTGTTAGTAACTACACAGACTCATTTCATAGAACTACATCACTGGCAGTTTGTCTACTTCACTTCTTTAGTCTATACTCTGATCACTCCTGATAGCTCAGTGAATAAAACAAATGCTGACAATACTGGTGTCAAACCACGCAAGTCTCAGTGGCATGAAATAAGATCTACCTTCTCACTGAAACAGTTCATCATGAAACAGTTCTACTGCAACTTTTCATACACAGTGGGAAGTTGGAACAAACAACAAAATTAGATATATAGAACCTGCTCTTACCATGAGAAACAAATTTCCCAATCTTCTCCTCCACTTCTTCATCTTTAATGATGACGTTCAGCTCCAGTGTTTGACTGCAGTCTTCCAGCTTCACTGATGCCATCTCTGGACCCTGCAGTGCAAACTGGGCCCCACTGTCACAATCAGGACCCAGTGAATGAATGTAGGTTTGGACATAGTCTGGAATGAGAGAGGCAGGCTAGGTTTGTCCTCACTATTGATGTTACCGGCCTCAGACTTAATTCTAGTCGTCCTGTAGTAACAATGAGAAACGGACACAAAAAGTTATTGTCTTGACATTTCTGGCACGTTCTTTGTTCTCTAAAAATATATTATATTTCTTCTTGTTCAATTATCTAATTCAGTACTTGACTTGGACTGAAATAGGTACCGGTACTGTTTATATTTAGGTGCAGGAGCTCCACAATACTGTTGAACTAATATTCTATAAGAGGAACATGAGCTCAAACAGTAGACATTTGAGGTGCCGGTACTCAGCTCCGGTGAGTTCCTGTCCAAGTCTAGCACTGATCTCATTTCAAAAGATCTGGTAGCTAAGCATTGACAACAAAACATGACTTAATTCAAATTAGACAAAGTACCTGCTTTAAATTAGTCTACACAACGTAAGTGCACTTAAACTATAGTAGACTCCACAAATTCACATAAATGTCGAAATTATTCAAACATTTAGTACAAGGTTGCAGTATGTTTTAGGCAGCACTATGTACTATTTGTCTGAATATTACAACACATGATCATCATTACATTAAGCTTCAAAACTGTAGTGTGACCATGAAATTGTCTCTCTGCACCCGCACTGAAGCCCGTTGGAGCCAGACAGTGGACAGCGCCATTTTACCAGCTCGTGAATTTTACACAAAACCAATAACATGCTAAACGAACTCTGAAATCTCAAATAAATGTATTCTTTATTAAATGACCTTGAGGAAATGATGAACACCCATTCAGACAAACCCAAAGCTTCTAGCTGTGTGACTTAAAATAGTTGATCACAATCTTCTGGTTTGACTCAAAAATAAAACATCAAACCTTTACCAAACGTGATAATACCTTAACGGATGTTACCTAGCATGGTATGACATGTTCCTTCGATAATAGGAAGTTTAAACCTGCCATTACATTCCTGTATTAATAAATAGAAACCGACACAAAGGTCATCTTCTTAACATAACAGTTCTGACGTTTTCTTTATACTGAAGAATGGTGTGTGCCTGTCTGGAACTTCCTGTTCCCCCACTACCACAGTGCAGCCACAGATAGAACAATGAGACAGATATTTCACCCGATGTATAAATGTGAGGCATCCGCTTAGCGTTTCCACTGAGAGGAAGCCCACTGGCCGGCAGTGGGAGAAGATGGAACTAGATGGATTTTGGCCGACATTCTGCAAAATGTTTTATTTTGTGAAACACCTGATCTTAAGGGCCCAAGCAAAATACCAGCCTTAGTAAAGTTTAACATTTATTTTGAGGCCAAATTCTCAAAAACAACATTGGAGTCCTTAAATTTCCCATGGTCTTTTAACTCCTGCTCCATTTTTGGTAGTTGGGCTTTTAGTTTCTCTATACTGTCACACCCTTGTTCTGCCATCCCATCCATGAACTCCTGTCTGGAGAACTCGCACTGTGTTGCAGCCCGGAACTTCTAGGCAATGAAGAGCACACTAATACTGGCCGGGTCCAGGCCCAGGTCGTCACAGGTAGAGAAACGTAGAGAAATTCAGGTAGAGAAATTCACATTAAATTATCTGGCAACAGCTCTGGTGTAAATTCCTGCAGTCAGCTTGCCAATTGCATGCTCCCTCAAAACAGCAGTGGCATTTTTTTTTTTATCCCCTTTCCTCCCCAATTTTCGTGGTATCCAATCGCTAGTAATTACTATCTTGTCTCATCGCTACAACTCCCGTACGGGCTCGGGAGAGCCGAAGGTCGAAAGCCACGCGTCCCCCAAAGCACAACCCAACCAAGCCGCACTGCTTCTTAACACAGCGCGCCTCCAACCCGGAAGACAGCCGCACCAATGTGTCGGAGGAAACACCGTGCACCTGGCCCCCTTGGTTAGCGCGCACTGCGCCCGGCCCACCACAGGAGTCGCTGGAGCGCGATGAGACAAGGATATCCCTACCGGCCAAACCCTCCCTAACCCGGACGACGCTAGGCCAATTGTGCGTCGCCCCATGGACCTCCCGGTCGCGGCCGGCTGCAACAGAGCCTGGGTGCGAACCCAGAGACTCTGGTGGCGCAGCTAGCACTGCGATGCAGTGCCCTAGACCACTGCGCCACCCGGGAGACCCATGAGTGGCATTTTTGAATTTATTAGAGATCACCATAAGCTGCTGCCAAGCACCTACTCAGCTACTCTTGTCTCCAGCACAAGGTGCACCTGTGTAATGATAATCATGCTATTTAATCAGCTTCTTGATATGCCACACCTGTCAGGTGGATGGATTATCTTGGCAAAGGACAATGCTCACTAACAGGGATGTAAACAAATGTGTGCACAAAATTTGACAGAAATAAGTTTGTGTATCGGTAACATTTCTGGGATCTTTTATTTCACCTCATTAAACACGGGACCAATACTTTACATGTTGCGTTTGTTTGTGCAGTGTAAACAGTATTGTTATTTTTTTTTTAAATCATTTTTAAAATTAACTATCAATAACAAAATGTATATTAAACTAAATCAGCCTGCTTTTCTGTTCTAATCAAATCCAAATTGATTTATATAGCCCTTCGTACATCAGCTGATATCTCAAAGTGCTGTACAGAAACCCAGCCTAAAACCCCAAACAGCAAGCAATGCAGTTGTAGAAGCACGGTGGCTAGGAAAAACTCCCTAGAAAGGCCAAAAGCTAGGAAGAAACCTAGAGAGGAACCAGGCTATGAGGGGTGGCCAGTCGTCTTCTGGCTGTGCCGGGTGGAGATTATAACAGAACATGGCCAAGATGTTCAAATGTTCATAAATGACCATCAGGGTCAAATAATAATAGTCACAGTAGTTGTCGAGGGTGCAGCGAGTCAGCACCTCAGGAGTAAATGTCAGTTGGCTTTTCTGGTTCCTACACAGGCTCAGAAGGATCCTGTAAGAGCGGAACATTTTCTGGCGACAGTAGTCCTTGTAGTCTTGGAGGCCCAAAAACTTGGTTTGCTGGGGGTGGTTGGGGGTGGTTTGCTGTAGGAAGGACTGGTGCACTTCACAAAATAAATGGCATCATGAGGATGGAAAATTATGTGGATATATTGAAGCAACATCTCAAGACATCAGTCAGGAAGTTAAAGCTTGGACGCAAATGGGTCTTCCAAACGGACAATGACCCCAAGCATACTTCGAAAATTGTAGCAAAATGGCTTATGCACAACAAAGACAAGGTATTGGAGTGGCCATCACAAATCCCTGACCTCAATCCTATAGAAAATGTGTGGGCAGAACTGAAAAAGCATGTGCGAGCAAGGAGGCCTACAAACCTGACTCCATTACACCAGCTCTGTCAGGAGGAATGGTCCAAAATTCACCCAACTTATTGTGGGAAGCTTGTGGAAGGCTACCCAAAACGTTTGACCCAAGTTAAACAATTTAAAGGCAACGCTACCAAATACTAAATGAGTGTATGTAAACTTCTGACCCACTGCGAATGTGATGAAAAATAAAAGCTTAAATAAATAATTCTCTCTACTATTATTCTGACATTTCACATTCTTAAAATAAAGTGGTGATCCTACCTGACCTAAGACAGTAGGAGATTAGCTGTACAGTCCTGATACTTGACACCTCAACCTCTTTCACCCTAACAGGGCACTCTGGGAATTCGGGAAAACGACCCCCACCACAGTTGCATAATTTTACATTCACATACTCAACAATAACATATTCCTTCCATCTGCAAACACTTGACATGTGGCCAAACCTTTTACATTTCTTGCATTGCATCGGGTTTTACACAAACTCTGTTATGGGGTATCTTAAATATCCCAGCTTTACATAGGGTGGTAGATACTCTTCATCAAACATCAATAATTGATATGAACTTTGCTCCTTTTTCACAGAGATTTGTATTCTCTAAAGATTGTAATGGTGTTCATATCTGATGAATATTGAAGAAAAATCCTCACTGCCGTTTTCCACACCAAAATGTGAACTACAATTTGGTGCGCACCATTTTACCATGTACAGTAGGCAGTAAACTCCCCATGTGTCATCAAAATTACGATTTTGTTAGTGGTTTATATAGGCGGGGAGCATAAATTGTACAATTGTAAACTATTAAATAATGGTTCAAGTTAGAACCCATGTATATTAATTAATATACTGCACCAACTACATAAATATACGATCGGGTCCATTGTCTTCTATTTGGACTTTAAAACGCAGACAGCAGGCGCCGCCATTTTACCAGCTCGTGAGATTTCTTTTTATACACAAAACCCATAACATATAAACCGAACTCAGAAATCTCAAATACATTGAATATTTTTTTATTAACTTGACGAAATGGTGTACATTAACTCAAGACAAACCCAAAATCTCAAACTAATCGTTTTCATCACGACACAAATTGAACATAAAAACCTGGCAATCGCTTGACGGATTTGTAACTTATCATGGTATGACATGTTCTTTTGATTTTAGATAGTTTAAACGTGCTATTACCTACCTGTGGTAATAATTAGAAACGGAGACAAAAAGCATCGTCTTCACAGCACAGATTCTTAACAATGGTGCGCGGCCATAGAGATAGATAGAGGACTCATCTTTGTATATGTGTCATTATAGCGTCTGTGACAGAATGCGCAGCGGCATTGAGGGGGTTCGATTAATCTTACCTGGCCTCCCGGATAGGTGTGTTTTGCACGGGGGGAAAGTTGATGGCATTCGTTTTATTTTTGGCCAGGTGCCACGTTCAAAGCCCACAACTAAGTCGGCTCCAAACAAAAGTGATGTAATTAAGCACTTGGAGTAATGAGTAGGATTCTGTGTTTTCAAATGAAAAAGTTATTGATTTGATAAAAAGCTTTATCTGCCTTCCCAATGAAACCTGGATGAAAAAATTTGAGCAAATATTTTATGGAAAAGAGATGTTCCTGGATGATGCACCATGCTGCCTTGTTGACAAAATGACCGAAAGGCACAGATTACTATTGCTATTTGAGAAGGGCGCTAATCCCTTGCCACATTTGCCTCTTCACCGTTTACATCACGGGCCATAGACCGGTGCCCCGTGACTCAGCATAATCGAATCCTCCCATTCTCCATTTGAAGTACTACATTTTCTTCTTCACAATTGGCTGGAGATGACTCCAACAGAATCAGGAGGGATCAGCCAATGAAATTGGAAGTACCACCCAGTTGACTACATTAAAATGGTGGAAGCCAGCAATGCATTGAGTTATAATAAGAACTAGAAACAGCCTCCAAGATGGCCGGCCGTTGTTTTAAATGTAATCTACTCACGGTCAGATACGCCTATTCAAGGAGGCTGACATCTTGCTAGTTCTGGATTCAGGAGCCCATTAGTAAATGCCAGTGACGGTCTGCCGTTTAAGACAAGTGAGGACAGGTCTTTTTTTAAACGAGCATGGCCTTATTTCTATAACAGCATATTGGATGACTATCGTTCATATGCCATTCATCCAGCTCAATGTAACATCGAAAGGTTTAGGCTACTACATGATACTCTAATTGTCCCTATACCCATCAAGTGGTTGCTACAACCTAGCCTATGAATGAAAGTTTACAACGTAGGTGCACAGGTCGCGAGAAATTTTAGTAACCAAGGTGACATTGACACATTCAATACCATCTTGTACACGTTTTCCTGCATCTAGCTGATCTAGGGTGTAATCATTAGTCCAACAGTTGCAAACAAGAGTTTCTACTGGACAAATTCCGGTATGTTTATCCCCGTTTTGTTTCGTTTGGTTTGCTTCAATTTAAGGAACGTTTTTCAACAGAATCGGCGGAATGAATACACCCCTGATCACACACAAACACAGTTCACTTTCAAAGCAGCCACATACAAACAGCAAATCCTGGAACATCCATTCACTTCAGTCAGTCTGTCTCATCTTCCAATGTCAGGAATCGATCACATTGAATGAGCAGGTCCTGGATGAGAGCACGTGAGGGATTTCCATAGTTTTTCCTTCTGCGTGCGGCACAAGCTCTTCCATGTAATAGCATGAAAATAAACGTTAATAACTTTAGCTGTGATTTGTGGGGGGAATCGTTTTTGAAGACAAGTCATCAACAAATTCCATTGATATGTTTGGCACAAAGGTGATAACGAAACTGTCTTTTTTGGAATTTTTTTAATTGCCTTCTCTATGGGGAATTGGAATTATCTGCATCCTATGACGGTGCCACGTTGAACGTCACTGAGCTCTTCAGTAAGGCCATTCTACTGCCAATGTTGTCTATGGAGATTGCATGGTTGTGTGCCTCGATTTTATACACCTGTCAGCAACGGGTATGGTTAAAATAGCCGAATCCACTCATTTGAAGGGGTGTCCACATAGTTTTGGTGATGTAGTGTATAAACAGTAGCCTATAGACCTATATACATGTTGAAATATGTTTTATTGTCAATCAAGTGAGTTCTGTTTTGCTACTTGTAGGCTATTGTCTGTAATGTGTCTCAATGGACACTGAGTGTACAAATCATTAGAAACACCTTAATACTGAGTTGCACACCCTTTTGCCCTCAGAACAGCCTCAATTCATCGGGGCATGGACTGTACAAGGTGTCCAAAGTGTTCCACAGGGATGCTGTCCCTTATTGACTCCAATGCTTCCCACACTTGTGTCAATTTGGCTGGTAGTTGGCTGAATTCACTGTCATGTTCATGGAACCATTCCTGGACAATCCCAGCTTTGTGGCATGGAGCATTATCCTGCTGAAAAAAATATATTTGTCACATCTGCTCCTGCTACGCCCTCTGGTGTTCATCCGGTGTCTCCTTGACCTGCAGTTCTCCCCCTGTACTCTCTCTCTCTCTCCCTCTCTGATTGTGTGGTTGGAGACAGGTGTGCTGGAGTCAGAGTGGATCCCTACTAGCTGCAACTCGTCCATAAATCAAGACCTCTACATATACCCATTCCTGCCACCTCCACTCTGCCAGATTGTAATCTCTGTTCAGTCAATTATCATTCTAGCCTTTTGTCTATTCTCAAGATCCTGTTGCTCTGCTGTGTCAATTTGTTTTCCTGGCTTACACAATTTTTTTGTCCTCTCCTTGCAGTTACCTCTCTGGCTCCTGTCTCCTGTTCCACATCTCACCACCAGCCACCTTGCTCTGGATATCACTCACCACCATTACCTTGGATTCCCCTGTTCTACTCAGCCAACTCCAACCTCACTCTACACTCCTGGTTTTTGCAACTCATCTGAGCTACCCTGGTTCTGCACTCCCCATTACTCTGTGTTCAATAAACATTTTGGGTCATTCATCACGGTGTCATGACTTTCCTGCTCGGCTCAGGTTACCAATGAACACAATCCTGCAGAGAGATTTCATCCCCACCAGAGGAGAAGGGATCTCAAGGGATAGGAAGATGTGGAGGTTTTATGACCCCCTCACGCCCATGGTAAATCTTAGGCAACAGACAAAATTCCTTTGTCCTCTCACTATGGAGAACCAGCCTCAGAACATTAAACATGCAATAAAGGGACTTTGGAACAATGGTTTCCGTCAACTACAATGGTGGTCATGACGATAGATGGAATATGAAAATGTATGTCATTTTGTTTTGTTATTAAAGGTTAATAGATGACGTTATTACGAAAACATTGTAACTTTAAGAGTTTTCCTAGTATATGCTTGATGTTTATACATTGTATATTGTGTGGAACATGTCCAAATCAAAGAAAATGTTTTGGTAAAGATGAAATGTGAAGTTAGTTGTCTAAAATTGGATTTGAGTAAAATCTAGACCTTGCCTCATACCAAGGCCCAGACCTTGCCTCTGGGCCTTGGTACGCCCAGAGAATTGCCCTAAAGGCGGTTACGCCCACTTCTGACCCGAGGGTATAAGACATGTGAGTTAAGAATTAACATATCAGACTAAGTGACACGAGCTGCAGCCAAGGCCTAAAAAGTCAACGAACCCAAAACGCAACACAAGGTTGAAGACAAAGAAATCTTTTTTCTACCCATGCTACGGATGAGTAGCTGTGTCTAAGCGGGTGAATTCAAGCCGGACCACCTAGCCTCCACTCTCCATAGAATCGTGGTATCTACACTGTTTCATTCCTATGCTGTGAGCTCTGAGCTACAGAGCTGTCTGTCCTCAGAAGACCCCTTTCAGAGCAAGGAATCAGACCACTAAGCCTAAAGGACACTGACATTGTGAGGACAACCAGAGAGTTGCGCCGGAGAAGTGTGTCATTGAGAAGCCTAAACGACCCACGCGGAGCTTCCCATCTAAGACCTCCAATACGTAATTACATCATATTCTGACCCATAAGAGCGGCAGTTCGGGGCAAGGCTAGGGTTAAAATAAGCATAGCTGACAAATGCACCCAAATGTATATTTCTCGTGTACTTTCTCTTTTTCTTTCTTTTAAATCCCCATTTTGGGTAACACGCGCCATAGTGTGTTGGCCTGTTATACTAAGTTCTAAACAATAGCCTAGACTGTGTTTTGTGTATGTGTATCTTTTATCATCATTTTAGCTTTCTAGTAAATAAATAATCAACTAAAATTGGTGTGGTACGAACTCATTGGTGGGACCCGGGTTTGTGCAGATTCCCGGATTATGCGAGGTTCAGAATGAGACTGTAGAGGAAATTGATTAATTAGCGACTGTTGTAGAATCGATATTCTGATATTCTTTGAGTTAATTTGGGAAATAGAAACTCAATAAAACTAATTTTCCCATGGTGCCCCTGTCACGTTCCTGACCTTATTTCCCTTGTTTAGCCTTGTTTAGTTGGTCAGGACGTGAGCTGGGTGGGCATTCTATGTTATGTGTTTCTATGTTGGGTTCATTGTATTAGCCTGATATGGTTCTCAATCAGGGGCAGGTGTTTTACGTTTCCTCTGATTGAAAACCATATTAAGGTAGGCTGTTCTCACTGTTTGTTTGTGGGTGATTGTTGCTGTGTCTGTGTTTGTTTCACCACACGGTACCGTTTCGTTCGTTTGTTTGTTCCTACCTACCTGTTCGTGCGTTCATGTTTTATGTTCTCAAGTTCAGGTCTGTTCACGTCGTTTTGTTATTTTGTATTTTGTCAGTGTTCTGTTTTGTTGGATATCATTAAAATTCGTCATCATGAACATTCACCACGCTGCGCCTTGGTCCTCCTCTCTTCCACCTAAAGACGAGCGTTACAGCCCCAGGTTAATAAGTTAATAATTGCTTGATTCATTTAATCACACATTTAGAAACCTTTAATCATTCGATGAGCAACAGTCATCACATAAACTAATACAATGTCACAACACCGGCTTCCTCTTCTGAGGCTGCTCTTGGGTTCCCCCCCTTCGCTCCTCGTAACACTATTTGCAGATGGATAAACTGCTGCCATGAAGGGATGCACCTGATTGGCAATGATGTTTAGATATCCTGTGGTTTTCAAACGTTGCTCCACTTTTATCAAGGGCCCAATATGTGCCATGAAAACACACTCCACACCATCACCACCAGCCTGTAATGTTGCCACGAGGCATGATGGATGCATGTACTCATGTGGTTTTCAAGATGGCGCCGATATACATGGACGCCCTGTTCCTTGCTGCTAAGCAACTTTGTAGTATTTCTTTTTGGGGGGGAGGGGTATTACCTACAGCTGAAAATAACTTTGGTCATTGGATCGGTGGTCGCTCACCAGCATTTCAACCTGAAATACAACTTTCCTGAATTGGATCCTTCCCAAGACACTGTCTGCAGATGAAGAGGTCCCAGTGAAGGTCCCAAGATACTATCTGCAGATGAAGAGGTCCCAGTGAAGGTCCAAGAGACTGCAGATGAAGAGGTCCCAGTGACGGTCCACGAGACTGCAGGCACATCCTTGTATGCCATAGGATTTGTGTGTACTGATGTTAGCACATGTTGTACACAACAATACAGTTACAATTCACATACAATGTAGGCTACAAACGTATTACAACTGTAGCAGGCCAATCCTGCTCCTGGAGGTCTGCTGGGTGTGCAGGCTTCTCTTCCCACCCTGCACTAACACACCTGATACAAACGTATCAATCCTCATGACTTGATAATAATGTGTATTATTGTTGGGCTGGAATAGAAGTCTGCTCACCCAGTAGAGCAGGGAGTGGATCAAGGCTGGCCACCTCTGGTATGGATATTTTTGTTTTTCTAAAAATTATGCTTTAGTAATAATAGCCTACTTACTAAGATGTCTAACATTTACCAACAAGTTAGCTTATTTGTACATTGAAATTATATGTTGATTCATTCCATTTTTATTAATTGTTTAAACTGGATTTAAACTTGTTTTAATTGTAATGTAAAAACATTATTCAAGATGAACTAGTGCCAATGTTCATTCATTACAGATCAGAATTCTACAATAAAAAGGTGTGAAGGGGATCTGTCTCTAATTTGTCTGTTTCTGTGTTGCGGTCTCAAATGAACATTACCTTTTTGTCCAGTTTTTGTCCAAGGTAATAATTACCTTGGTGTTCTTGGGCACAGGGACTATGGTGGTCTGCTTGAAACATGTAGGTATTACAGACTCAGTCAGGGACAGGTTGAAAATGTCAGTGAAGACACTTGCCAGTTGGTCAGCACATGCTCCGAGTGCACGTCCAGGTAATCCGTCTGGCCATGCGGCCTTGTTAATGTTGACCTGTTTCAAGATCTTACTTAACGGGGACTGTCTAATTTGTAACATTTTTTACAATATTGTAAATATTCAGAGATGCAGAGAATGAAGTTGGGTTACTTCTAAGGAACTTTGGCTGACTCCTATGTCATCATCTCCAACATGTGATCTTCCATTCAGAGCTTTGCTTTGGTGTGGATTGAGGCCTATACATTCATATCAGTTGTGTTCCCCCGTTGTATTCAACTTTCCTTATTTCTATTGTGGATATTGTTTATGTACGCCAGTGGAAAGTCTACAAAACTGAGCAAACCAGCCTATGTATTGAATAGATGGAATTGGATTGTGATGATACCGATGAATGAATCATACACACAATGTGCTAATATTAATTTTTTCTTCATTTTTTATCAGGAATCAAATTTGATGTGTATGAAATTGTTTGGTGAAATATGCATAAAAGGGAGAGTAATTTCCCATAATTCTGCACGTTTGTATCGTTGTACTTCCAGTTTTGATCATCATCATTTAGTGACTGCAAAGAACATTTATGGATCTACTGGGATTTTTAAAAGACAGACTAACTTTCTGTTTTGTCTGCTTGCACTCCAGAAATAAGTATAGTTGTGTCAATCTTTCTGCAGGCAGTCGACTGCTTTTGATGAACTGATTTGCAATTTTGATGGTATTATATTTTTTATGAATGTTATGTTTTTTTAAAAGTCAACTACATTTTCAAAAAGCATTTACTGTTTTGCAAAAGTTGTGTGTTTTGTGGACTCTGTTTTGAAAATCAAGAACATTGTTCCAAAAAATGCTTGTAGGCGATTGAGAGAAACTGTAATACATAAAGACAGTTGCTCCCTGATTAAATAGTAGAAGAGTACACCCTGCTGGACAAAAAAGCTTACTGCACCTGGTATTCCCTGGCAGCGTACCATCCAAGTGGGAGGGCAATGGGAGGGTGCAATTAAACACTATCAATGTTTAATTTATGGATAGTGTTATTTTTAGAGTGAAATTTCTCAAGTCTAAAGAAATAGGATGAATTCTGTTCTCCCTCCTCAATCCATTTTTTCCTAGATCTAATAAAGGCTCCTTCTGCTTTTAATCTATATATAGTATCCAGTTTATTTTGTAACTCAATTAGTTCCATCTTCTGCTGGGGACCTCTGAGAAAGGGAAGTTATCTTAATGATCATCTTTTCCTCCTCAGCTCTTCGGGTCTTAGCAAGATTACTACCATATTTTCTAAGGTATTTGGACACCTCAGATTTAAAGAGCTCCCAGTTCTTGCAATAAGATTTTTCTTCACAAGCCCTTTCCCAAAAGTGTGAGAGCAGATCTTTAACCTCAAATTTAACTATATCATTATCACTATATCATATCACTATATCATTATTAAGCTATTTAGCTTCCAGTAGGATGCTCTGCCAAGGTTAGTATCAGGGGTAAATATTTTGATATCAATGTACTTCTCTCATTGACTTGTCAAACCCAGGCTTGGTCTGCTTCGCAAGCGTTCTCTGTAGTCTCGCGTTGTTACGTCTCTGGGTTTAGAAACTGGTAGTGGGGGAACAGGAAGTTCCGCGCAGGCGCACATCATTCTTCATAATAAAGGAAAGGCCAGAATTGTGCAGTCGAGACGACAACTTCTGTGTCCGTTTCAAATGTATTACTGCTGGTATGTAATAGCACGTTCTAATATCGAAAGGACATGTCATAACATGCTAGGTAATAAATACGTCAAGTTATTATCACGTTTTGATAAAGGTTTTATGTGCTATTTGTATGTCAAACCGCATGAGTGAACGTGATTCATTTTCTACAAGTCAAATAGAGACTTTGGTTTAGTCTGAGTGGATGTATATCACTTCGTCAAGGTAATTTCATTAAGGATCCATTTATTTTCGATTTCTGGGTTCGTTTTACATGCCGTTTTTGGTTTTGTGTAAAATTCACTAGATGGTAAAATGGCGGTTTCCACTCGGTCTGCATCAACGTACATCAGTGAGGGTGCAGCAGAGAGACCATTTTACGGTTGCACTACTGTTTTGGAGCTAAATGTAATGATTATCCGTTTTCTACATGTGAACTAATATTCAGAGACATTCAGTTGTTTCTGTCTATCAATACATGTTACTATGGTGTGAACGGAACTACAATTGGTTTTTGATTGGAATAATACAGTGAAGACAAGGTTATTCAGGAAAATAGTACATAGTACTGCCTACAACATACTGCAACCTTGTACTAAATGTTTGAGGCATTCATATGAATTCAGGAAATCTACTATAGATTAAGTGCATTTAAGTTGTGTAGCCTAATTTAAAGTATATACTTTGTCTAATGTGAATTAATTAATGTTTTGTTGTCTGTGCTTAGCTACCAGATCTATTGAAATGGGATCAGTGTTTGACTTGGACAGGAGCTCACCGGAGCTGAGTACCGTCTCCTCAAATGTCTACTGTTTGAGCTCATGTTCCTCTTATAGAATATTAGCTCAACAGTATTGTGGAGCTCCTGCACCTAAATATAAACCATATTTTTAGAGAATAAAGAAAGTCTTGACAGTTCTGGCACTAACTTTTGTGTCCGTTTCTCTTTATTATTACTGCCTGACTCAGATTAAGTCTGAGGCCGGTAATATCAACAGTGAGGACAAACCCAGCCTGCCTCTCTCCTTCCACACTGAGTACAAACCTACAGTCACTGGGTCCTGATTGTGACAGTGGAGCCCAGTTTGCACTGCAGGATCCAGAGATGGCATCAGTGAAGCTGGAAGACTGCAGTCAACCACTGGAGCTGAATATCAACATTAAAGATGAAGAAGAGGAGGAGGAGATTGGGACATCTGTTTCTCATGGTAAGAGCAGGTTCTATCTAACTAAGTTGGTGTTTTTCATTCCAACTTCCCACTGTGTATGAGAAGTTGCTGTAGAACTGTTTTATTTATTTTATTTCACCTTTATTTAACCAGGTAGGCCAGTTGAGAACAAGTTCTCATTTAGAACTGCGACCTGGCCAAGATAAAGCAAAGCAGTGCGACAAAAACAACACAGAGTTACACATGGGATAAACAAACGTACAGTCAATAACACAATAGATACATCTATATGCAGTGTGTGCAAATGTAGTAGATTAGGGAGGTAAGGCAATAAATTGGCCATAGTGGCGAAATAATTACAATTTAGCATTAACACTGGAGTGATGGATGTGCAGATGATGATGTGCAAGTAAAGATACTGGGGTGCAAAAGAGCAAAAATAAATAACAATATGGGGATGAGGTAGTTGGGTGGGCTATTTACAGATGGGCTGTGTACAGGTACATTGACCGGTAAGCTGCTCTGACAGCAGATGCTTAAAGTTAGTGAGGGAGATACAGTTGAAGTCAGAAGTTTACATACACCTTAGCCAAATTCATTTAAACTCAGTTTTTCACAATTCCTGACATTTAATCATAGTCAAAATTCCCTGTCTTAGGTCAGTTAGGATCACCATTTTATTTACAAATGTGAAATTGTCAGAATAATAGTAGAGAGAATTAGTTATTTCAGCTTTTATTTCTTTCATCGCATTCCCAGTGGGTCAGAAGTTTACATACACTCAATTAGTAACACTCAGGCAGTATTCGGAATTTCGGAGAGCTGGCGTGCCCAAAGTAAAATGCCTGTTACTCAGGCCCAGAAGCTAGGATATGTATATAATTTGGTAGATTGAAGTTTCCAAAACTGTTAAAATAATGTCTGTGAGTATAACAGAACTGATATGGCAGGCAAAAACCCGAGGAGAATCCATCCAGATTTTTTTTTTTGACCTCACCACCCATTATAATGACTGACGGTTTCTTTTGATTTTCCAATGATGTCCATCAGAGGCATTGAGTTTGAAGGTAGGCCTTGAAATACATCCACAGGTACACCTCCAATTGACTCAAATGATGTCAATTAGCCTATCAGAAGCTTCTAAAGCTTTAACATCATTTTCAGGGAATTTTCCAAGCTGTTTAAAGGCACAGTCAACTTAGTGTATGTAAATTTCTGACCCACTGGAATTGTGATTAAGTGAAATCTGTCTAAACAATTGTTGGAAAAATTACTTGTGTCATGCACAAAGTAGATGTCCTAACCGACTTGCCAAAACTATAGTTTGTTAACAAGACATTTGTGGAGTGGTTGTTAAACAAGTTTTAATGACTCCAACCTAAGTGTATTTAAACTTCCGACTTCAACTGTAAGTCTCCAGCTTCAGTGATTTTTGCAATTAGTTCCAGTCATTGGCAGCAGAGAACTGGAAGGACAGGTGGCCAAATGAGGAGTTGGCTTTGGGGATGACCAGTGAAATATACCTGCTGGAGCGCTTGCTACGGGTGGGTGTTGCTATGGTGACCAGTGAGCTGAGATAAGGTGGGCCTTTACCTAGCAAAGACTTATAGATTACCTGGAGCCAATGGGTTTGGTGACCGATAAGAAGCGAGGGCCAGCCATCGAGAGCATACAGGTCGCAGTGGTGGGTAGTATATGGGGCTTTGGTGACAAAACAGATGGCACTGTGATAGACTACATCCAATTTGCTGTGTAGAGTGTTGGAGGCTATTTTGTAAATGAAGTCGCCGAAGTCAAGGATCTGTAGGATAGTCAGTTTTACGACGGTGTGTCTGGCAGCATGAGTGAAGGAGGCTTTGTTGCGAAATAGGAAGCCGATTCTAGATTTAATTTTGGTTTGGAGATGCTTAATGTGAGTCTGGAAGGAGAGTTTTCAGTCCAGCAAGACACCAATGTATATGTAGTTGTCCACATATTCTAATTCAGAACCGTCCAGAGTAGTGATGCTAGTCGGGCGGGTGCGGTTAGCGATAGATTGAAGAGCATGCATTTAGTTTTACTAGCATTTAAGAGCATTTGGAGGCCACGGAAGGAGTGTTGTATGGCATTGAAGCTCGTCTGGAGGTTAGTTAACACAGTGTCCAAAGAAGGGCCACATGTATACAAAATGGTGTCGTCTGCGTAGACGGAGAAAAGAGTCAGCCCGAGAATTGAACCCTGTGGCACCACCATAGAGACTGCCAGAGGACCGGACAACAGGCCCTCCGATTTGACACACTGAACACTATCAGAGAAGTAGTTGGTGAACCAGGCAAGGCAGTCATTTGAGAAACCAAGGCTATTGAGTCTGCCGATAAGAATACGATGATTGACAGAGTCGAAAGCCTTGGCCAGGTCGATGAAGACGGCTGCACAGTACTGTCTTTTATCGATAGCGGTTATGATATTGTTTGGGACCTTGAGCGTTGCTGAGGTGCACCCGTGACCAACTCGGAAACCAGATTGCATAGCGGAGAAGGTACGGTGGGATTCTAAATGGTCGGTGATCTGTTTAGTTTCTAACCCTTGTTATAGTGAGTGGAGGATGATATAGGTCATAATTTTCATGACTTATGAGATACTTTTAGAATAGTTTTATTCCCCTTTGTATTGCACAGCCTACTCATATGAATACATACAGTACCAGCCTACTGATATGAATACATACAGTACCAGCCTACTGATATGAATACATACAGTGCATTCGGAAAGTATTTAGACCCCTTGACTTTTTCCACATTTTGTTACGTTACAGCCTTTTTCTAAAATTGTTTTTAAATTAAAAACGTTCCTCATCAATCTACACACAATACCCATAATGACAAAGCAAACACTTGTCGTCTTCAAACTCAGTTAATTTTGAGTTTGTCAGAAATAAAAGACAAGAAGGGTAGATTTATACTTGTTAAATGTAAACTGGATAACAAGGAAGTTACATTATTTAATGCACAAAATTGGACAGCACAAATCAAAATAGGAAAATTAGTTTTGTTGCTAAAAAGATCAATAGGATACTGCAGGATCTAGGACTGCTCGATGTATGGCGTGACACCCACAAGACAGATAAGGAATATACTTTTTACTCAGCCCGCCACACTGAATACTCCAGGTTAGACTACTTTGTCATGTACAATGCAGATAGACACAGGCTTAAGGATTGTAGAGCGACTTATCAGATCGTAATGGAGTTTACCTTACTCTACACCTTGATAGCAAACCAAGAAATACTATATGGAGACTTAATACAAGCATGCTGAATGAGCCAGCATTCAAGGAATCAATAAAGACAGAATTGAACATCTATCTGGAGAATAACAATACAGCTAAGGCGGTTATTAGAGGAAAGATCAAAGCCACATCATCTCTCAAGAAAAAGATGAAAGCACAGAATCTGCTGAAATTACAGGAAACCCTAAGAAACTTAGAACGATCTCATAGTAAATACAAAGACCCTCTTCTATTACGAGAGATCCAAAAGGTAAAACAGGAAATTGACCAGATTTATAGGGACGAAGTAGAGAAAAACCTTAGGTTCCTGAAACAACGATATTATGAAGCTCAAAAGGCAACCAAATTACTAGCACGGAGACTCAGGAAACAACAAGCACAGAATACCATTTTCAAAATAAAAGACCCCAAAACAAAGAAGATCACATGCAAATTAGATGAAATACAGAATGCATTTGAATCATATTACACAAACCAGAGACGGCAGATGCACAGACAAAAGAGCATTTTTTTTAACTCACTTGATCTCCCCTCAATTGGGACAGAGCAAAATGATAGACTACCTTTAGAAATATCCACCGAAGAAATTAATAAACAATATCTCAACTAAAAGTAAACAAGTCACCAGGCACTGATGGCTTCCCTTCAGAATGGTTCAAGACATTCAGAGAACAATTAGCACCTCTACTTAAGGCCTGTTTTAACTGGACTCTGCGGGAGGGAGGTCTTCCACCATCGTGGGGAGAAGCCATCATATCGGTAATCCCAAAAGAGGGTAAAGATAAGGAATGCAGTTCATATAGACCTATCGCAATCCTTAACATGGATTCTAAACTATATGCATCAACAATAGCCAAAAGAATGGAGAACATAATCCCTGAATTGATTGACGGAGATCAAACTGGTTTCATACAAAATAGGCAAACACAGGACAACATAAGGAGAACACTACATGTCATGGACCACATTACTCAGAATAAGACAAGTGCAATATTAATCAGTCTAGATGCAGAAAAAGCATTTGATTCAGTGGGATGGGATTATCTATTCCAAGTTATGGAAAGATTTGGTTTCAATAAAGAAGTGATACAGTGCATCAAAACACTATTCTTGTCCGACCGCTAGAATAAAGATAAATTGACATTTGTCACGAACGATAAAATTAGAGCGAGGGCAAGACGAGGCTGTAATCTTTCACCCACGCTCTTCTCCCTGTACCTCGAACCATTAGCACAGGCAATAAGACAGGACCCAACCTTAGAGGGAATAACAATAAGAGGCAGTGAACATAAGATATGCATGTATGCTGATGACGTTCTGTTATTCCTTAAAGACCCAGGCTCAAGTGTACCTAGATTGATGGATGTTTTACAAACATTTGGAACATATTCAGGGTATGTGCTTAACGTACACAAGACCCAAGCCCTAGTATATAATTATACCCCACAGGAAGAGCTGAAGAGTAGGTAGAACTTCCACTGGACCTCTTCATCCATTAAATATCTTGGAGTAAATCTACCAAAAGATACACCCAAACTTTATTGCATGAATTACGATCACATCAACAAGAAAATATATGATGACCAACACAGGTGGAATTCACTTCCCTTAGATCTTAGTAGTAGAATTGAAACAATCAAAATGAACATCCTGTCGAGGTTACTGTATTTGTTCCAATCACTGCCCATAAAAATCCCACCTAAACAGTTTAGGGATAAACGGATATCAAGGTTTATCTGGAACAGTAAAAGACCAAGAATTAGATATACAACATTACAACTACCAAAAAACTGTGGGGGTATGGCCTTAGTAAACCTAAAATACTATTTTGTGTCAGCCCAATTGAGACCTCTGGTGTGTTGGTGCAATTCAGAATATGAATCCAAATGGAAAGACATTGAGACTAGTTTGACAGAGATACCTATACAGTCAGTTTTGGGAAATAAGGACATGGTAATAGAAACATACAATAGACAAAACCAGTGGATTCATTTCTCTCTGAAGACATGGTTTAGGTTAGTTAAGCAAAATAATTTAGACAGAGAGATCAAACTGCTGAGTTGGCCCGCATACGACCCCAGCTTCATACCTGCAACTCAGGTTAGCAGATTTAAACAAAGGTATCACATTATTCAGTACAATTATAAGGAATGGGGACCTAGGTAACTTCCAGGACCCAAGTAAAAAAACATAAAAAGATTTTTACAGATACCTACAAGTTCGACAATATTTCTTAAGGGAGATAAAAGCGATTAACCCTCGAGCACCTCAAAAATGTATCCAAGTATTCACAAATGCATACAATTTGGGGAGTAACAAAAAAACTATTTCAAATCTCTACTTGGGTATTCAATCCTCAAAGAAACATTCTACAAACTACACTGCTCAAAAAAATAAAGGGAACACTTAAACAACACAATGTAACTCCAAGTCAATCACACTTCTGTGAAATCAAACTGTCCACTTAGGAAGCAACACTGATTGACAATAAATTTCACATGCTGTTGTGCAAATGGAATAGACAAAAGGTGGAAATTATAGGCAATTAGCAAGACACCCCCAAAAAAGGAGTGATTCTGCAGGTGGTGACCACAGACCACTTCTCAGTTCCTATGCTTCCTGGCTGATGTTTTGGTCACTTTTGAATGCTGGCGGTGCTCTCACTCTAGTGGTAGCATGAGACGGAGTCTACAACCCACACAAGTGGCTCAGGTAGTGCAGTTCATCCAGGATGGCACATCAATGCGAGCTGTGGCAAAAAGGTTTGCTGTGTCTGTCAGCGTAGTGTCCAGAGCATGGAGGCGCTACCAGGAGACAGGCCAGTAGATCAGGAGACGTGGAGGAGGCCGTAGGAGGGCAACAACCCAGCAGCAGGACCGCTACCTCCGCCTTTGTGCAAGGAGGTGCACTGCCAGAGCCCTGCAAAATTACCTCCAGCAGGCCACAAATGTGCATGTGTCAGCATATGGTCTCACAAGGGGTCTGAGGATCTCATCTCGGTACCTATTGGCAGTCAGGCTACCTCTGGCGAGCACATGGAGGGCTGTGTGCCCCCACAAAGAAATGCCACCCCACACCATGACTGACCCATCGCCAAACCGGTCATGCTGGAGGAGGTTGCAGGCAGCAGAACGTTCTCCACGGCGTCTCCAGACTCTGTCACGTCTGTCACATGTGCTCATGTGCTCAGTGTGAACCTGCTTTCATCTGTGAAGAGCACAGGGCGCCAGTGGCGAATTTGCCAATCTTGGTGTTCTCTGGCAAATGCCAAACGTCCTGCACGGTGTTGGGCTGTAAGCACAACCCCCACCTGTGGACGTCGGGCCCTCATACCACCCTCATGGAGTCTGTTTCTGACCGTTTGAGCAGACACATTCACATTTGTGGCCTGCTGGAGGTCATTTTGCAGGGCGCTGGCAGTGCACCTCCTTGCACAAAGGCGGAGGTAGCGGTCCTGCTGCTGGGTTGTTGCCCTCCTACGGCCTCCTCCACGTCTCCTGATGTACTGGCCTGTCTCTTGGTAGCGCCTCCATGCTCTGGACACTACGCTGACAGACACAGCAAACCTTTTTGCCACAGCTCGCATTGATGTGCCATCCTGGATGAACTGCACTACCTGAACCACTTGTGTGGGTTGTAGACTCCGTCTCATGCTACCACTAGAGTGAGAGCACCGCCAGCATTCAAAGGTGACCAAAACATCAGCCAGGAAGCATAGGAACTGAGAAGTGGTCTGTGATCACCACCTGCAGAATCACTCCTTTTTTGGGGGTGTCTTGCTAATTGCCTATAATTTCCACCTTTTGTCTATTCCATTTGCACAACAGCATGTGAAATTTATTGTCAATCAGTGTTGCTTCCTACGTGGACAGTTTGATTTCACAGAAGTGTGATTGACTTAGAGTTACATTGTGTTGTTTAATTGTTCCCTTTATTTTTTTGAGCAGTGTATGTTAAAAATAAATGGAAGGGGGAACTTAACATTGAAATAACTGATGAAACATGGGTGAACATATTAGAGACTCAACAAAGCTCCACCAACTCAAGGTCATGGAGAGAATTCTGTTGGAAGAATGTTGTTATACGTTTCTTCATAACACCTAAACTGAAATCAAAACAGACTGGCTCCCTACAACCTTGTTGGAGAGAATGCTGTCTACTGAGGGTGGATCACTCTCATATCTTTTGGACCTGCCCCGCAATTGAAACTTACTGAGGAGAAATAAGATCTAACATTGGAAAAATAGTTGGGATTTGACATAGAACAAACATTTATTTCTTTGTACTCGGGTGAAATACCTGATAACTTAAACAATAGAGAAAAGTACCTCTTGAAGGTCATAATGGCAGCCAATAAAAAGGTTATCACTGGGAAATGGCTACAAAAAGACCCTCCCTCAGTGACACAATGGATAGACATTGCTAAAGAAATACACCACATGGAGCGTTTGACCTTTGCTTTAACTTCTTACGGCTGAGATCCCGTTAACGGGATCGATATGACAACAGCCAGTTAAAGTGCAGGGCGCCAAATTCAAAACAACAGAAATCTAGTATTTAGAATTCCTCAGACATACAAGTATTTTACACCATTTTAAAGATACACTTCTTGTTAATCCCACCACAGTGTCCGATTTCAAATAGGCTTTTCGGCGAAAGCACCACAAACGATTATGTTAGGTCAGAGCCAAGTCACAGAAAAACACAGCCATTTTTCCAGCCAAAGAGAGGAGTCACAAAAATCAGAAATCGAGATAAAATGAATCACTAACCTTTGATGATCTTCATCAGATGACACTCATAGGACTTCATAATACACAATACATGTATGTTTTGTTCGATAAAGTTCATATTTATATCCAAAAATCTTACTTTACATTGGAGCGTGATGTTCAGTAATGTTTTGCCTCCAAAACATCCGGTGATTTTGCAGAGAGCAACATAAATTTACAGAAATACTCATAATAAACATTGATAAAAGATACAAGTATTAAACATGTAACTTTAGATAAACTTCTCCTTAATGCAACCGCTGTCAGATTTCTAAAAAACTTTATGGAAAAAGCACACCATGCTATTATCTGAGTACAGCGCTCAGAGCCCAAATAAGCCATAAAGATATCCGCCATTTTTTGGAGTCAACAGAAGTCAGAAATAGCATTATAAATATTCACTTACCTTTGATGAGCTTCATCAGAATGCACTCCCATGAATCCCAGTTCCACAATAAATGTTTGTTTTGTTTGATGTAGTCCATCATTTATGTCCAAATACCTTCATTTTGTTTGCGCGTTCAGTCCAGTAATCCACATTCATGCCGCGCAGGTCAGACGAAAAGTCAAAAAATTTCATTACAGTTCGTAGAAACATGTCAAACGATGTATAGAATCAATCTTTCGGATGTTTTTAATATAAATCTTCAATAATGTTTCAACCGGAGAATTCCTTTGTATTCAGAAATGCGATGGAAAGCAGGTCGCTCTCACGTGAGTGTGCATGTTCAGCTCATGCCAGACACCTGACTCAAAGAGCTCTCCTTCCCTCATTCTTCACAGTAGAAGCATCAAACAAGGTTCTAAAGACTGTTGACATCTAGTGGAAGCCTTAGGAAGTGCAAAATGACCAATATCCCACTGTATATTGGATAGGCAAACCTACAAACCTCAGATTACCCACTTCCTAGTTGGATTTTTTTCTCAGGTTTTTGCCTGCCATATGAGTTCTGTTATACTCACAGACATCATTCAAACAGTTTTAGAAACTTCAGAGTGTTTTCTATCCAAATATACTAATAATATGCATATCTTAGCCCCCTTACTCTAGGCTCCTTTTCATCCAAGCTACTCAATACTGCCACCCAGCCTTAAGAACACAAGAGGAGAGAGGTCAGGAATACTGGGAGAAATGGGTTTCGTACTTGAAAAAGGTCTAATTGAATGATATGTAACTAATATGATGAAGGTATGACGTGCACTGTAACTGCCAGATCTTTTTTGTTGTCATTTTACTTTATTCGTTGTGTTACTCAATAAAAACAAAGTAAAAAAAAATAGGTATTGTGGAGCTCCTGCACCTAAATATAAACAGTACCGCCCCCCAAAATGAGTATCGGCAACTATTTCAGTCCAAGTCAAGCACTGAATTAGATAACTGAACAAGAAAAAATAGAATATATTTAATAGAGAATAAAGAAAATGTCAGAACTGTCAAGAAAATAACTTTTGTGTCTGTTTCTCTTGTATTACTTGCCGACTCAGGTATGAGGCCGGTAACATCAACAGAGAGGACAAACCCAGCCTGCCTCTCTCCTTCCACACTGAGTCCAAACCTACAGTCACTGGGTCCTGATTGTGACAGTGGAGACCAGTTTGCACTGCAAGATCCAGAGATGGCATCGGTGAAGCTGGAAGACTGCAGTCAAACACTGGAGCTGAATGTCAACATTAAAGATGAAGAAGAGGAGGAGAAGATTGGGAAATCTGTTAATGATGGTAAGAACAGGTTCTGTCTAAGTGTGTTGTTCGTTCCAACTCCCCACTGTGCATGAAATGTTACAGTAGAACTGTTTCATGATGAACTGTTTCAATGACAAGGTAGATGTTATTTCATTCTACTGAGACTTACATGGTTTGACACCAGTATTTCCAGCATTTGTTTTATTCACTGGGCGATCTGGAGTGCTTAGAGATTAGACTAAAGAAGTGAATTTGGCAAACTGACAGTGTTTGAAAGTTCTATGAAATGAGTCTGTGTAGTTTCTAACCCTTGTGATAGTGAGTGGAGGATGATATAGGTCATACTTTTCTTATGACTTATTAGATAGTTTTATTCTCCTTTTGTATTGCGCAGCCTACATATATGAATACGTACAGGTAGCCTAGTGGTTGGAGAGTTGGGCCAGTAAATGAAAGGTTGCTGGATTGAATCCCTGAGCTGACAAGGTAAAAATAAACTCGGCAAAAAAAGAAACAGCCTCTTACTGTCAACTGCGTTTATTTTCAGCAAATATTTTTATGTAAAATAACAAGATTCAACAACTGAGACAAGTTCCACAGATATGTGACTAACATAAATGGAATAATGTGTCCCTGAACAAAGGGGAGATCAAAATCAAAAGTAACAGTCAGGATCTGGTGTGACCACCAGCTGCATTAAGTACTACAGTGCATCTCCTCTTCATGGACTGCACCAGATTTGCCAGTTCTTGCTGTGAGATGTTACCCCGCTCTTCCACCAAGGCACCTGCAAGATCCCGAACATTTCCTGGGGGAATGGCCCTAGCCCTCACCCTCCGATCCAACAGGTCCCAGACGTGCTCAATGGGATTGAGATCCAGGCTCTTCGCTGGCCATGGCAAAACACTGACATTCCTGTCTAGCAGGTGTGATGTACCGATCCTGTTCAGGTGTTGTTACATGTGGTCTATTACACAGGCCAAAATCAACATCCTCACAAATTCTATGTAAAGGAGATGTGTCACGCAGGAGGCAGCGGCAGCTACACACTTCTCTAGTGCTTACTGTGTAAATTGGGAGGTGCTGGAACCAAAAGTGAGCCCGAGAGGTGGGGGGGGGGGGTCTCTGAGGTACCAGAACACATTAAATAAAATACCTTTTATAATAAAGCATTGCAGGCATTATCATGGCTTTAGCGTACTGGCATATTTTAATTGTTTTATTTTATTTAACTAGACAAGTCAGTTAAGAACAAATTCTTATTTACAATGACGGCCTACCCGTGGGGCAATTGTGCGCCGCCCTATGGGACTCCCAATCACAGCCGGATGTGATAGACTGAATTCGAACCAGATACTGTTGTGATGCCTCTTGAACTGAGATGCCTTAGACCGCTGCACCACTCGGGAGCAGTGGTTTTGAGCCGCTTACAGAAGTTACACACATGGAGTACATTTTTTGTAGCCTAGAGTCTGGGACAAATGTGGCAAAACGTATTTCATGCAGTTCTACATCATTTTAGATGACATGGGACTTTGAAGAATCTTTTATTTTTTTGAATATCAGGCACGTTTTCACATTACGTTTTTTAGGGGGCATGACAATTACAGAGGAATCCAAATGTAATTAGGATTTTTACATTGCAAACAGTGGAAATAATTTTTCATGCCACTAGAGGTACAGTTGAAGTCAGAAGTATCTCTACACTAAGGTTGGAGTCATTAAAACTCGTTTTTCAACCACTCCACAAATTTCTTGTTAACAAACTATAGTTTTGGAAAGTTGGTTAGGACATCTACTTTGTGCATGACACAAGTAATTTTTCCAGCAATTGTTTACAGACAGATTATTTCACTTATAATTCACTGTATCATAATTCCAGTGGGTCAGAAGTTTACACTTAAGTTGACTGTGCCTTTAAACAGCTTAGAAAATTCCCAGAAAATGATGTCATGGCTTTAGAAGCTTCTGATAGTCTAATTGACATCATTTGAGTCAATTGGAGGTGTACCTGTGGGTGTATTTCAAGGCCTACCTTCAAACTCAGTGCCTCTGCTTGACATGGGAAAATCAAAAGAAATCAGCCAAGACCTCAGAAAAAAAGTGTAGACCTCAAAAAGTCTGGTTCATCCTTGGGAGCAATTTCCAAACGCCTGAAGGTACCACATTCATCTGTACAAACAATAGTACGCAAGTATAAACACTATGGGACCACACAGCCGTCATACTGCTCAGGAAGGAGACGCGTTCTGTCTCCTAGAGATGAACATACTTTGGTGCGAAAAGTGTGAATCAATCCCAGAACAACAGCAAAGGACCTTGTGAAGATGCTGGAGGAAACGGGTACAAAAGTATCTACATCCACAGTAAAACGAGTCCTATATCGACATAACCTGAAAGGCCGCTGAGCAAGGAGGAAGCCACTGCTCCAAAACCACCATTAAAAAAAAAAGCCAGACTACGGTTTGCAACTGCACATGGGGACAAAGATCATACTTTTTGGAGAAATGTCCTCTGGTCTGATGAAACAAAAATAGAACTGTTTGGCCATGATGACCATCGTTATGTTTGGAGGAAAAAGGGGGAGGCTTGCAAGCCAAAGAACACCATCCCAACCGTGAAGCACGGGGGTGGCAGCACATGCTGCAGGAGGGACTGGTGCACAAAATAGATGGCATCATGAGGATGGAAAATTATGTGGATATACTGAAGCAACATCTCAAGACATCAGTCAGGAAGTTAAAGCTTGGTCGCAAATGGGTCTTCCAAATGGACAATGACCCCAAGCATACTTCCAAAGTTGTGGCAAAATGGCTTAAGGACAACAAAGTCAAGGTATTGGAGTGGCCATCACAAAGCCCTGACCTCAATCCTATAGAAAATTTGTGGGCGGAACTGAAAAAGCATGTGCGATCAAGGAGGCCTACAAATCTGACTCAGTTACTCCAGCTCTGTCAGGAGGAATGGGCCAAAATTCACCCAACTTATTCTGGGAAGCTTTTGGAAAGCTACCTGAAATGTTTAACCCAAGTTAAACAATTGAAAGGCAATGCTACCAAATACTAATTGAGTGTATGTAAACGTTTTACCGACTGGGAATGTAATGAAAGAAATAAAAACTGAAATAAATCATTCTCTCTACTATTATTCTGACATTTCACAAACAAAATCAAGGTATTGGAGTGGCCCTGACCTCAATCCTATAGAACATTTGTGGGCAGAACTGAAAAAGCGTGTGCGAGCAAGGAGGCCTACAAACCTGACTCCGTTACACCAGCTCTGTCAGGAGGAATGGGCCAAAATTTGCCCAACTTATTGTGGGAAGCTTGTGGAAGGCTACATGAAACGTTTGCCCCAAGTTAAACAATTTAAAGGCAATGCTACCAAATACTAATTGAGTGTATGTAAACTTCTGACACACAGGGAATGTGATGAAAGAAATAAAAGCTGAAATAAATAATTCTCTGCTATTATTCTGACATTTCACATTCTTAAAATAAAGTGGTGATCCTAACTGACCCTAAGACAGGGAATTTTTACTAAGATTAAATGTCAGGAATTGTGAAAAACTGAGTTTAAATGTATTTGGCTAAGGTGTATGCAAACTTCCAACTTCAACTGTAGTCTACCTGATCCTGGCAAATGGGTTCTGGAACGAAAGACTACAAAACTGAGAGGTGCTGGAGGATCCGGCTCAAATTAAGCACCGCCCTTCTCATATAATGGGGTAGGGCCATCCCCAAGGATCCCTGAATGCACGGACGATTGCACCAAAGATAGACAACAACCAGTCGTTTCCGATGGGGAACAGATGAGTCATAGCGGGGAGAGCCAAGCACCAGCTACCGAGATCCAATTGGCGCGTTCTAGCACACATCTGCATATTTCTGTTAGGCAACGCCTCCTCTGTGAAGCGCTTATGTGCATTAACTCAATTCGCCTTTACATTCCTTCTGACCAACGCAGTTAAAAAATATATAACTTTTGCAAAGGGTAACGTCTACAAAACTTAGTCCACTCTGTTCATAACAGATTTTAGTTTTGGGAACAGAAAACTGTATTAAGATCAGATATTTCATAGATTACAACATTTGCAGAATGTCGGCCAAAATCCATCTCGTTCCATCTTCTCCCACTACCGGCCAGTGGGCTTCCTCTCACTACCATATTTGGCAGTGAGTGGAAACGCTAAGCGGATGCTTCACATTTATACATCTGGTGAAATATCTGTCTCATTGTTCTATCTGTGGATGCACTGTGGTAGTGGGGGAACAGGAATTTCCAGACAGGCACACAACATTCTTCAGAATAAATAAATCTCCAGAACTGTGACGTCAAGAACCTTTGTGTCCGTTTCTATTTATTACTACAGGTATGTAATAGCAGGTTTAAACTTCCTAATATCAGAAGAACATGTCATACCATGCTAGGTAACATCCGTTAAGGTATTATCACATTTGGTAAAGGTTTGATGTGTTATTTTTGTGTCAAACCAAGTGAAGAACGTGATAACTATTTTACAAGCCACATAGCTAGAGACTTTGGGTTTGTCTGAGTGGATGTACATCATTTTCTCATGGTCATTTCATAAATAATCAATTTGAGATTTCTGAGTTCGTTTAGCATGTTATTGGTTTTGTGTAAAATTCACAAGCTGGGAAAACCGCGGCGCCCACTGTCTGCGTCAAAAAGAGACAATTTTATGTAGTAATATTCAGACACATTCAGTTTTTATCTTTGTCTATAAATGTTAATATGGTGTGAAAGGAAATACTATTGGGTTTTGATATGAAATAAAACAGTGAAGACAGTTTTCAGGAAAATAGTACATAGTGCTGCCTGAAACATACTGCAACCTTGTACTAAATGGTTTTTGAGTCATTTATTAATTTATGTAAATCCAAGAAATCTACTATAGGTAAAGTTTAGTTACGTTGTGTAGCGTGTACTTTGTCTAATTTGAATGAATTCATGTTTTGTTGTCAATGCTTACCCCTGATCTATTGAAATGAGATGGACAGGAGCTCACTGGAGCTGAGAACCGGAACCTCAAATTTCTACTGCTTGAACTCATGTTCCTCTTATAGAATATTACCTCAACAGTGTTGTGGAGCTCCTGCATCTAAATATAAACAGTACTGCCCCCAAAATGAGTATCAACAACTATTTCAGTCCAAGTCGAGCACTGAATGAGATAATTGAACAAGAAAAAACATGATGTATTTTAATAGAGAATAAAGAACGTGCCAGAACTGTCAAGACAATAACTTTTTGTCTGTTTCTCATTGTTGCTACAGAACGACTAGAATTAAGTCCGAGGCCGGTAACGTCAATAGTGAGGACAAACCCATCCTGCCTCACTCCTTCCACACTGAGTCCAAACCTACATTCACCTGGTCCTGATTGTGACAGTGGAGCCCAGTTTGCTCTGCAGGATCCAGAGATGCCATCAGTGAAGCTGGAAGACTGCAGTCAAACACTGGAGCTGAATGTCATCATTAAAGATGAAGAAGAGGAGGAGAAGATTGGGAAATCTGTTTCTCATGGTAAGAACAGGTTCTATCTAAGTTTGTTTTTCATTCCAACTTCCCACTGTGCATGAAAAGTTGATGTAGAACTGTTTCATGATTAAGTGTTTCAATGAGAAGGTAGATATTATTTCATGCTACTCAGACTTGCATACCAGCATTGCCAGCAAGTGTTTTATTCACTGGGCTGTCTGGAGTGCTCAGAGTGTAGACTAAAGAAGTGAAGTAGACAAACTGCCATTGTTTTAAAGTTCTATGAAATTACTCTCCTTTTTTTACCTTTATTTATCTAGGCAAGTCAGTTAACCTCTCTGCTCTAGGTGGGACGCTACCGTCCTACCAGGCCAACATCCGGTGAAATTGCAGAGCCAAGTTCAAATAACAGGAATAGTCATAATAAACTTTAATGAAAATACAAGTGTTATATATCGGCTTAAAGATTAACTTCTTGTTAATCCAGCCGCTTTGTCAGATTTCAAAAAGGCTTTCCGGCGAAAGCATACCATGTGATTATCTGAGGACAGCGCCCCGCTTACAAAAGCTTACAAACATTTTCCAACCAAGTAGAGGAGTCACAAAAGTCAGAAATAGCGATAAAATTAATCACTTACCTTTGAATATCTTCAACTGGTTGCAATCACAAGGCTCCCAGCTACACAATAAATGGTTGTTTTGTTTGATAAAGTCCCTCTTTATATCCCAAAAACTCAGTTTTGTTGGAGCGTTTTGTTAACCTTTCAGTAATACCCATCCCGGATTATCCTCATCAAAAAAGCTGACTAGCATAGCCTAGCCTAACGGGACAGGGATATCATATAATATAATTTTCATGAAATCACAAGTCCAATACAGCAAATGAAAGATAAACATCTTGTGAATCCAGCCATCATTTCTGATTTTTAAAATGTTTTACAGCGAAAACACTATGTATTTCTATTAGCTAACCACAATAGCCAAAGACTCAACCGCATATTTTCACCATGTTTCTACCGCATAGGTAGCTATCACAAAACCGACCAAATAGAGATATAATTAGTCACTAACCAAGAAACAACTTCATCAGATGACAGTCTTCTAACATGTTATACAATAAATTTATGTTTTGTTCGAAAATGTGCATATTTGAGGTATAAATCATAGTTTTACATTGCAGCTACCATCAAAAATATCACCAAAGCTGACAGAATAATTACAGAGAGCAACGTGAAATACCTAAATACTCATCATAAAACATTTATGAAAAATACATGGTGTACAGCAAATGAAAGATAAACATCTTGTGAATCCAGCCAATATTTCCGATTTTTTTAAAGTGTTTTACAGCGAAAACACAATATAGCATTATATTAGCTTACCACAATAGCCAAACACACAACCGCATTTATTCACCGCATAGATAGCATTTGCAAAAACCAGCAAAAGATATAAAATGATTCACTAACCTTGACCAACTTCATCAGATGACAGTCTTATAACATCAGTTTATACAATACACTTATGTTTTGTTCGAAAATGTGCATATTTAGAGCTGCAAACCGTGGTTATACATTGTGAATATGTAGCATCGATTCACCAGAATGTCCGGAGCTATTTTGGACACTCACCTAATCTGACCAAAGAACTCATCATAAACTTTACTAAAAAATACTTGTTGTATGGCAAATGAAAGATACACTGGTTCTTAATGCAACCGCCATGTTAGATTTAAAAAAATAACTTTACCATAACAAACAGCTTGCGTTATTGCGAGACAGCGCCCGCCAAAACGGCGGAGAATAGAAATAACATTTTCCACAGAAATACGAAATAACATCATAAATTGTTCTTACTTTTGCTGAGCTTCCATCAGAATCTTGTACAAGGAGTCCTATTTCCAGAATAAATCGTTGTTTGGTTTTAGAATGTCCTTTTCTCCTGTCGAATTCGCGCCACAATGCTAGCCAAGCTTGATGACGTTCCCAGTTTCTCTCGACGCAAAGAACGGAAAACTCCAAAAGTCACAATAAACGTTGAATAATCTGATAAAACTCGGTTGAAAGAACATACTTTGCGATGTTATTATCACATGTATCAAATAAAATCAGAGCCGGAGATATTAGCCGTGTATACCGAACGCTTATCAGAAGACAATATGGAGGTGCTTCGCGCGCCTAGGTAGAGAAAGGAAATTCCTGACCTACCACTCCAAAAGCTCTTGTTCGACCTCAGATCAAGCTAGACACCCCATTCCACCTTCCACTGCCAGGCTCTGGCAGATCCTGTCTGGTTGGCGGCTCTGGCAGATCCTGTCTGGTTGGCGTCTCTGGCAGATCCTGACTGACGAATGGCTCTAGCGGCTCCTGACTGACGAACGGCTCTGACGGCTCGGGACAGACGGGCGGCTCTAATGGCTCGGGACAGACGGATGGCTCAGATGGCGCTGGGTAGACGGATGGCTCAGATGGCGCTGGGTAGACGGATGGCTCAGATGGCGCTGGGTAGACGGATGGCTCAGATGGCGCTGGGTAGACGGATGGCTCAGATGGCGCTGGGTAGACGGATGGCTCAGATGGCGCTGGGCAGACGGATGGCTCAGATGGCGCTGGGCAGACGGATGGCTCAGATGGCGCTGGGTAGACGGATGGCTCAGATGGCGCTGGGTAGACGGATAGCTCAGATGGTGCTTGGCAGACGGGCAGCTCTGGCCGGCTGAGGCGCACTGTAGGCCTGGTGCGTGGTGCCGGAACTGGTGGTACCGGGCTGGGGACACGCACCTGAAGGCTAGTGCGGGGAGAAAGAACAGGGCATACTGGACCCTGGAGACGCACATTAGGCCTAGTGCGTGGTGCCGGAACTGGTGGTACCGGGCTGGGGACACGCATCTCAGGGCTAGTGCGGGGAGCAGCAACAGGATGCACAGGACTCTGGAGACGCACAGGAGGCTTGGTGCGTGGTGCCGGAATTGGTGGTACCGGGCTGGAGACACGCACCATAGGGCGAGTGCGTGGAGGAGGAACAGGGCTCTGGAGACACACTGGAAGCCTGTTGCGTGGTGTAAGCACTGGTGGAACTGGACTGGGGCGGGGAGGTGGCGTCGTAAATACCGGACCGTGCAGGCGTACTGGCTCCCTTGAGCACCGAGCCTGCCCAACCTTACCTGGTTGAATGCTCCCCGTCGCCCGACCAGTGCGGGGAGGTGGAATAACCCGCACCGGGCTATGTAGGCGAACCGGGGACACCATGCGTAAGGCTGGTGCCATGTATGCCGGCCCGAGGAGACGCACTGGAGACCAGACGCGTTGAGCCGGCTTCATGGCACCTGGCTCAATGCCCAATCTAGCCCTACCAGTACGGGGAGGTGGAATAACCCGCACCGGGCTATGAACACGTACAGGAGACACCGTGCGCTCTACTGCGTAACACGGTGTCTGCCCGTACTCCCGCTCTCCACGGTTAGCCTGGGAAATGGGCGCAGGTCTCCTACCTGCCCTCGGCCCACTACCTCTTAGCCCCCCCAACCCCCCCCCCCCCCCAAGAAAATTTTGGGTTGTACTCGCGGGCTTCCAGCCTTGCTTCCGTGCTGCCTCCTCATATCGCCGCCTCTCTGCTTTTGCTGCCTCCAGCTCAGCTTTGGGGCGGCGATATTCTCCTGGTTGAGCCCAAGGTCCCTTACCATCTAATTCGTCCTCCCATGTCCAGAAATCCTGTGTAGGTGGGTCCTGTTGCCGCTTGACACGCCGCTTGGTCCGATTCTGGTGGGTAATTCTGTCACGATCGTCAATGGGAGAGAGAGAGGACCTAGGCGCAGCGTGTGAAAAATACATCTTCTCTTTATTTCGAAGAAGAAAAAAAACTAAACAAAACAACAAATAGACGAACGTGAAGCTATCAAAACCTAAGTGCAAACATGCAACATAGACACAGACACTACACATAGACAATTACCCACAAATGCATGATGCCCATGGCTGCCTTAAATATGGCTTCCAATCAGAGACAAATGAAAGACATCTGTCTCTGATTGAGAACCACTCAGGCAACCATAGACATACCTAGACACATTCACTCAACCATAGACATACCTAGAAACATTCACTCAATACAAACTCATACACTACACCCAACACCCCCTTTACCATATAACCACCCAAAACGACAAAACACAAACATTCCCCATGTCACACCCTGACCTACCTAAAAATATTAATGAAAACAAAGAATACTAAGGCCAGGGTGTGACATCACATCAAAAAAATCACACTTCCTGGATGGATTTTCCAAGGGTTTTTGCCTGCCATCAGTTCTGTTATACTCAGACGTTATTTAAACCGTTTTGGAAACTTTAGTGTTTTCTATCCAAATCTACTAATTCTATGCATATCCTAGCTTCTGGGCCTGAGTAACAGACTTTGGGCACCTCATTCATCCAAACTTCCGAATACTACCCCCTAGACCGAAGACGTTAAGAACAAATTATTATTTACATTGACGGCCTACCCCCGGCCAAACCGAGATGATCCTGGGCCAATTGTGCACCACCCTATGGGACTCCCAATCACAGTCAAATGTGATACAGCCTTGTTACTAACCCTTGTGATAGTGAGTGGAGGATGATATATGGCTCATCATTTTCACGACTTTTACCGACTTTTAGAATAGTTTATTCCCTTTTGTATTGTACAGCATACTGATATGAATACGTATGTCATCCGGTGCAGCCAGAAGAGGACTGGCCACCCCTTTGAGGCTGGTTCCTCTCTACGTTTTTTCCTAGGTTCCTTCTTGCTGGGGAGTTTTTCGTGGCCATTTTGCTTCTACACCTGCATTGCTTGCTCTTTGGGGATTGAGGCTGGGTTACTGTAAAGCACTTTGTGACAGCTTCTGATGTAAAAAGGGCTTCATAAAAGACATGTGATTGACATGTATATCACACCAACTGACTCTTTCTTCTGATGTTGTTCACACAGGAGACCATGTTGAGACATTCTCTACATCCAGAGAGCAACAGCAGGAAGATCACAGAGCTAAGAGGTCTCACCCCTGCCCACATTGTGAGGAGATTTTCCCATTTTTATCAAAGCTAAAAATACACCTAAAAATACACACTGAAGAGAATCGGTATTCCTATACTGACAGTGGGAAGAGTTTCACAACATCCAAGGCTCGGACAGTTCATCAGAGAGTGCACACAAGAGAGAAGACCTACTCCTGCTCTGAGTGTGTAAAATGCTTCACAACATCAACTTGGTTAAAAGTTCATCAGAGAACACACACAGGAGAGAAGCCTTACTCCTGCTCTGATTGTATAAAATGCTTCACAACATCAGCTAAACTAAAAGTTCATCAGAGAACACACACAGGAGAGAAGCCTTACTTCTGCTCTGACTGTGGAAAGAGTTTCTCTCTAATGTGCAACTTAAAACGACATGAGCGTATACACACAGAGAAGCTTTACTCCTGCTCTGACTGTGCGGCGAGTTTCTCGCTACTGTGCAAATTAAAACGACATGAACGTATACACAAAGGAGAGAAGCCTTACTCCTGCACTGACTGTGGAAAGAGTTTCTCGCGATTGGGCCACTTAAAAACACACGAACAAAAACATACAGGAGAGAAGCCTTACTCCTGCTCTGACTGTGTAAAATGCTTCACAACAGCAACTGAGCTAAAACTTCATCAAAGAACACACACAGGAGAGAGGCCGTACTCCTGCTCTGACTGTGTAAAATGCTTCCCAACATCAACTAGGCTAAAAGTTCATCAGAGAACACACACAGGAGAGAAGCCTTACATCTGCTCTGACTGTGCAGCGAGTTTCTCTCTACTGTGCAACTTAAAACGACATGAAAGTATACACACAGGAGAGAAGCCTTACTCCTGCTCTGACTGTTCGGCGAGTTTCTCTCTACTGTGCAACTTAAAACGACATGAACATATCCACACAGGAGAGAAGCCTTATCACTGCACTGACTGTGAGAAGAGATTCTACAGATTGAGCCATTTAAAAAGACACCAATGTATACATAAAGGAGAGAAGTCTCATCAGATCTCTCAGACCAGCTAAGATTAGACACTCCACTTAATTCTCATCTCATAAAGTAATTGGCAACGTTGAATTGGATCAAATTAAGAAAGTGTAGAACACTCTATTGTAATCCTATAGTTTCTCACTGAGAGAACTGTGCAGAGGAAAGGGAGAGTTATAGAATGTTAGCCTCTCTTTACTGATCAGTGTGCACCGTGTCAGTTTTGGTGTGTTTTGTTAGCTTCTACTGTAAAGATATTGAGATGACCTTGGATTTGCCCTTAGGGTTGAATATCCTCTGTGAGACGTCTCACAATGGAGTCTGATGGTTGACTGGGTGGTACTGCTTCCCCCTGCAGTTTTCTGTGGGAATGAGCTGGTAGTCACAACATACTCTGAGTGTACAAAACATTAATGACACCTGCTCTTTTCATGACATAAACTGACCAGGTGAAAAGCTATGATCCTTAATAATGTAGTTGTGGTGTATTTATTATGGATCCCCATTAGCTTTCAGTAGGAAACAAGATGTTGCAGTGGGCTAAGGAATGAAGACACTGGACACTGGAGAATGAATTTGAACAACATTGCCTGGTCTGATGAATCCCGGTTCCTGCTGTTTCACGCTGATGGGAGGACTATGGTATGCAGGAAACCACGAGTACATGCATCCAGTGGTGAAAAATGACCCAACTGTCATACTTGAGTAAAAGTACCTTAATAGAAAATTACTCAAGTGAAAGTCACCCACTAAAATACTACTTGAGTAAAAGTATTTGGTTGTAAATATATTTAAGTATCAAAGTAAAAGTATGAATCATTTCAAATTCCTTAAATTAAGCAAAGCAGACTGTACAACTGTGTTGTGTTTTATATATTACAGATAGCCACGGGCAGATTCCAACACTCAGACATCATTTACAGATAGCCAGGGGCAGATTCCAACACTCAGACATCATTTACAGATAGCCAGGGGCAGATTCCAACACTCAGACATCATTTACAGATAGCCAGGGGCAGATTCCAACACTCAGACATCATTTACAGATAGCCAGGGGCAGATTCCAACACTCAGACATCATTTACAGATAGCCAGGGGCAGATTCCAACACTCAGACATCATTTACAGATAGCCAGGGGCAGATTCCAACACTCAGACATCATTTACAGATAGCCAGGGGCAGATTCCAACACTCAGACATCATTTACAGATAGCCAGGGGCAGACTCCAACACTCAGACATAATTTACAGATAGCCAGGGGCAGACTCCAACACTCAGACATCATTTACAGATAGCCAGGGGCAGATTCCAACACTCAGACATCATTTACAGATAGCCAGGGGCAGATTCCAACACTCAGACATCATTTACAGATAGCCAGGGGCAGATTCCAACACTCAGACATCATTTACAGATAGCCAGGGGCAGATTCCAACACTCAGACATCATTTACAGATAGCCAGGGGCAGATTCCAACACTCAGACATCATTTACAGATAGCCAGGGGCAGATTCCAACACTCAGACATCATTTACAGATAGCCAGGGGCAGACTCCAACACTCAGACATCATTTACAGATAGCCAGGGGCAGATTCCAACACTCAGACATCATTTACAGATAGCCAGGGGCAGACTTCAACACTCAGACATCATTTACAGATAGCCAGGGGCAGACTCCAACACTCAGACATCATTTACAAATGAAACATTTGTGTTTTATATATTACGGATAGCCAGAGGCAGATTCCAACAATCAGACATCATTTACAAATGAAACATTTGTGTTTAGTGAGTCTGCCAGATCAGAGGCAGTAGGGAGGATCAAGGATGTTATCTTGATAAGTACGTGAACTGGACCATTTTCTGTCCTGCTAATCATAAATAATGTAACAAGCACTTTTGGCTGTCAGGGAAAATGTATGGAGTAAAAAGTACATTATTTTCTTTAGGAATGTAGTGAAATAAAAGTTGTCAACAATATAAATAGTAAAGTACAGATACTACTAAAGTAGTTCTTTAAAGAAATTATTCTAAAGTACTTTACACCACTGTATGCATCCATGCCGTGTGTCAGCATTGCAGGCTGGTGGGGTGATGGTGTGTTTTCAGGACACACATTGGGCCCCTTGATAAAGGTTGAACAATGTTTGAATGCCACAGGATATCTAAACATCATTGCCAATCAGGTGTATCCCTTTATGGCAGCAGTGCATCCTTCTGCAAATAGATTTCTTCAGCAGGATTATGCCCCATGCCACAAGGCTTGTCCAGGAATGTTTCCAAGAACATGACAGTGAATTCAGCTTACTGCAGTGGCCTGCAGAGTCACCAGATCTCAATCCAATTGTTCATCTGTGGGAGGAGATAGAACGAGCTGATGATGATCAGTTTTCAGCATTAGTTTGGGTGGATTATTATATAACTTTTGTTTAATGATAAACAGGCTATGAATCGACTACTTGTGTTTATTAAATTGTCTTTTAATACTAGATTCATTATTTTAGTCATTGATGATGAATGTATTTGAATAACTGTATTGAAGTTAATTGATCTGGCGGCAGGTAGCCTAGCGGTTAAGAGTGTTGGGCCAGTAACTGAAAGGTTGCTGGTTTGAATCCCTAGCCGACTAGGTGAATAATCTGTCATTGTGCCCTTGAGCAAGGCAATTAACCCTTATTTGTCCTGTAAGTCGCTCTTATCCAGAGATCTGCTAAATGACACAAATGTAATGAAAAATGTTTGTACATGAATTCATGCTGGGCAACCTCTTCTCTTGTGTATAATTAAATTAAATAAACTGAAGTGAAATACTGTATATACAATACACAACATTACTGCTTTGTTGACCCTGTCCCTCTGGCCAAGGTAATAGTAAGCAAATTTTTCCGACAATTTTTTAAAAAGAGAGGCTACCTGGATCTTTAATTTAAAGACCCTTGCTCCCTTCGTTCTCAATGTAGACTTTGATCTCAAGCCATTCTTGTGATTGTGCTATTCATTGTAATGGTTGTAGGCCTATGTAGCAAAATTGTATCTGTGATCGTATGCTCTCATGTTTTTGATGTTATTTTTATCTAAGAATTAACCAATGATATCAGGGCACACCCGGCCATGATTACAGACACCTGTGTGTGTCCTTTGACACTATATAAACTAGTGACGCACAGTGTTTCTCATTATACCCTGATGAAGACATTGGATATTAGGTTATTAAATTATTGCGTTTGAGCTTTTAAAGTGTGCGTCTCTCCTTTCCTTTTTCAAGTGTTCTACTCCGCTAGCCAGCACCTCCACTAAACAGGTGTTCTACTCCGCTAGCCAGCACCTCCACTAAACAGGTGTTCTACTCCGCTAGCCAGCACCTCCACTAAACAGGAGTGCGCTTCTTTCGCCTCCAGGTCTCTGTAAGTCAGGATATAATATGTCTCTGTTTGTAAGTCATGGATATAATATGTCTCTCTGTTTGTAAGTCATGGATATAATATGTCTCTCTGTTTGTAAGTCAGGATATAATATGTCTCTGTAAGTCATGGATATAATATGTCTCTGTTTGTAAGTCATGGATATAATATGTCTCTCTCTGTAAGTCATGGATATAATATGTCTCTCTCTGTAAGTCATGGATATAATATGTCTCTCTCTGTAAGTCATGGATATAATATGTCTCTCTCTGTAAGTCATGGATATAATATGTCTCTCTGTAAGTCATGGATATAATATGTCTCTCTGTAAGTCATAGATATAATATGTCTCTCTGTAAGTCATGGATATAATATGTCTCTCTGTAAGTCATAGATATAATATGTCTCTCTGTAAGTCATAGATATAATATGTCTCTCTGTAAGTCATGGATATAATATGTCTCTCTCTGTAAGTCATGGATATAATATGTCTCTCTGTAAGTCATGGATATAATATGTCTCTCTCTGTAAGTCATGGATATAATATGTCTCTCTGTAAGTCATGGATATAATATGTCTCTGTAAAAACAATTCTTCTCTATCACCTCCTCTCTTAAGTGTCTGTCCAACTTCTAACCCTGGAACCTCAGTTGACACATATCATGTCTGACCACATTAAAGTTTCTGGATACAGGGGATTTCTAGTCACCAGTTCTAATGTTGCTCTTGTGCTCTGTAATACGAACTTTCAATTCTCTTTTAAACTTTCCAACATCATAATAGCCACATGGGCACATCAGGAAATATACCACAAGTGTTGTTTAACAGGAAATTCTACCCGACAACCCGACTCAGGTTTCTAGTATGTTTATCTGCTCCTACCAGACTGTCCCTCAGGTTTCTAGCATGTTTATCTGCTCCTACCAGACTGTCCCTCAGGTTTCTAGCATGTTTATCTGCTCCTACCAGACTGTCCCTCAGGTTACTAACATGTTTATCTGCTCCTACCAGACTGTCCCTCAGGTTTCTAGCATGTTTATCTGCTCCTACCAGACTGTCCCTCAGGTTACTAACATGTTTATCTGCTCCTACCAGACTGTCCCTCAGGTTACTAACATGTTTATCTGCTCCTACCAGACTGTCCCTCAGGTTTCTAGCATGTTTATCTGCTCCTACCAGACTGTTCCTCAGGTTTCTAACATGTTTATCTGCTCCTACCAGACTGTCCCTCACGTTTCTAGTATGTTTATCTGCTCCTACCAGACTGTCCCTCAGGTTTCTAGTATGTTTATCTGCTCCTACCAGACTGTCCCTCAGGTTTCTAGTATGTTTATCTGCTCCTACCAGACTGTCCCTCAGGTTTCTAGTATGTTTATCTGCTCCTACCAGACTGTCCCTCAGGTTTCTACTATGTTTATCTGCTCCTACCAGACTGTCCCTCAGGTTACTAACATGTTTATCTGCTCCTACCAGACTGTCCCTCAGGTTACTAACATGTTTATCTGCTCCTACCAGACTGTCCCTCAGGTTTCTAGTATGTTTATCTGCTCCTACCAGACTGTCCCTCAGGTTTCTAACATGTTTATCTGCTCCTACCAGACTGTTCCTCAGGTTTCTAACATGTTTATCTGCTCCTACCAGACTGTCCCTCAGGTTTCTACTATGTTTATCTGCTCCTACCAGACTGTCCTTCAGGTTTCTAGTATGTTTATCTGCTCCTACCAGACTGTCCCTCAGGTTTCTAACATGTTTATCTGCTCCTACCAGACTGTCCCTCAGGTTTCTAGTATGTTTATCTGCTCCTACCAGACTGTCCCTCAGGTTTCTAGTATGTTTATCTGCTCCTACCAGGCTGTCCCTCAGGTTTATAGTATGTTTATCTGCTCCTACCAGACTGTCCCTCAGGTTTCTAGTATGTTTATCTGCTCCTACCAGACTGTCCCTCAGGTTTCTAGTATGTTTATCTGCTCCTACCAGGCTGTCCCTCAGGTTTCTAGTATGTTTAAAAGAGAATCGAGAGATATTCTGAAAAGCCCGGCCCACAGAGGGATACCAGCCCTAAATTGAAGTCAGAGATCAACTCCTCCCCTGTTCATTCCACACCCCTCTTCCATTGTTACTGTGTGTATAAACACATTTTGAACAATGGCTTCCTAAAATGCTGTGGTGCTGACTAACACAATAGGAAAGGTTGTGGTAGATGTGGGCCATCACAGCTGAAGTCACAGCTCTTTCACTCTAAACATTCATATCAATGACTCACCTTGAAATGGACCATCAATACCAGAGTTCTACAAGACTATTTACATAATCAACTGGACATTTTAACATGCTGACCCTCATTATAGTCCTGGGAATATATTGTTTATCTGGCTACTGTTTAAAATGTTAACTTTTTAGCATTTATGGCATAAATCCATTGCAAGTCAATGGTATGTATACAGTCGCAGTGAAAGTCTACACACCACTTTAAATGTTGTTTAAATCTTAATAGCGATTAAATATTGTTGTGTAAGAAACTTGTAGAACAGTTTTCCTTATAAAGATATCCAGTAGTTTTGATGACATATATTTCCCAATGAAACAGTTCTACAGCAACTTGACATGTGTGTTGTGGCTTGTAACTAGCTAGCTAGCGATTTAAGAGATGGTTTGAATCCTAATCAACCCATCCAATGTGAGTACATGTTTACTTAAGTACAGTAGATGAATAAAGGTTCAGTACTGTAGCTGGTGACAAAGCTGCGTATATTGAAAAAGCTTGTTAGTGCATAAGGTCAAATGCATCTTTGTGATGCTCATTTCAGATATTTTTCAGCTTCAGACAAACACTAAATATTTCAGTTAAAACATAGTTTAGTTGTATTTAATGATAGAGAAGAGTTTGACCAGCACAGATTCATGTCCAATCTTTGAGGACACGTGTCTACATTGTCAGAGAGGTCACATGTCAAACTGTTCAATATAATAGACAGTGGAAAACTGCCCGGCCCCTTGGTTGTTGCTAAGTATGCATTCTTCTTCTATGGTGTTTATTGGTGGTGTTCAGACCAAAGTTAAAGGTGCATCACCACCACCTTCTGGGCTGGAGTGTGATAGAGACATGTGGTTCTGTCCTGGTGACATCACAGGGTCAGAGAGAACTCCTGACTGTAGTCATACCAAAACACTCCCGGCACTCAGCCCATAAGAACCATTCATACTGTCAGATCTAATATGAAGAACTGACTACAACCATAAGAACCATTCATACTGTCAGATATAATATGAAGAACTGACTACAACCATAAGAACCATTCATACTGTCAGATCTAATATGAAGAACTGAATACAACCATAAGAACCATTCATACTGTCAGATCTAATATGAAGAACTGAATACAACCATAAGAACCATTCATACTGTCAGATCTAATATGAAAGAACTGAATACAACCATAAGAACCATTCATACTGTCAGATCTAATATGAAGAACTGAATACAACCATAAGAACCATTCATACTGTCAGATCTAATATGAAGAACTGAATACAACCATAAGAACCATTCATACTGTCAGATCTAATATGAAGAACTGAATACTAAAGAGAAGAGGTTGACCAGTACATATTCATGTAACTTTATTTTTCATTGGCAGATCAATTAAGTCGGCTTCAATGCAGTTATCCAAACACATTCTTCATCATCAATTACTAAAATAATGAATCTTGTTTTAGAAAACAATTTAATAAACACGTACTCGTTCCATAACTTGTGTATCATTAAAGAAGTAGTCGTTTAGTAGCAAAACATAATTCCCCCCAAACTAATGGTGAAAACTGATCACACCATCTCTATCTGATACATGTATCTACTAGCTCATTCCCACAGAACACTGATCACACCATCTCTATCTGATACATGTTGTATCTACTAACTCATTCCCACAAAGAACTGCCAATCAGTCAATCAGCAGACAGCACTCTGACTGATGTGGAGCTACTCCATCATTCTATCAGCAGACAGCACTCTGACTGATGTGGAGCTACTCCATCATTCTATCAGCAGACAGCACTCTGACTGATGTGGAGCTACTCCATCATTCTATCAGCAGACAGCACTCTGACTGATGTGGAGCTACTCCATCATTCTATCAGCAGACAGCACTCTGACTGATGTTGAGCTACTTTTCCCTGGTACTTTTCTTGTGTAGCCTCATTTCTCCAGTAAAATGCAAGAGTCACTTCAAGCAACACATTGGATTAGGAAATGTAGCTGGCTACATTCTTTCTATGATAAACACTAGAAATGTGATTGCCGTGCATTGTTTTAGCAACAACAAAAAAAGACCTTGCTTTTTCATTGTAAACTCATTTACTTGTGTGACTGCGATCCAATTAGTGTTGCAGTTCTGTTGTTATCTGATGAAAATTAAGCTATTATCTGCTGAATGTATTTTCTGTGAAGGAAAACTAGTAGAAATTAAAACACTTGACTTTCAATATAAAATATTTTTTTCCTCTTTGAAAAGCATTGAAGAGAACTGTAATTATCAGTGTTCTGGCTGAATTAATTGGAATGGAATAAAACACATGCTGACAATATTGGTATCAAACCATGCAGGTTTCAGTACTATGAAATAACACCTACCTTCTCATTAAAACAGTTCCTTATTAAACAGGTCTACTGCAACGTTTCATGCACAGTGGGAAGTTGGAATGAATAACACAGGCGTTGTTGTGCAGTTTCTCAGGGATGTGTGATGTCACAATTACAGAATTCAACCTAGCAATAGACTGGGTCATAACTTATGAAGATATTATGGAGGTCACTTATAAATACAACCTGCTCTTACAACGATTAACAGATTTCCCAATCTTCCCCTTCATCTTGAATGTTGACATTCTGCTCCAGTGTTTGACTGCAGTCTTCCAGCTTCACTGATGCCATTTCTGGATCCTGCAGTGCAAACTGGGCTCCACTGTCACAATCAGGACCCAGTGACTGTAGGTTTGCACTGTGGAAGGAGAGAGGCAGGCTGGGTTTGTCCTCACTGTTGATGCCATCTCGTAAAATATTACATTTGACCTCAGCACTGACATAGTTTTTCAGCAGCTTTGAGACCAGATACAGTACTGCAGTTTTATTGATCTACTGAATGTCTTTGTTTAGTTCATGGAATTCAAAATAATATATATTCATATATATCTACTCAACATGTCACTACACCTCTACACATCACCATGGTGACAAGCCCATTAGCTAGGCACCAGTAATTTCTACAATATATACAAATAGATGTTTATCAGTATAAAGTGCTTTCTTATTAAATACGTGTTTTATAAAGGTACCAAAGTCCAGAAACAGTATTACCCCTGCAATTCAAGAATGACCCACTTACTATTGGAGAATGGAACCAGAGGAAGCTTGTGTTACCTTTCTCACACCACTACAGTATTCATTTCAACAGACCTTTTCCACACCCCTTTGTTAGAGCTCAATATATACCCAAGACTATACTGAGGGTCAGACTGTTGTAATGTCCAGTTGATTATGTAAATAGTCTTGTAGAACTCCGGTATTGATGGTCCATTTGAGGGTGAGTCATTGATATGAATGTTTAGAGTGAAAGAGCTGTGACCTCACCTGTGATGGCCCATGTCTACCACAACCTTTCCTATTCTGTTAGTAAGCACCACAGCATTTTAGGAAGCCATTGTTCAAAATGTGTTCATACACACAGTAACAATAGGAGGAGGGGGTGTGGCTTCCATAGGGGCGGACCAGACTTCTATTTAGGACTGGGATCATATCCAGAGTTGACAGTCAGGACAAACCCAGCCTGCCTCTCTCCTTCCACACTCCAAACCTACAGTCACTGGGTCCTGATTGTGACAGGGGAGATTCGTTTGCACTGCAGGATCTAGAGGTTGACTCTACATTTTGCAAAAAAATAAATTGCAATGTGATGGAAACGACAGACATTTTCTAAAGATTCACAAATGTTTTATCAGTTCGAACAGCGGCAGGGAAACATTGAAGAACCACAGTGCAACGCTGTGAAGGTGTAAGAAAGGCACTGCTAAGATCAGAGATTCATCTCCTGAGTACATACTGTACCTAGTCCCCTGAATACAAACCAAGTAATCTGACATACTGGACTTCAAGTTGTAAAATATATATATTTTGAAGAAACCAAGGTGGACATTTGTAATTTGATTGAACTATCCCTTTAGAGTTCCTTTGGAGTTCCATTTAGTTAGAGATGCATTTTTTCTAAGCCTGTGCTATAAATAAACATTCTATATTCCTAGGTCTAGTACAATGGAAAACATATTTTTTTGGTCACTAGCATTCCACGAAAATACAATGCAGTATTTTTTTCATTGTACTACAATCCTACATTTTTGTATTTGCTGTTCTTCACATTGGAGTGCTGCTGCAGGCTCTTTGCATCTCTTGACCATGTCGGGTGGGCCGGGCACAACGCACAACGCGCGCTCTCCACTTCCCTCCAGTAGTTATTTAGCAAGCCTGACCTCACTCGCGACAGACAAAAGCAAAAATTCTTGCAGAAATGTAGCAGCCTATTCACCTAATCATTAGGGATCTGACATGCTGTATTACATGGAAACTGTAGGCTACTAACAACAGCAGCTACATAGTATAGTTTACTATGGACCTGTACCTCTGGCCAGGGTCAACAAAGCAGTAATGTTGTGTATTGTATATACAGTATTTCACTTCAAACAGTTTATTTCATTTAAATTATACACAAGAGAAGAGGTTGCCCAGCATAAACTCATGTAAAAACATTTTTCGTTACATTCTTGTCATTTAGCAGATGCTCTTATCCAGAGAGACTTACAGGACAAATAAAAGGGTTAATTGCCTTGCTCAAGGGCACAATGCCAGATTTTGGTCCAGAGCCAATTAGGTGAACAGCGACCTTTCAATTACTGGCCCTACACTCTTAACTGCTCGGCTACCTGCCGCCAGATCAATTAACTTCAATACATTTATACTAATACATTCATCAACAATGACTAAAATAATGAATCTAGTATTAAAATACAATTTAATAAACACAAGTAGTCGATTCATAGCCTGTTTATCATTAAACAAAAGTTGTTTAGTAATATAAAATAATCCACCCAAACTAATGCTGAAAACTGATCATCACACCATCTTTATCTGATATACACTGAGTGCACAAAACATTAGAAACACCTTCCTAATAGAGTTGCACCCCCCTTTGTCCTCAGAACAACCTGAATTCGTCAGACATGGACTGTCCAAGGTGTTGAGAGCGTTCCACAGGGACGCTGGTCCATGTTGACTCCAATGCTTCCTACAATTGTGTCAAGTTGGCTGGGAGTGGATCTACTCCGAATAGCTCGTTCCATCTCCTCCCACAGATGGACAATTGGATTGAGATCTGATGACTTGGCAGGCCACTGCAGTAAGCTGAATTCACTGTAATGTTCTTGGAACCATTCGTGGACAAGCCTTGTGGAATGGGGCATAATCCTGCTGAAAAAAAAACCTTTGCGGATGGATACACTGCTGCCATGAAGGGATGCACCTGATCAGCAATGATGTTAAGACATCCTGTTGTATTCAAGCATTGCTCAACTTTTATCAAGGGGCCCAATGTGTTCCCTGAAAACACACCCCACCCAATCACACCACCAGCCTGCAATGCTGATATACAGCATGGATGCAGGCAGTGGTGTAAAGTACTTAAGTAAAAATTATTTAAACTACTTTAGTCGTTTTTGCGGGGTTCTGTACTTTACTATTTATATTGTTGACAACTTTTACTTTTATTTCACTAAATTACTAAAGAAAATGTACTTTTTGCTCCATACATTTTCCCTGACACACAAAAGTACTCGTTACATTCTTTATGATTAGCAGGATAGAAAATGGTCCAATTCCCACACTTATCAAGATAACATCCCTGGTCCTCCCTACTGCCTCTGATCTGGCAGACTCACTAAACACAAATGCTTCGTTTGTAAATTATGTCTGAGTGTTGGAATCTGCCCCTGGCTATCCGTAATATATAAAAAAACAAGACAATTGTGCCATCTGGTTTGCTTAATTTTAAGAAATTTGAAATTATTCATATTTTTACTTTTGATACTTAAGTATATTTACAACCAAATACTTTTACTCAAGTAGTATTTTAGTGGGTGACTTTCACTTGAGTCATTTTCTATTAAGGTATGATTACTTTTACTCAAGTATGACAGTTAGGTACTTTTCCCACCACTGGATGCATGTACTTGTGGTTTCCTAAATACCTAAGCCCTCCTATCAGCGTGAAACAGCAGGAACCGGGATTCATCAGACCAGGCAACAGTTTTCCAATTTTTGTGCCCTTAATGTTTTGTTTTACAATAGATTTGATCCAATTCAATGTTGCCAATTATTTAATGACATGAGAATTATGTGGAGTGACTAATCTTAGCTGGTCTGAGAGAACTGATGAGGCTTCTCTCCTTTATGTATACATTGGTGTTTTTTAAAATGGCACAATCTGTAGAATCTCTTCTCACAGTCAGTGCAGTGATAAGGCTTCTCTCAAGTGTGTATCAGTTGGTGTGTCTTTACATTGCTCAATCGGGAGAAACTTGCCACATTAAGAGCAGGAGTAAGGCTTCTCTCCTGTGTGTGTTCTCTGATGAACTGTTAGCACAGTTGATGTTGTGAAGCATTTTACACAATCAGAGCAGGATTAAGGCTTCACTCCTGTATGTATACGTTCATGTCTTTTTAAGTTGTCCAGTTTAGAGAAACTCTTTACACAGTCAGAGCAGGAGTAAGGCTTCACTCCTGTATGTACACGTTCATGTCTTTTTAAGTTGTCCAGTTGAGAGAAACTCTTTCCACAGTCAGAGCAGGAGTACGGCTTCATTCCTGTATGTATACGTTCATGTGTTTTTAAGTGACCCAGTTGAGAGAAACTTTTTCCGCAGTCAGAGCAGGAGTAAGGCTTCAGTCCTGTGTGTATACGTTCATGTGTTTTTAAGTCCCCCAGTTGAGAGAACCTCTTTCCACAGTCAGAGCAGGAGTAAGGCTTCTCTCCTGTGTGTGTTCTCTGATGAACTTTTTGCTCAGTTGATGTTTTGAAGCATTTTTCACAGTCAGAGCAGGAGTAAGGCTTCTCTCCTGTATGTACACGTTCATGTGTTTTTAAGTCGCCCAGTTGAGAGAAACTCTTTCCACAGTCAGAGCAGGAGTAAGGCTTTTCTCCTGTGTGATTTCTCTGATGAACTTTTAGAGCAGTTGATCTTTTGAAGCATTTTTCACAGTCAGAGCATGAGTAAGGCTTCTCTCCTGTATGTATACGTTCATGTGTTTTTAAGTCGCCCAGTTGAGAGAAACTCTTTCCACAGTCAGAGCAGGAGTAAGGCTTCTCTCCTGTGTGTATACGTTTGTGTCTTTTTAAGGTGCCCATTTGAGAGAAACTCGCCCCACAGTCAGAGCAGGAGTAAGGCTTCTCTCCTCTGTGCACTCTCTGATGAACTGTCAGAGCCTTTGATGTTGTGAAATTCTTCCCACAGTCAGTACAGGAATACAGATTCTCTCCTGTGTGTATTTTTACATGTAACTTTAGCTTTGATAGAATTGAAAAATTCTCCTCACAATGTGGGCAGTGGTGAGACCTCTTAGCTCTGTGATCTTCCTGCTGTTGCTCTCTGGATGTAGAGAATGTCTCAACATGGTCTCCTGTGTGAACAACATCAGAAGAACCAGTCAGTTGTGTGATATACACTACAGGTCAAAAGTTTTAGAACACCTACTCATTCAAGGGTTTTTCTTTATTTTTACTATTTTCTACATTGTAGAATAATAGTGAAGACAACAAAACTATGAAATAACACACATGGAATCATGTAGTAACCAAAAAAGTGTTAAAGAAATCTAAATATATTATATTTGAGATTCTTCAAATAGCCACCCTTTGCCTTGATCACAGCATTGCACAATCTTGGCATTCTCTTACCATGAGAAAGAGATATCCCAATCTTATCGTCTTCATCTTTAATGTTAACATTCAGCTCCAGTGTTTGACTGCAGTCTTCCAGCTTCACTGATGCCATCTCTGGATCCTGCAGTGCATACTGGGCTCCACTGTCACAATCAGGACCCAGTGAATGTAGGTTTGGACTCACTGTGGAAGGAGAAAGGCAGGCTGAGTCTGTCCTCACTGTTGATGTTACCCTCCTCAGACTTAATCTGAGTCGGCCTGAAGTAATAAAGAGAAACGGACACAAAAGTTAGTATTGACAGTTCTGGCACTTTCGTTATTCTCAAAAAATACTTATTGTTAAATTATCTATTTCAGTGCTTGACTTAGACTGAAATAGGTGCCAGGACTCATTTCTCATACTCATAGGTGCAGGAGCTCCAAAATACTGTTAATATTCTGTTTAAGCTAAGCACTGATCTCATTTCAATAGATAAGCATTTAGAACAAAACATGAATTCCTTAAAATTAGACAAAGTACCTGCTTTAAATTAGTCTACACAACGTAAGTGCACTTAACCTCTAGTAGATTTCCCCAAATTCATATAAATGACTCAAAAAACCATTTAGTACAATGTTGCAGTATGTTTTAGGCAGCACTATGTACTACTTTCCTGAATAACCTTGTCTTTGCTGTATTTCACATCAAAAACCAATTGTATTTCCGTTCACACCATAGTAACATTTATAGATAAAGATAGAAACAACTGAATGTGTCTGAATATTACTACACATGTAGAAACAGATAATCATTACATTCAGCTTCAAAACTGTAGTGCAACCGTGAAATTGTCTCTCTGCACCAGCACTGAAGTCTGTTGACGCAGACAGAGTGGGCGACAGCATTTTACCAGCTTGTGAATTTTACACAAAACCAATAACATGCTAAACAAACTCAGAAATCTTAAATAAATTGATTCTTTATTAAATTACCTTGAGGAAATTATGTACATCCATTCAGACAAACCCAAAGTATCTAACGTTAGCTATGTGACTTGTAAAATTGTTTATCACATTCTTCACTCAGTTTGACACAACACAACACATCAAACCTTTACCAAACGTGATAATACCTTAACAGATGTTACCTAGCATGGTATGACATGTTCTTTTGATATTAGAACGTTTAAACGTGCTACTACATACCTGTAGTATTACATAGAAACCGACACAAAAGGTAATCTTCTTAACATAACAGTTCTGGCGTTTCTTTATTCTGAAGAATGGTGTGTGCCTGTCTGGAACTTCCTGTTCCCCCACTACCACAGTGCAGCCACAGATAGAACAATGAGACAGATGTTTCACCGGATGTATAAATGTGAGGCATCCACTTAGCGTTTCCACTGAGAGGAAGCCCACTGGTCGGCAGTGGGAGAAGATGGAACGAGATGGATTTTGACCGACATTCTGCAAATGTTGTAATCTATGAAACATCTGATCTTAATACAGTTTTCTGTTCCCAAAACTAAAATCTGTTATGAACAGAGTGGACTAAGTTTTGTAGACTTTACCCTTTGCAAAAGTTTTAAATAATCACGTTATTTAGAAGGAACGCTGAGGCGAATTGAGTTATTGCACACGAGTTCTTCACAGAGGCGTTCCCTAACAGAAATATGCAGATGTGCGCTAGAAGGTGCCAAAACGATCTCGCTAGCTCGTGCTTGGCTCTGCCCACTATGACTCATCTTTTCCCATTGGAAACGACCGGCTGTGGTCTATCTTGGTTTGTTGGATACTTGGGATGGCCCTACCCTGTTATATGAGAAGGGCGGTGCTTAATTTCAGCTGGATCCTCCAGCACCTCTGTTTTTTTGTCTTTCGTTCCGGAACCCATTTACCAGAATCAGGTAGCCTACCTCTTGTAGCATGAAAAATCATTTCCACTGTTAGCAAAGTAAACATCCTAATTAAAGGAGAGTAATTACATTTGGACAAGCTGTGGTACACGTCGTACCAGACATGTTCAAAGGGTGATATGTCTGGTGAGTATGCAGGCCATGGAAGAATTGGGACATTTTCTGCATTTTCAATTGTGTACAGATCCTTGCGACATGGGACTGTGTATTGTCATGCTGAAACATGAGGTGATGGCGGCGGATGAATGGCAGGACACTGGCCCTCAGAATCTTATCATGGTTTCTCTGTGCATTCAAATTGCCATTGTTAAATGCAATTGTGAGCAATCACGTGGCAGGCATTGATAAGGGGAGAGAGCCATGGATTAGTGATGAAGGGGGTCGAGGTCAGGTCACGTTAAGGGAGAAAGACACGTTTATGGCTGTATCACTTAGTTTCCTGCCTAGCAGTTAAGATACAATGTTTGTTCAGATGTGTAAGAGGAGACTCAGCCTAGGAGAAAGGGTTAAATATGGAAGGTGAACCTTCTCCACAGTATGAGTTCCTAAGCACTCTGGGGGCCTCCCAGGTGGCGCAGTGGTCTGCTCCAGAGTGCTTAGGAACTCATACTGGGGAGAAGGTTCACCTTCCAACAGGACAACGACCTATTAAGCACACAGCCAAGACAATGCATGAGTGGCCCCTGGGACAAGTCTCTGAATGTTCTTGAGTGGCCCAGCCAGAGCCCAGACTTGAACCTGATTGAACATCTCTGGAGAGACCAGAAAATAGCTGTGCGGCGACAATCCTCATCTAACCTGACAGAGCTTGAAAGGATCTGCAGAGAATGGGAGAAACTCCTCAAATACAGGTGTGCCAAGCTTGTAGTGTCATACCCAAGAACACTCAAGGCTGTAATCACTGCCAAATCGTGCTTCAACAAAGTACTAAGTAAAGGGTCTGAATACTTATGTAAATGTAATATAACATTTTTTACTCTTATTCTGAAGCCTGATAAATCCCCAACAAACTGTGAAAGTTAGACCGATTTCTCTTCTGAACTACGACTCAAGAATTAGTGCTAAAGCCTTGGCCAGGAGATTGGATAGACTGCTCCCATATCTAATACACCAAGACCAAAATGACTACATGAAAAACCATCAAGGTTTTCACAATGTGAGGAGAGTACTAAACATAATGTGTGTTATGGGAGAGGTCACATGACATCATTATATTGGAAAATGGTAGCTACTCATGAAGACAACACTGATAGTAAGAGACTTCAGTGGATAAAAGATATGCAGGAAGATACACTGCTCAAAAAAATAAAGGGAACACTTAAACAACACAATGTAACTCCAAGTCAATCACACTTCTGTGAAATCAAACTGTCCACTTAGGAAGCAACACTGATTGACAATAAATTTCACATGCTGTTGTGCAAATGGATAGACAAAAGGTGGAAATTATAGGCAATTAGCAAGACACCCCCCAAAACAGGAGTGATTCTGCAGGTGGTGACCACAGACCACTTCTCAGTTCCTATGCTTCCTGGCTGATGTTTTGGTCACTTTTTTTTGTATTTATTTTTTGTATTTTTTATTTTAGCCCCTTTTCTCCCCAATTTTCGTGGTATCCAATCGCTAGTAATTACTATCTTGCCTCATCGCTACAACTCCCGTACGGGCTCGGGAGAGACGAAGGTCGAAAGCCATGCGTCCTCCGAAGCACAGCCCAACCTAGCCGCACTGCTTCTTAACACAGCGCGCCTCCAACCCGGAAGCCAGCCGCACCAATGTGTCGGAGGAAACACCGTGTACCTGTCCCCCTTGGTTAGCGCGCACTGCGCCCGGCCCGCCACAGGAGTCGCTGGAGCGCGATGAGACAAGGATATCCCTACCGGCCAAACCCACCCTAACCCGGACGACGCTAGCCCAATTGTGCGTCGCCCCACGGACCTCCCGGTCGCGGCCGGCTGCGACAGAGCCTCTGGTGGCGCAGTTAGCACTGCGATGCAGTGCCCTAGACCACTGCGCCACCCGGGAGGCCCTGTTTTGGTCACTTTTGAATGCTGGCGGTGCTCTCACTCTAGTGGTAGCATGAGACGGAGTCTACTACCCACACAAGTGGCTCGGGTAGTGCAGTTCATCCAGGATGGCACATCAATGCGAACTGTGGCAAAAAGGTTTGCTGTGTCTGTCAGCGTAGTGTCCAGAGCATGCAGGCGCTACCAGGAGACAGGCCAGTACATCAGGAGACGTGGAGGAGGCCGTAGGAGGGCAACAACCCAGCAGCAGGACCGCTATCTCCGCCTTTGTGGAAGGAGGTGCACTGCCAGCGCCCTGCAAAATGACCTCCAGCAGGCCACAAATGTGCATGTGTCTGCTCAAACGGTCAGAAACAGACTCCATGAGGGTGGTATGAGGGCCCGACGTCCACAGGTGGGGGTTGTGCTTACAGCCCAACACCGTGCAGGACGTTTGGCATTTGCCAGAGAACACCAAGATTGGCAAATTCGCCACTGGCGCCCTGTGCTCTTCACAGATGAAAGCAGGTTCACACTGAGCACATGAGCACATGTGACAGACGTGACAGAGTCTGGAGACGCCATGGAGAACGTTCTGCTGCCTGCAACATCCTCCAGCCTGACCGGTTTTTCACGATGGGTCCGTCATGGTGTGGGGTGGCATTTCTTTGTGGGGCCGCACAGCCCTCCATGTGCTTGCCAGAGGTAGCCTGACTGCCATTAGGTACCGCGATGAGATCCTCAGACCCCTTGTGAGACCATATGCTGACACATGCACATTTGTGGCCTGCTGGAGGTCATTTTGCAGGGCTCTGGCAGTGCACCTCCTTGCACTAAGGCGGAGGTACCGGTCCTGCTGCTGGGTTGTTGCCCTCCTACGGCCTCCTCCACGTCTCCTGATGTACTGGCCTGTCTCCTGGTAGCGCCTGCATGCTCTGGACACTACGCTGACAGACACAGCAAACCTTTTTGCCACAGTTCGCATTGATGTGCCATCCTGGATGAACTGCACTACCTGAGCCACTTGTGTGGGTTGTAGACTCCGTCTCATGCTACCACTAGAGTGAGAGCACCGCCAGCATTCAAAAGTGACCAAAACATCAGCCAGGAAGCATAGGAACTGAGAAGTGGTCTGTGGTCACCACCTGCAGAATCACTCCTGTTTTGGGGGGTGTCTTGCTAATTGCCTATAATTTCCACCTTTTGTCTATTCCATTTGCACAACAGCATGTGAAATTTATTGTCAATCAGTGTTGCTTCCTAAGTGGACAGTTTGATTTCACAGAAGTGTGATTGACTTGGAGTTACATTGTGTTGTTTAAGTGTTCCCTTTATTTTTTTGAGCAGTGTATTTCAGCAGAGGACTGGGGTATGATATGCTCTAGAGCTCAGATACAGACAATAAACACCCGCCTGAGATTGTTGCAATACAATTGGACAATGAGAACATGTATCACCCTTGTTAAGCTCCACAAATTTGACCCCAATACCTCAGACCTGTGTGTTAAATGTAACACACATTTAGGCACCTTGTATCATTGCCTGGAGGAATGAGATACAAACGTTTTGGAGCTCAGTATTGCGCTATATCTCTGAGATGACCTTTACCCCAATACCACTAATCCCTAAACTATGCCTCCTAAATCTTTACCCAGAGAATATCTCTTTACATAGGAGAGAAAATAAAATGTTTGACCTCAGTCTATTACAAGCTAGACGTTCAATTGCTCTCCACTGGAAGTATGTCAGTTCCCCCTCACTTGGTCATTGGTTAAAATAATTAACGTCAAGCCTGGTTCTTGAAAAATGTACTTATATAGTGAAAAAGAAAGCCCCAGAGTTTCATAATATTTGGGATCTGTTTTGTGAGCTTATCAAACCAGTGATATTGTAGAAGCATTGGAACTGCAAATCTGTATATTCTCTATTATTTGTGAAGTTTGGCTATAGTCGAAATGTAATCTGCATTATCTGCGACTGCACATTATACTTTTTATTTATTTTTATTATTGGAAATGTTCTGGTTTCCTTCCCCAGATCTGTGCCTCAACATAATAATTTCATGGAGCTCTACGGACAATTCCTTCGACCTCATGGCTTGGTTTTTGCTCTGACATGCAATCAAATGTGGGACCTTATATGGATAGGTGTGAGCCTTTCTAGATCATGTCCAACAAATGTAATCAATCAAGTTGTAGAAACATCTCAAGGATGATCACTGGAAACAGGATGCACCTGAGCTCAATGTCAAGTCTCATAGCAAAGGGCCTGAAAACTTATGTAAATAAGGTATTTATGTTTTTAATAAATGTGCAAACATGTCTAAAAACCTGTGTTTGCTTTGTCATCATGGAGTAGTCTGTGCAGATTGATGAGGAACTTTTTTTATTTAATCCATTTTAAAATAAGGCTGTAACGTAACAAAATGTGGAAAAAGTCAAGGTGTCTGAATACTTTACGAATGCACTGTATGTATTCATATCAGTAGTCTGGTACTGTATGTATTCATATCAGTAGGCTGGTACTGTATGTATTCATATCAGTAGGCTGGTACTGTATGTATTCATATCAGTAGACTGGTACTGTATGTATTCATATCAGTAGGCTGGCACTGTATGTATTCATATCAGTAGACTGGTACTGTATGTATTCATATCAGTAGGCTGGTACTGTATGTATTCATATCAGTAGTCTGGTACACGATGTATTCATATCAGTAGTCTGGTACACGATGTATTCATATCAGTAGTCTGGTACTGTATGTATTCATATCAGTAGGCTGGTACCGTATGTATTCATATCAGTAGGCTGGTACTGTATGTATTCATATCAGTAGGCTGGTACTGTATGTATTCATATCAGTAGTCTGGTACCGTATGTATTCACATAAGTAGGCTGTACAATATAAAGGGGGAATAAAACTATTCTAAAAGTGGGTAAGAGTTGAAAGCTAAAAAGGGGGGGGGAAGTCGTGAAAATTATGAGCCATATCATCCTTATTTCATAGAACCCAAAAACACTGTCAGTTTGTCTACTTCACTTCTTTAGTCTACTCTCTGAACACTCCAGATAGCTCAGTTAATAAAACAAATGCTGGCAATACTGGTGTTAAACCATGCAAGTCTCAGTAGCATGAAATAACATTAACCTTTTCATTGAAACAGTTCTACTGCAACTTTTCATGCACAGTGGGAAGTTGGAATGAACACAAACTTAATTAGAAAAAAACCTGTGCTTACTAAGAGAAACCGATTTCTCTTCCTCTTCATCTTTAATGTTGACATTCAGCTCCAGTGTTTGACTGCAGTCTTCCAGCTTCACTGATGCCATCTCTGGATCCTGCAGTGCAAACTGGGCTCCACTGTCACAATCAGGACCCAGTGACTGTAGGTTTGGACTCAGTGTGGAAGGAGAGAGGCAGGCTGGGTTTGTCCTCACTGTTGATGTTACCGGCCTCAGACTTAATCTGAGTCGGCCTGAAGTAATAAAGAGAAACAGACAAATAAGTTATTGTCTTGGCAGTTCTGTCACTTTCATATTCTCTAAAAATATTTTTTTAAGTAAATTATGTAATTACAATAGATCAGGTAGCTAAGCATTGACAACAAACAACAAAACATTCACATTAAACAAAGTACATACATTAAATTACACAACACAAGTGCACGTAACCATAACATGCCATTTATAAAAAAAAGAAAACGTCTCCTTTAAGCATTACTTCAAAGTATTTTTACTTGGTTACTTTACACCACTGCCAATTGTATTTCCCGTTCACACCATAGTAACAACTATAGATAAAGATTGAAACAACTGAATGTGTCTTAATATTTGTACACATGTAGAAACTGATAATCATTACATTCAGCTTCAAAATAGTAGTGCGACCGTGAAATTGTAAAGTAAAACACATGTGTGGTTGAATGTATTCTGCCACTGTGTCTTCTTATTGTCTCGGGCCTGAGGCCTATATATCATGGTGGTTTGGCATGGCTTCTGCAGTGACTTCCCATGCACCTATACTGGTAAAAATGTATTTATATTCTGATTTCAGATTATCAATCCTTACAAAAACAGTTTTTCTATATCACCATTAGAAAGTTGTGTAAATGGCAGTTGTTTTGGAGAAAAGCATTGATTATCGTATAAGATACACATTTGCACGTGTTTTTTCTTGACTGATTACAATTTGATTGATGTGGTTCTATTGTACGTCATTTCATTAAATGCAGACAGAGTGCACCGCCATTTTACCAGCACGTGAGACTTTTTATATTTTTACACAAAGCCAATAACATCTCAAATACATTGATTATATATTAAATTACATTTGAATGATACACGTTCAAAAATAAATATCTAGCTACGTGACTTGCAAAATCGTTTCACGTTTTTCACTCCCTCGGTTTGACATAAATAACACACACAACCTTTACCAAACGTGGTAATACCTAGACGGATGTGTTACCTAGCATGTTATGACGTGGTCTTTCGACATTAGAACGTTTTAAACGTGCTATTACATACCTGTGATAGTGGACACAAATTTTACCGTCTTCACAGCACAGTTATAGCGCTTTCTTTATCTGAAGAATGGTGCGCGCTTCCCCGGAACTACTTCTCCCTCTGCTTTGGAGTTTAACAGTGGTTGGAATCGAATATGTACCATTACCGCCCCCAAATGGACTATAATATAAGCCCATTACACTTGATGATACAAAATGGGAAAACGGAAAAAGCAAAAACGTTCAAAAAAAACACCCAACTAACTCTACAATCATTAAAAACCCACTACCCCATTCCACTACTTTGACCCTATCTGCTCCTGCACCATGCCAACGGCCTGGGAGGACGGGACACCACCACTCAACACACAATGTAACTCTTCTGAAGTTAAATATCCAGATACTTCTCTGCAGCTGCCTCAATTATTTTCTGTGACTTACGTTCCATCCCTGAGGAAAATATGATTACCATTGCTAAGAAGCCAACCTCAATGAAGCATACAGTATATCACTCAAATCAAATCAAATTGTACTTGTCACATGCGCCGAATACAACAGGTGTAGACCTTACCGTGAAAGGCATACTTAAAGATCCTTAACCAACAATGCAGTTCAAGAAATAGAGTTAAGAAAATATTTGCTAAATAAACTAAAGTAAAAATAAATAAAAAAAGTAACACAATAAGATTACATAACTTCTAATGACTACTGAAAAGTCAAAATTCAAAACCCTCCTTGTAAGATATATATATATATACACACACTACCGTTCAAAAGTTTGGGGTCACTTAGAAATGCCCTTGTTTTTGAAAGAAAAGCGCATTTTTTGTCCATTAAAATAACAAAAAATTTATAGAAATACAGTGTAGACATTGTTCATGTTGTAAATGACTATTGTAGCTGGAAATGACAGATTTTTAATGGAATATCTACATATGCGTACAGAGGCCCATTATCAGCAACCATCACTCCTGTGTTCCAATGGCACGTTGTGTTAGCTAATCTAAGTTTATAATTTTAAAAGGCTAATTGATCATTAGAAAACCCTTTTGCAATTATTATTATTATCACAGCTGAAAACTGTTGTTCTGATTAAAGAAGCAATCAAACTGGACTTCTTTAGACTAGTTGAGTATCTGGAGTATCAGCATTTGTGGATTCAATTACAGAATCAAAATGGTCAGAAACAAATAACTTTCTTCTGAAACTTGTCAGTCTATTCTTGTTCTGAGAAATGAAGGCTATTCCATGCGAGAAATTGCCAAGAAACGAAAGATCTCGTACAACGCTGTGTACTACTCCCTTCACAGAACAGCGCAAACTGGCCCTAACCAGAATAGAAAGAGGAGTGGGAGGCCCCGGTGCACAACTGAGCAAGAGGACAAGTACATTAGAGGGTCTCAACGTCAACAGTGAAGAGGCGACTCCGGGATGCTGGCCATCTAGGCAGAGTTCCTCTGTCCAGTGTCTTGTGTTTTTTTGCCCAGTGTCTGTGTTCTTTTGCCCATCTTAATCTTTCATTTTTATTGGCCAGTCTGAGATATGGCTTTTTCTTTGCAACTCCGCCAAGAAGGCCAGCATCCCGGAGTCGTCTATCATATCGCCTATCATATATACAATACAGTCATTGGCTTACGGCCATACCAGCCGTAATACGCCCAGTCTCAGAAGCTAAGCAGGGTCGGGTCTGTTTAGTACTTTGATGATACACTGCCTGGGAATACCAGGCACTGTAAATATTTTTGTCCAGCAGGGTGTACTCTTCTACTATTTAATCAGGGAGCAACTGTCTTTATGTGTTACAGTTTCTCTCAATCGCCTACAAGCAAAACAAAGTCCGCAAGAGACAGAACTTTTGCAAAACAGTAAATGCTTTTTGAAAATGTAGTTGTCTTTTTAAAACATAAAAACATTCATAACAAAATATATTAAACCGTCAAAATTGCAAATACATTCATCAAAAGAAAATGACTGCCTGCAAAAAGCTGGAAGAACAACTATCAAAAGGTGCAGAATTATGGGCAATTACTCTCCTTTTATGCATATTTCACCAAACAATTTCATACACAAAAAATGAAATAATAAAATAAGCACATTGTGCATGATTCATTCATGATGTCAGTAATGACTTGGTGGACTGTAAATTCTTTAGGTTAGGTTCTACTTTATGTATTTCTCTCCCATGTGCTGGTAAGGGCACAGATGACAGACAGGTAGGATTCCAGTTGAAGTGGTTTAATAACGCTGAAGATGTACAGGCATAGAACAGCACCGCACAGTGTACGTAGTATGGATGGGCTAAGGAACTTAGTGGTCTGGCAACTTGCCTCAAACAAAGTGTGTGTGTGTGTCTGCAAATAAAGAAATACATCAAGATACACTAGTGAATAACTGAATACAATCTCCAATTCGCATCTCTTATAAACAATATGCATGGCTAGAACATGACTATGATGACATAATGCTATACAGGACCATACAGCTCAATACAACGTGACTGTGACTGCACTCATTTGAGATCAAAGGGGTGCCGCCGCACGTTTTCTACAAAGCACAGCACCATCATCTTCAGTACAGAGCTACAACAGCACAATGAACCTGAATACCTCTACAGTGAAATACAATGTAATACCAAATATACCCATATGCACCATACACCTATACAATTACAGGGCATATAAGTGACACACTTTGAGACATTGTCCTACACAAATACAGGGTTAAATGTTCGTAATGATATGACAACCAAAACAGAGCTAGCCAGCTCACAATAGCTAAGTTAGCTTGCATTATAAACTACTAACTTAATTAGCATTGACATAAATATGACATTATCGTAGCAGAGTGCATCTTCAGATATAAACACTTGAAAGATGGGAAATATGTACTTCCATATCAACAAGGACGCACACTGGCCTTGATTAACACAATGAAAGCTAACTGGTGGGAAAACACAAGGATGGCTGGAACTTTCTTTCACTTCACTTCTCTCCAGCTGATCTTCTCTGAGCTGGAGATCACCCAGCATGCTCTGCACCACTTCACCGGTGGGCGGAGCTACAGCTCTGATAAGATTTACTAACATTACTGATATGATTAACTTCAAATACTTCCTAGCCTTTTGTACAGTCATTCCTTTCAAAGCATGCTCCAGTGGTTGACTGCAGTCTTCCAGCTTCACTGATGCCATCTCTGGATCCTGCAGTGCAAACTGGGCTCCACTGTCACAATCACGAACCAGTGACTATAGGTTTGTACTCAGTGTGGAAGGAGAGAGGCAGTCTGGGTTTGTACTCACTAGTAATCTGGAAACTCTAAATAGGATCCTAGTCCGAAATAGAAGTCTGAGCTCAACCTCCTGGTCCTCCCCTGTGCAGGCCACACCCCCTCCTCCTATTGTTACTGTGTGTATGAACACATTTTGAACAATGGCTTCCTAAAATGCTGTGGTGCTTACTAACACAATAGGAAATGTTGTGGTAGACGTGGGCCATCACAGGAGAGTTCACAGCTCTTCCACTCTGAACAATGGGGCATGGAAAGGGTAACACAAGCTTCCTCTCTGGTTCCATTCCCCAATAGTAAGTGGATCATACTTGAATTGTGGTAGTAATATTGTCCCTGGACTTATGCACCATAGAAAACACTTTTAAATTATTTATGAAAACGTGCCCTTTATACTGCGAAACATCTATTTGTATGTATTTTAGAACATACTGGGGGCTAGCTAATTGGCATGTAGAGGTGTAGTGACATGTATTGATTAGATACATAGACATTTAAAATATTTATCATGCTATCAATTAAACAAAAACATTTTCTGTATAGATAACCCATAGGCTGAGCAGTAGAATGTAGAATATTTATTTTTCATTAGCAGATCAAATCAAGTTCAATGCAGTTATCGAAACACATTCTTCATCATCAAGGACGAAAATAATACATCTAGTTTTAAAAGACAATGTAATAAACATATGTAGTAGTTTCAAAGTATGTATATCATTAAACATAAGTTGCTTAGGGAGAGGTGAAATTTACACAATTGTTACCTGGAGGAAAATGAGGGAGTGTCATGCTTTTTAGATTTCAGTCAAGGGGAGGGTTTAGTATTTTTTTCAATTAAGTTCAGGAAGTGTCATGTAATTTGTAATCAATCAATTGTCATACTGCTCAGGGTTTGAGAATTAGTTGCTTATTATATCTCATGACGCCTGTTGATAAAACGTTTACTGGAGACAGGAGAACAAGAGGAGACAATAGGACGAGGTGGATAATTTTGTAATAAGGCCGTTTAATCTCATGTAAAGACATCTTAGTAAAATCTTGCAGCAAGGCTCTTTCTGTCTGACTCGTATGGAATCGTCCGGAAAGAGGTAGTTTAAGCAGTTGTACAGTTTTATATAGACAACAAGCAAAGTAGGTTGATCTGGAAGTCTGGCCTTCCGATTGGTCGATCTGGGTCTTGGGTAGTCCTGAACAGGCCTGGTGTCAACGTTCCATTGGTTCCTGAGATAGTTCTTTGTTTTGAGCTCCAACCTTGAGTTGTGTGTGTCTGTGGTTATCATGGGGGAGGGGAATTGTGTGTGTCTGTAGTTGGTGTCTTAATAAGTCCAGCATATGTCCAAGAGAAATGAGGAGTATGTGTATTTTGTATAAAAAATGGCTTATGTTGAAATGTTGTTATTACTAGTTTCCAGTGTCTATTACAATTTCTTACACGCCCCTCCTCCCTGATTCTCTGCTGGGTCCGCAATATCAAGTGTGCCACGTGTGGTCTCAATAAAAGGATTGTTAAATTCTGAACGAACAGAGTAGAAACTCAGATTGACAACTAGTAAAAGCACACACCAGATTTATTCAACCTACTCGACACGTCAGCTGCAAATACAACATACACGTCACACACTGACATATTTATACCTTCCATCTAGGCCAGGGGTGTCAAACTCATTCCACGGAGGGCCTAGTGTCTGCAGGTTTTTGTTTTTTCCTTTCAATAAAGCCCTAGACAACCAGGTGTGGGGAGTTCCTAACTAATTAGTGATGTTAATTCATCAATCAAGTACAAGGGAGGAGCGAAAACCCGCAGACACTCGGCCACCCGTGGAATGAGTTTGACACCTGTGATCTAGGCTGATTCACCACCTCTAAGATAAACAATCAGTCTATTTCTCAGAGGACCTAAATCTGTTCTTTTTACTGGCATTGTCATGGCCCTGCCTGTCCAGAGCAGCGTGAGCGGAGAGGTGTGTGAGATAGGACTGTGGTTAGTGTCGTTGGGGTGGGCCCCTCCGGACCTCCTCCCAGAGGTTTCTTCTCTCTTCAACTGTTGTCCTCATCTCCATGTTGAAGTTGCACATCTCTGCTTGCCCTCCTTCCACAGAAACTAACCTGTTGCCCTTTACCTCCATCCTTATTAATACACAGCCAGAACATGTCTGGACACGTTCTGTACTTGCCTCACAGTAACTTTCCCAAAGTGCAATAAAGTAGCCATCTAGTGACAGGAATAAGTCTATTTCAAGTTAGAATCCAACATGTTCCATAGACTTAACTATAGGCCTAGGCTATACCAAGACCATGCTCAGAGAAGCAACGTGAAAAGTTATATTTATAAGAAAATGGACTTCCTTCCCTAGTTTTTGCACTGCTGGGATGGTGTATATAAAACTATATAAGAGACTCTTAAATAATTTAATTTAAATGTTAAATTGTATTTTTTGATCACAGAAACAATGAGAAAATATGAACAAATAAATTCATAATGAAATGTTAATTATATAAAGCAGCCCGTGTAATCATCTGCCAGAGAGTAGCCACAATCGGCCAGAGACCCAAGCAATACATTTGGGCCAGATAACTCACACCGGAATCGGCCCGAGCTCAATCCCGGCATCCCAGCCATAAGTAATACTGCCTAAGGCGGCCCAGACTCGGGCCACATGACGTCGGCCGAGTCTGACTCTCAGCGGAGTGCCGCGACTCGGCCCAGATCCACTGTGCTAGCTGGGATGGGACAACATTCCACAGGCCACAATCAACAGCTTGATCAACTCTATGCAAAAGAGATGTGTCCCGGAGGAGGCAGCGACCTCTTCTCATGTAATGGGGTAGGGCCTTCCCAAGGATCCCGGAATGCACGGACAGTGTTAGTGGGGGAACAGGAAGTTCCGGACAGAAGCGCACCATTCTCCAGTGTAAAGAAAGCGCCAGAACGGTGCAGGTATGTAATAGCACGTTTAAACTTTCTAATATCGAAAGAACATGTCATATAATTTTAGGTAATACATCCGTTAATGTATTATCACGTTGGGTAAAGGTTTGATGTGTTATTTTTGTGTGAAGCCGAGTGAAGAACGTGATAACGATAACTATTTTACAAGTTACATAGTTAGAGCCTTTGGGGTTTGTCTGAGTGAATGTACATCGTTTTCTCAAAATCATTACATAAAGAATATATTTACTTGAGATTTCTGAATTCGTTTTACAAGTTATTAGTTTTGTGTGAAATTCACGAGCTGGTAAAATGGCGGCGCCACTCGGTTTGTGTCAACAGACTTCAGTGCAGGCAGTGAGGGTGCAGCAGAGAGAGACAATTTCACGGTTGCACTACTGTTTTGAAGCTGAATGTAATGATTATCAGTTTTCTACATGCGTACTAATATTCAGACACTAAGTTATCTTTGTCTATAAATATTACTATGGTGTGAACGGAAATCCTTTTGGTTTTTGATTTGAATAATACAGTGAAGAAAAGGTTATTCAGGAAAATAGTACATCATGCTGCCTAAAACATACTGTAACCTGGTTCTAAATGGTTTTTGAGTCATTTATGCATTTATGTGAATTCAGGAAATCTACCATAGATTAAGAGCTGATTTAAAGCGTCAACTTTGTCTAATGTGAATTAATTCATGTTTTGTTGTCAATATTGAGCTGCCAGATCTATTGAAATGAGATCAGTGCTTGACTTGGACAGGAGCTCACCGGCGCTGAGTACCGTCACCTCAATAAAAGTACCTGTTATAGAATATTAGCTCAAAGTATTGTGGCGCTCCTGCCCCTAAATATAAACAATCTTTTTTGAGAGTAAAGAACGTGCCAGAACTGAGAAGACAATTACTTTTGTGTCCGTTTCTCTTTATTACTACAGGCCGACTAGAATTACATCTGAGTCCGGTAACATCCACAGTGAGGACAGACCCAACCTGCCTCTCTCCTTCCACACTGAGTCCAAACCTACAGTCACTGGGTCCTGATTGTGACATTGGAGCCCAGTTTGCACTGCAGGATCCAGAGATGGCATCAGTGAAGCTGGAAGACTGTAGTCAAACACTGGAGCTGAATGTCAACATTAAAGATGAAGAAGAGGAGGAGAAGATTGGGAAGTCTGTTAGTCATGGTAAGAGCAGGTTGTATCTAACTAAGTTTGTGTTATCCATTCCAACTTCCCACTATGCATGAAAAGTTACAGCTGAACTGTTTCAATAGATGTTAGATGATAGATGTTATTTCATGCTACTGAGACTTGCATGGTTTGACACCAGTATTGTCAGCGTTTGTTTTATTCACTGAGCTGGAGTGCTCAGAGAGTGTTTATTTTTATAAATAAAATAAAAATTTTACCCCCCTTTTCGTGGTATCCAATTGTTAGTAGTTACTATCTTGTCTCATCGCTACAACTCCCGTACGGGCTCGGGAGAGACGAAGGTCGGAAGCCATGCGTCCTCCGAAACACAACCCAACCAAGCCGCACTGCTTCTTAACACAGCGCGCCTCCAACCCGGAAGCCAGCCGCACCATTGTGTCGGAGGAAACACTGTGCACCTGGCTACCTTGGTTAGCGTGCACTGCGCCCGGCCCGCCACAGGAGTCGCTGGTGCGCAATGGGACAAGGATATCCCTACCTGCCGAACCCTCCCTAACCCGGACAACGCTAGGCCAATTGTGCGTCGCCCCACGGACCTCCCGGTCTCGGCCGGCTGCGACAGAGCCTGGGTGCGAACCCAGAATCTCTGGTGGCACAGCTAGCGATGCAGTGCCCTAGACCACTGCGTCACCCGGGAGGCCATCTGTCAGTGTTTTAAAGTTCTATGAAGTGAGTCTGTGTAGTTTCTAACCCTTGTGATAGTGAGTGGAGGATGACATAGGTCATAATTTTCATGACTTATGAGATACTTTTAGAATAGTTTTATTGTCTTTTTGACACAGCCTACTGATATGAATACATACAGTACCAGGCTACTGATATGAATACATACAGTACCAGACTACTGATATGAATACATAGTGTACCAGCCTACTGATATGAACACATACAGTAACCGCCTACTGATATGAATACATACGGTACCAGCCTACTGATATGAATACATACGGTACCAGCCTACTGATATGAATACATACAGTAACCGCCTACTGATATGAATACATACAGTACCAGACTACTGATATGAATACATACAGTACCAGCCTACTGATATGAATACATACAGTACCCGCCTACTGATATGAACACATACAGTACTGGCCTACTGATATGAATACATACAGTACCGGCCTACTGATATGAATACATACAGTAACCGCCTACTGATATGAATACATACAGTACCAGCCTACTGATATGAATACATACAGTACCCGCCTACTGATATGAACACATACAGTACTGGCCTACTGATATGAATACATACAGTACCGGCCTACTGATATGAATACATACAGTAACCGCCTACTGATATGAATACATACAGTACCAGCCTACTGATATGAATACATACAGTACCAGCCTACTGATATGAATACATACAGTGCCAGCCTACTGATATGAATACATACAGTGCCAGCCTACTGATATGAATACATACAGTACCAGCCTACTGATATGAATACATACAGTGCATACGCAAAGTATTTAGACCCCTTGACTTTTTCCACATTTTGTTACGTTACAGCCTTATTCTAAAATTGATTAAATAAATGTTCCTCATCAATCTACACACAATACCCCATAATGACGAAGCAAAAACAGACTTCAGTGCAGGCAGTGTGGATGCAGCAGAGAGAGACAATTTTACGGTTGCACTGCTGTTTTGAAGCCAAATGTAATGATTAGCGGTTTTCTACATGTGTAATAATATTCAGACACGTTGTTTCTGTCTTTATCTATAAATGTTACTATGATGTGAACAGGAAATACAATTGGTTTTTGAAGTAATACAGTGTATACAAGGTTAAGGAAAATAGCACATAGTGATGCCGGAAACACACTGTAACCTTGTACTAAATTGTTTTTGAGTCATCTATGCATTTATCTACTATCGGTTAAGTTGTATCAAAAGTATTGTGGAGCTTCTGCACCTAAATATAAACAGTACCGGCACCCAAAATGAGTATCGGCAACTATTTCAGTCCAAGTCAAGAACTGAATTAGATAATTGAACAAGAAAAAATAGAATATATTTTTTGAGAATAAAGAAAGTGCCAGAACTTAAGACAATAATGTTTGTGTCCGTTTCTCTTATACCACTTTCCGACTCAGGGATGACAAACCCAGCCTGCCTCTCTCCTTCCACACCGAGTCCAAACCTACAGTCACTGGGTCCTGATCATGACAGTGGAGGCCAGTTTTTACAGCAGGATCCAGAGATGGCATCAGTGAAGCTGGAAGACTGCAGTCAAACACTGGAGCTGAATGTCAACATTAAAGATGAAGAAGAGGAGGAGGAGATTGGGAAATCTGTTTCTCTTGGTAAGAGCAGGTTCTATCTAACTAAGTTTGTTGTTCGTTCCAACTTCCCACTGTGCATGAAAAGTTGCAGGAGAATGAGTGTGTAGTTACTAACCCTTGTGATGTCGAGTTGATGATACACCTTATAATTTTCATGACTTTTGAGATTCTTTAATAGTTTTTTATTCCCCTTTTGTATTGCACAGCCTTCTTACATGAATACGTACAGGTAGCCTAGTGGTTAGAGAGTTGGCAAGTAACTGAAAGGCTGCTAGATCGAATCCCAGAGCTGACAAGTTAAAAATTGGTCGTTCTGCCCCTGAGCAAGGCAGTTAACCCACTGTTCCCTGGGCGCCAGAGATGTGGATGTTGATTATGGCAGCCCACCAGCACCTCTCTGATTCAGAGGGGTTGGGTTAAATGCAGAAGACACATTTCAGTTGAATGCATTCATTTGTACAACTGACGCGGTATCCCCTCTCCCATTCGGAAAGTATTTAGACCCCTTGACTTTTTCCACGTTTTGTTACGTTACAGCCTTATTCTAAAATGTATTAAATTACAAATGTTCCTCATCTATCTACACACAATACCCCATAATGACGAAGCAAATCTGTTTTTAGAAATGTTTTCACATTTTATTCTTAAAAAAAACTGATACCATATTTACATAAGTATTCAGACCTTTTGCTATGAGACTCGACATTGAGCTCAGATGCATCCTGTTTCCATTAGATATGTTTCTACAACTTGATTGTTGTCAACCTGTGGTAAATTCAATTGATTGGACATGATTTGGAAAGGCACACACCTGTCTATATAAGGTCCCACAGTTGACAGTGCATGTCAGAGCAAAAACCAGGCCATGAGGTCGAAGGAATTGTCCGTAGAGATCCATGAAAGGAAAAATTCACAAGCTGGTAAAATGGCAGCGCCCACTCGATCTGCGTCAACGGACTTAAGTGCAGGCAGTGTGGGTGCAGCAGAGAGACATTTTTATGGTTGCACTACTGTTTTGACGTTAAATGTAATGAATATTGTTTTTCTACATGTGTACAATTATTCAGACACATTTGTCCGTAGAGCTCCATGAAAGGATTATGTCGAGGCACAGATCTGGGGGAGGGTACCAAAACATTTTAGTTTTATTACATTTTTTATTGAACCTTTTGTTTAACTAGGCAAGTCGGTTAAGAACAAATTCTTATTTACAATGACTGCCTAACCCGGACGACGCTGGTTCCATTGTGCGCCGCCCTATGGGACTCCCAATCACGGCCGGTTGTGATATAGCCTGGAATCGGACCAGTGTCTGTAGTGACGCCTCTAGCACTGAGATGCAGTGCCTTAGACCGCCGTGCCACTCGGGAGCCCCTTGAAGCATTGAAGGTCCCCAAGAACACAGTGGCCTCCATCATTCATTCATTCATTATTGTTTTACACATTTATTAGTTCCAATTAGGACAATCAACAATTACAGAAATACTTTATTTATTTTGGTGCAGCCAGAGGAATTGATTGAAATAGACGAAGGAATTTGGGTAGAATATTGATCTTAATGATATTTATTATACCAATAATAGATACAAGCAGTAATGTTAATCTGTTGATGGATTATGTTACATTTGTTACCATGGGTTCATAATTTGTTGAGTTGTTGTGATTTTAATACAAAGATATGTGAAACTTTGTTCTGTATTCACAAATAGATGCTGTACAACTGGATTCAGTATCTTGCTTGTTGAGGAAAAGGATGGAAGGTTTGGTTTGATTAACTTTAAGCACAAAAAACGGACAAGTTATTCATTAAATTGGTGAGGGAAGAGTTCTTTCGATCTGTTAGGAATAAGAGGGTATCATCAGCATACTGGTCCACTCAATGTTCAAAATCTGATGTTTTAATTCCACTAATTGACGGTTGGGCCCTTACTGCAATGGCAAAGGGTTCTATAGCTAAAAGAAAGAGTCCTAGACTGTCTAGACATCCTTGTCTCGTGCCCCGAAAAATCTTAAAAGGTTGTGAAATCAAGTTGTTAGTGGCAACATCTGTGGTGGGGTCTGTCATATCTTAATCCATTTTACAGAAGTAGTTCCCAAATCTCTTAAGCACTTAAAATAAATAAGACCACTCAACTCTATCGAATGCCTTGTGCACTATGTTTAGTACTCTCCTCACATTGTGAAAACCTTGATGGTTTTTCACGAAGCCATTTTGGTCTTGGTGTATTAGATATGGGAGCAGTCTATCCAATCTCCTGGCCAAGGCTTTAGCACTAATTCTTGAGTGGGATTTCAGAAGGGAAATCGGTCTAACTTTCACATTTTGTTGGGGATTTATCAGGCTTCAGAATGAGAGTAAAACACTCCTTAGAGAGGAGGGGAAGCAACCTTGCTGAAAGGATTCAGCATACAGTACATTGGGAAATTATTCAGACCCTTTTGTTACGTTACAGCCTTATTATAAAATATATAAAATTGTTTTTTTCCCTAATCAATCTACACAATACCCCATAATGACAAAGCAAACAGGTTTTTAGAAATTTTACCAAAATTATAAAACAACTTTTAAAAAATGTTAAATTACATTTACATAAGTTTTCAAAACCTTTACTCAGTACTTTGTTGAAGGACCTTTGACAGCGATTACAGCCTTGAATCTTGAGTATGATGCTACAAGCTTGGCACACCTTTATTTTGGGAGTTTATCCCATTCTTCTCTGCAGATCCTCTCAAGCTCTGTCAGGTTGGATGGGGAGCGTCGCTGCACATCTATTTTCTGGTTTCACCAGAGATGTTCGATCGGGTTCATGTCCGGGCTCTGGCTGGGCCACTCAAGGACATTCAGAGACTTGTCCCGAAGCGACTCCTGCGTTTTCTTGGCTGTGTGCTTAGGGTAGTCGTCCTGTTGGAAGGTGAACCAAAGCCCCAGAATTAAGTCCTGAGTGCTCTGGAGCAGGTTTTCATCAAGGATCTCTCTGTACCTTTTTTCTCATGGTCTGAGTCCTTTTAGGTGCCTTTTGGTCAAACTCCAAGCGGGCTGTCACGTGCCTTTTACTGAGTGGCTTCCGTCTGGCCACTGTACCAGAAAGGCCTGATTGGTGGAGTGCTGCAGAGACGGTTGTCCTTCTGGAAGGTTTTCCCCCATCTCCACAGAGGAGCTCTGTCAGTGACCATCGGCTTCGTCGTCACCTCCCTGACCAAGGCCTTTCGATCATATCCTTGGACTAAAGTGATTGCACATGATGTTCGGCTTGCATGTGAGTGTCAAAGGGCCTTTGGGTAACGAAGCACATATTCAACGGTATCCCTTTTTCTCACGTAGGCTGTTCATATCTGATCTTTGATACTTTTTTTTGGTTTGTAAATGTATCATGGTATACTACGTTAACGCTATATGTGAGGGCCATTTTGTTACTTGGTAGCTACTAGCAACTGTACTGCCAATTGGTCTGAGGAGGTCACAATCACCTGCACGAACCAAGAACATTTGGCAGGCAAATTTTGTATTAATTAGCGTATCAATTAATTGAATGTATGTAGGCTGTGAATGGCCTCACACACCAGTACAGTAGGTGGTGTATGCACCTAAACGTTGGATGCGATGCGCTAACCAAATCCCAAAAGAAGGACGTAAATGCACGTTGCTTGACCCGTATAGAGAATGTGAAAAAGGAGCAAAGTTAACCTCTATTATTGATGTTTGATGAAGAGTATCTACCACCCTATGTAAAGCTGGGATATATAAGATACCCCATAAGAGAGTTGGTGTAAAACCTGATGCAATGGAAGAAATGCAAATGGTTTGGCCACATGTCACGTGTTTGCAGACGGAAGGAATATGTTATTGTAGAGTATGTGAATGTAACATTTTGCGACTGTGGTGGGGGTCATATTCCTGAATTCCCAGACTGCCCTGTTTAGAGTGAAAGAGGTTGACGGGTCAAGGATCAGGACTGTACAGCAAATCTCCTATGTGGAGGCAGTGAAGAGAGTTGAAGGGGCAAGAGGCCACAGTTCTGAAGCAGATATGGTGTTGGATGCACCGCAACTAGTTGCAAATGTTATATGTCAATCAAGTGATCTGGATACACTTATTGTGAAGAAGGTGGATATTTTTGTATTTATAACCACAGTTATTAATTGTACTGCACAAGAGGTCCAAGAAGCTGGATATCATATCTGCAGCTGAGAGGTTTTTGAGCCTCCAAGACTACAAGGACTACTGTCGCCAGATAATGTTCCGCTCTTACAGGATCCTTCTCAGCCTGTGTAGGGACCTGATTAGAACAGAAAAGCAGGCTGATTTAGTTTAATTTACATTTCGTTATTGATAGTTTGTATGATTGAAATAAATACTGTATACACTGAACAAACATATGAACGCAACATGTAAAGTGTTGGTCCTGTGTTTCATGAGGTGAAATAAAAGTTCCAGACACAAACTAATTTCTCTCAAGTTTTGTACACATTTGTTTTCATCCATGTTAGTGAGCATTTCTCCTTTGCCAAGATAATCCATCCACCTGACAGGTGTGGCATATCAAGATGCTGATTAAATATCAGGATCATCATTACACAGGTGAACCTTGTGCTGGGGACAAGAGTAGGTGCTTGGCAGCAGCTAATGGGGAACCCTAATTAATACAAATACAAAAATGCTATTCTAAAATGTGCTGTTTTGTCACATAACACTATGCCACCGACGTCTCAAATTTTGAGGGAGCATGCAATTGGCAAGCTGACTGCAGGAATTTCCACCAGAGCTGTTGCCAGATAATTTAATGTTAATTTCTCTACCATAAACCGCCTCCAACGTTGTTTTAGAGATTTTGGCAGTATGCCCAACCAGTCTCAACTGCAGACCACCGTGTATGGCGTTGTGTGGGCGTGCGGTTTGCTGATGTCAATGTTGTGAACAGAGTGCCCCATGGTGGCATCAGGGTTGTGGTATGAGCAGGCATAAGCTAGAGACAACAATCACAATTGCATTTATCGATGGCAATTTGAATGCACAGAGATCCCATGACAAGATCCTGAGGCCCATTGTCCTGCCATTCATCTGCCGCCATCACCTCATGTTTCAGCATGACAATGCACAGTCCCATGTCGCAAGGATCTGTACACAATTGAAAATGCTGAACATGTCCCAGTTCTTCCATGTCCTGCATACTCACCAGACATGTCACCCTTTGAGCATGTTTTGGATGGTCTGGATCGACGTGTACGACAGCTTGTTTTAGTTCCCGCCAATATACAGGAATTTCGCACAGCCAATGAAGAGGAGTGGGACAACATGCCACAATCAACAGCCTGATGAACTCCAGGCAATGGAGATGTGTCCCAGGGGAGGCAGCAGCAGCTACCCATTTCTCCAGTGCTTACTGTGTAAATTGGGAGGTGCAGGAACCAAAAGTGAGCCTGAGAGGGGGGTGACCTAGGCGTCTCTGAGGTACCAGAACACATTAAATAAAATACCTTTATAATAAAGCATTGCATGCATTATCATGGCTTTAGCGTACTGGCATAGAGCAGTGGTGTGGCTCCGCTTGCAGAAGTTGAACACATGGAGTACATTTATTGTAGCCTAGAGTCCTGGAAAAATGTGGCATTTTGTAAAAGGATTTCATGCAATTCTACATCATTTTAGATGACTGGGGACTTTTGCAGAATCTTTTTTAATACCTCACACATGACTAAAATGACAGACTACTTTGACACTGAGATCAATAAAAACGACCGTGTCTCTAATCCATCAATAGCCTAGGCCAGGTGTGCGGAGAAACACATTGTACAATATGAGGAGGAAGTTATAGTCCTAAACAAGCTTTCCAGTTTCACTGACTCACCCAATGATGTGCAGCTCACTCACCGGCCAAAAGCTCATCTCTCTCTTGCTTTACTTTGTAAAACAATGCTGTTCTCTCAATAGGCCTATTTGGAAGTTGATAACTTGGTAACATACAGACAGACTAGTATTTTATTTTCAGGAGGATCCATTTGCTTTACAGCCTGTGTTTTCCAGCAACTGTATAAGAAATATTGCTAAAGGCATGTTTTGGCTGTGTGCTGTTCACTGACAGATTTGCCACACGTTCCTGACTGTAGACATGCCTTGTGATTTGGCTACACACAATCCACAGCTAGGCTATTTTATTTAAATTAGCTATTGATCCTCTGTGGCTAAATACTCCTGGTGTAGTATTGGGAATTATTTAATTTCTTTCTGAACAGCTTCCCACAGCTATTATTCTATTAGGAAATAAATGAAGAAGTGCAATGCTGGAGAGATGAGTTGCTGGCTCATGTCTATAACAGCACAGAGAGGGAGAGAGATCATAGAAAGTGAATCTCATTTTAGTTCTGTGAGAGATACAGGCGTGCTTCTCTCTCACCACAGCAATGGCCACGCCTTGGTCTAAATAGGCTACAATGTTGCACAAACCATTAACCTGGGACGGACCAACATTAATCAATTCTTAGAATATCAGGCATGTTTTCACATTACGTTTTTTAGGAGGCATGACAATTACAGAGGAATCCAAATGTAATTACTCTGGTTTTATTAGGATTTTTACATTGCAAACAGTGGAAATAATTTTTCATGCCACGAGTTAGGCTACCTGATCCTGGGAAACGGGTTCCCGGAACAAAAGACTACAAAACTGAGAGGTGCGGTTGGATCCGGCTCAAATTAAGCACCGACCTTTTCATATTATGGGGAGGATCCCTGAATGCATGGACGGTTGCACCAAAGATTTTTTAATAACTACACCAAGATAGACCACAGATGAGTCATAGCGGGCAGTGCCAAGCCCGAGCTATTGGCGCATTCTAACACACATCCTGCATATTTCTGTTAGGGAACGACTCTGTGAAGAACTTGTGTGCAATAACTCAATTCGCCTCAGCGTTCCTTCTAAATAACGTGATTATTTAAAACTTTTGCAAAGGGTAAAGTCTACAAAACTTAGTCCACTCTGTTCATAACAGATTTTAGTTCTGGGAACAGAAAACTGTATTAAGATCAGATGTTTCATAGATTACAACATTTGCAGAATGTCGGCCAAAATCCATCTCGTTCCATCTTCTCCCACTGCTGGCCAGTGGGCTTCCTCTCACTACCATATTTGGTAGTGAGTGGAAATGCTTAGCGGATGCTTCACATTTATACATCTGGTGAAATATCTGTCTCATTGTTCTATCTGTGGCTGCACTGTGGTAGTGGGGGAACAGGAAGTTCCAGACAGGCACACAACATTCTTCAGTATAAAGAAAGCACCAAATCAGTGCAGTCAAGAAGATAACCTTTTGTGTCCGTTTCTATTTATTACTACAGGTTTGTAAAAGCAGGTATAAACTTTCTAATATCAAAACAACATGTCATACCATGCTAGGTAACAAATCTGTTAAGGTATAATCACATTTGGTAATGGTTTGTTATTTTTGTGTCAAACCAAGTGAACGTGAAACTATTTTAAGTCACACAGCTAGAAACTAGATTTGTCTGAATGGATGTACGTAACTTCTTCAAGGTAATTTAATAAAAAATCTATTTGAGATTTCTGAGTTTGTTTATCATACTATTGGTTTGTGTGAAATTCACAAGCTGGTAACATGGTGGCACCCATTCTATCTGCGTCAACAGACTTCAGTGCTGGTGCAGAGACAATTTCACGGTCGCACTACAGTTTTGAAGCTGAATGCAATGATTATCATGTGTAGTAATATTCAGACACATTCAGTTTCTATATTTATCTGTAAATTATGTTGTGAACAGGAAATGCGATTGGTTTTTGATGTGAAATACATTGAAGAAAAGGTTATTCAGGAAAATAGTACATAGTGCTGCCTACTGCAACCTTGTACTAAATGGTTTTTGAGTAATTTATGCATTTGGGAAATCTACTATAGATTAAGTTCATTTATGTTGTGTAGAATAATTTTAAAGCGTGTACTTTGTCCAATTTGAATGAATTAATGTTTTGTTACCTACTTCATCTTTTGAAATGAGTTGGACAGGAGCTGATTACTGCCACCTCAAATTTCTAGTGCTGGAGCTCATGTTCCTCTTATATAATTTTAGCTAATATTAACAGTATTGTGGAGCTGCTGCACCTAAATATAAACAATACCGGCACATATTTCAGTCCAAGTCGAGCACTGAATTAAATAATTGAACAAGAAGAAATATAATATATATTTTTGAGAGTAAAGAAAGTGCCTGAACTGTCAAGACAATAATTTTTTTTCTGTTTCTCGTTGTTACTATAGGACGACTAGAATTAAGTCTGAAGCCGGTAACATCCACAGTGAGGACAAACCCAGCCTGCCTCTCTCCTTCCTCACTGAGTCCAAACCTACAGTCACTGGGTCCTGATTGTGACAGTGGAGCCCAGTTTGCACTGCAGGATCCAGAGATGGCATCAGTGAAGCTGGAAGACTGCAGTCAAACACTGGAGCTGAATGTCATCATTAAAGATGAAGAAGAGGAGGAGAAGATTGGGACATCTGTTTCTCATGGTAAGAGCAGGTTCTGTCTAACTAAGTTAGTTGTTTGTTCCAACTTCTCACTGTGCAGGAAAAGTTAAAGTAGAACTGTTTCATGATGAACTGTTTCAATGAGAAGGTAGATGTTATTTCATGCTACTGAGACTTGCATGGTTTGACACCAGTATTGTCAGCGTTTGTGTTATTCACTGGGCTGTCTGGAGTGCTCAGAGAGTAGACTAAAGAAGTGAAGTAGACAAATTGACAGTGTTTTAGGGTTCTATGAAATGAGCCTGTGTAGTTACTAACCCTTGTGATAGTGAGTGGAGGATGATACACCCCTTTTTAGCTTTAATCTCTTACCTACTTTTAGAATAGTTTTATTCCCCTGTATTGTACAGCCTACTGATATGAATACATATGTCACCCGGTACAGCCAGAAGAGGCCTGGTTCCTCTCTGCCTTTCTTCCAAGGATCCTGCTTTCTAGGGAGTTTTTCCTGGCCACTGTGCTTCTACATCAGCATTGCTTGCTCTTTGGGGATTTTAGGCTGGGTTTCTGTAATGCACTTTGACATTTGCTGATGTAAAAAGGGCTTTATAATATACATTTGATTGACATGTATATCACACCAACTGACTGGTTCTTCTGATGATGTTCACACAGGACACCATGTTGAGACATTCTCTACATCCAGAGATAAACAGCAGGAAAATCATGGAACTAAGAGGTCTCACCTCTGCCCACATTGTGAGGAGATTTTCCCAATTCTATCAAAGCTAAAAATACACCTAAAAATACACACAGGAGAGAATCCGTATTCCTGTACTGACTGTGGGAAGAGATTCACAACATCAAGGGCTCTGACAGTTCATCAGAGAGTGCACCCTGGAGAGAAGCCTTACTCCTGCCCTGACTGTGGAAAGGTTTTCTCTCGACTGGGCCACTTAAAAAGACATGGACATATACATACAGGAGTGAAGCCTTACTCCTGCTGTGACTGTGTAAAATGCTACACAACATCATCTGAGCTAAAACTTCACCAGAGAGTGCACACTGGAGAGAAGCCTTACTCCTGCTCTGACTGTGGGAAGAGTTTCTCTCGACAGGGTTTTTTAAAAGCACATGAACTTATCCATACAGGACTGAAGCCTTATTCCTGCTCTTACTGTGGGAAGATTTTCTCTCAACTGGGCCACTTAAAAAGACATGAACGTATACATACAGGAGTGAAGCCTTACTCCTGCTCCAACTGTGTAAAATGCTTCACAACATCAACTGAGCAAAAAGTCCACCAGAGAACACACACAGGAGAGAAACCTTACTCCTGCTCTGACTGTGTAAAATGCTTCACAACATTAACTGAGCTAAAAGTCCATCGGAGAACACACACAGGAGAGAAGCCTTACTCCTGCTCTGACTGTGGAAAGAGTTTCTCTCAATCGTGCCACTTAAAAAGACACCAAGGTAAACATAAAGGAGAGAAGCCTTACCACTGATCTGACTGCACAAAATGTTTTAAAACAACAGCTGAGCTAAAAGGTCATCAGAGAACAGACACAGGAGAGAAACCTTACTTCTTCTCTTAATTTGGCAAAAGTAACTCAAGTAAAAGTCTAAAGGTATTTGGTTGTAAATATACTTTAGTATCAAAAGTAAAAGTGAATAATTTCAAATTCCTTAAATGAACCTCTACTCGATGGGTGTCCCTTAACCAGGACGGTTGTTGCTAACGTGCGCCAATGTGACAAATTATGTTGTATACAACAGCCAACTTTCCAGGACATAGACATGACTTTATATGGGCATATTTATGTACCTCCATTCAGTAATCTTGCTCTGATTTGTCATCCTGAGGGTCCCAGAGATAAAATGTAGCAATTTAATTTGCTAAAATCTATTTTTATGTTCAAAATGTAGGAGCTGGGTTCTACATTTTCTATTTTATTTTATTTTGTAAATTTTATCCCATTTTCTCCCCAATTTTCGTGGTATCCAATCGCTAGTAATTACTATCTTGTCTCATCGCTACAACTCCCGTACGGGCTCGGGAGAGACGAAGGTCGAAAGCCACGCGTCCTCCGAAGCACAACCCAACCAAGCCGCACTGCTTCTTAACACAGCGCGCCTCCAACCCGGAAGCCAGCCGCACCAATGTGTCGGAGGAAACACCGTGTACCTGGCCCCCTTGGTTAGCGCGCACTGCGCCCGGCCCGCCACAGGAGTCGCTGGAGCGCGATGAGACAAGGATATCCCTACCGGCCAAACCCTCCCTAACCCGGACGACGCTATGCCAATTGTGCGTCGCCCCACGGACCTCCCGGTCGCGGCCGGCTGCGACAGAGCCTGAGCGCGAACCCAGAGACTCTGGTGGCGCAGTTAGCACTGCGATGCAGTGCCCTAGACCACTGCGCCACCCGGGAGGCCGGGTTCTACATTTTGAACCCCTGCTGTCTCTGGCACCACACCCACCCTGCCCAGCCATCTAGATGTGTGAAAGTTAGTGTGTAAGCTAATGATCCATCATGTATGACATTCCTGGCAGTGTGTAAACTTAAATGGTTTATTACCATAGCATTTTTGTATGTTCTCTATAGTTTTGTACTTAAATGTATCAATTGACCAATTCAGCACATTTTGGGAACCTCCTGGCAGACTTGATACAGTGCAGTAATGTAATTCTTCCCTGGATCAGTCAGAACCTTTGCATACAGTGCTGCCATCTGGTGGCCAAAATCAAAATTACACCTAGACTCCTATCTGAAAGTATGGCCTTTCTCTTGCATTTCAAAGATGAAAAAGGAAAAAAAATGGTTTTATTGTATTATCTTTTTACCAGATCTAATGTGTTATTCTCCTACATTAATTTCACATTTCCACAAACTTCAAATGGTATCAAGAATATGCATATCCTTGCTTCAGGTGCTGAGCGACAAGCAGTTAGATTTGGGTATGTCGTTTTAGGCGAAAATTTTAAAAGGTGTACGATCCTTAAGAAGTTTTTAAGCAAACCAGACAGCACAATTGTGTTTTATTTTTTATATTACGGATAACCAGGGGCACACTCCAACACCATTTACAAGCAAAGCATTTGTGTTTGGTGAGTCAGCCAGATCAGAGGCAGTAGGGATGACCAGGGATGTTATCTTGATAAGTGCGTGAATTGAACCATTTTCTGTCCTGCTAATCATAAAAAATGTAATGAGTACTTTTGTGTGTCAGGGGAAATGTATGGATTAAAAAGTATTATTTACTCTAGGAATTTAGTGAAATAAAAGTAAAAGTTGTCAAATATAAATAGTAAAGTACAGATACTACTTAAGTAAAAATGATTTAAATAACTATTTAAGTACTTTACACCACTGCATGCATCCACGCCGTGGGGCAGCATTGCAGGTTGGTGGTGTGAAGATGTGGGGTGTTTTTCCAGGGCACAAATTGGGCCCCTTTTTAAATGTTGAGTAACGTTTGAATGCCACAGGATATCTAAACATCATTGCCAATCAGGTGCATCCCTTCATGGCAGCAGTGTATCCATCTGCAAATGGATTCTTTCAACAGGATTATGTCTTATGCCACAAGGTTTGTCCAGGAATGGTTCCAAGAGCATTACTTCTTTGTCCATCTGTGGGAGGAGATGGAACGAGCTATTCGGAGTAGATCCATTCGCAGCCAACTTGACACAATTGTAGGAAGCATTGGAGTCAACATGGGCCAGCATCCCTGTGGAACGCACTCGACACCTTGGACAGTCCATGCCCCAACGAATTGAGGCTGTTCTGAGGACAAAGGGGGGTGCAACTCAATATTAGGAAGGTGTTTCAAATATTTTGTACTAGGGATGCACCGATATGGCATTTTTGGCCAATATGATATCTGATATTTTCCTTGCCAAAAGACCGATAACCGATATTTAACATTTTAGCGGCCTTTTAAGCATTCTAGTACAGTTAAATCGTTAACACACACACGGACTCCGCTGTCTGCAAGAGGCGTCACTGGAGTACCTGGTTTGAATCCCAGCTGTATCAAATCCGGATGTGATTGAGAGTCCCATAGGGCGGCGCACAAATTTCCCAGTGTCGTCCGGGGTAGGCCGTCATTGTAAATGAGAATTTTGTTCTTAACTGATTTGCCTAGTTAAGTAAAGGTTACACACACCACACCGACCAAAAAGTAATTTTGTTGGCATTTACGAATGCCCCATTACCAGTAAAACATAATCAAAACCTATTTCTTTCCGGGGCTCGAACCAGTCGGCGTCATCCACGACAGAGGACGTATGATATGTCAAGGGCAATGAATTCCATTATCTTGGCGTTAATGGATTTCGCCTTTGAGTTGTCTCTCTGAAATGTTCTTACTCTTTTCAAATGACTGCTTGACTTGAACTTGTTTAGTTGTTGGAAGTGTGCGCTTAGTATTTTTCTGCTTTTGTTCTGTGTAGTGCTGTATTTTTCGTGGCGTCATTACATCATCTACCTACGTTATATAGGTATGCATGTCGGCTTTGACATCAGTTTTGCACATCCGCATTAAATCAGACATCGGCCGATGCCGATGTTGGCATTTTTAGCTAATATCGTCCGATTCCGATATGCTCAACGATATATTGTGCATCCCTATTTTGTACACTCCGTGTATATCATAAAGATGGTGTAATGATCAGTTTTTAGCATTAGTTTGGGTGGATTATTTTATTACTAAACCACTTGTTTAAGCTATGAATCAACTACTTGTGTTTATTAAATTGTATTTTAATACTAGATTCATTATTTTATTCATTGATGATGAATATATTTGAATAACTGTATTGAAATTAATTGATCTGATGGCAGGTAGCCTAGCGGTTAATAAGAGTGTTGGGCCAGTAACTGAAAGGTTGCTGGTTTGAATCCCAAGCTGACAAGGTGAAAAATCTGTCATTGTGCCCTTGAGCAAGGCAATTAACCCTTATTTGTCCTGTAAATCGCTCTGGGTAAGAACATCTGCTAAATGACAAGAATGTTATGAAAAATGTTTGTACATGAATTTATGATGGGCATTCCTCGTGTGTAATTAAATGAAATAACTGTTTGAAGTTAAAAACTGTATATATTCTGTCAGGGGGCAGATTGTCGGCACAACACCGTCAGCGAACTACCATCTGTAGTAACGCGCCACTCGGGACACTCCATCCAAAAAGTTTTTAATGCTTATCAATTGCCTTGCACAAAGTATCAAAATACTAAAATAAAACTTAAACAGGACTCTTAAATAATTTAATTAAAATGTTAAATGGTATTTTTTGATCACAGAAACAATGAGAAAATATGGAAAAATAAATTAATAATGAAATGTTAATTATATAAAGCAGCCCGTGTAATCATCTGCCAGAGAGTAGCCCCAATCAGCCCGAGTCCCAAGTAATCTGCCAGAGAGTAGCCACAATGTGCTAGCTGGGATGGTACAACATTCCACCGGCCACAATCAACAACTTGATCAACTCTATGCAAAAGAGATGTGTCCCGGAGGAGGCAGCGACCCCTTCTCATGTAATGGGGTAGGGCCATCCCAAGGATCCCGGAATGCACGGACGGTGTTAGTGGGGGAACAGGAAGTTCCGGACAGAAGCGCACCATTCTCCAGTGTAAAGAAAGTGCCAGGACGGTGCAGTCAAAAAGATAACAATCGTGTCCTTTTCTATTTATTACTACAGGGATGTAATAGCACGTTTAAACATTCTAATATCGGAAGAACATGTCATACCATTTTAGGTAACACATCCGTTAATGTATTATCACGTTTGGTAAAGGTTTGATGTGTTATTTTTGTGTCAAGCCGAGTGAAGAACGTGATAATGATAACTATTTTACAAGTCACATAGTTGGAGCCTTTGTGGTTTGTCTGAGTGGGTGTACATAGTTTTCTCAAGGTAATTTCATAAAGAATATATTGACTTGAGATTTCTGAATTCGTTTGACATGTTATTAGTTTTGTGTAAAATTCACGAGCTGTTAAAATGGCGGCGCCACTCGGTTTGGGTCAACAGACTTCAGTGCAGGCAGTGAGGGTGCAGCAGAGAGACACTTTTACGGTTGCACTACTGTTTTGGAGCTAAATGCAATGATTATCAGTTTTCTACATGTGAACTAATATTCAGAGACGTTCAGTTGTTTCTGTCTATCTATACATGTTACTATGGTGTGAACGGAAATACTATTGGGTTTGGATTGCAATAAAACAGTGAAGACAAGGTTATTCAGGTAAATAGTACATAGTGCTGCCTAAAACATACTGCAACCTTGTACTAAATGTTTTTGTCATTTATGCATTTATGTGAATTCAGGAAATCTACCATAGATTAAGTGCATTTAGAGTTGTGTAGCCTAATTTAAAGTGTATACTTTGTATAATGTGAATGAATTCATGTTTTGTTGTGAGCTACCAGATCTATTGAAATTAGATCAGTGCGTGACTTGGACAGGAGCTCACCGGAGCTGAGTACGTCACCTCAAATTTCTACTGTTTGAGCTCAAGTACCTCTTATAGAATATTAGTTCAATGTATTGTGGCGCTCCTGCAACTAAATATAAACAATATTTTTTGAGAGTAAAGGAATTGCCAGAACTGAGAAGACAATGACTTGTGTGTCTGTTTCTCTTTATTACTACAGGCAGACTCAGGTCAAGTCTGAAGCCGGTAACATCAACAGTGAGGACAGACCCAACCTGCCTCTCTCCTTCCACACTGAGTCCAAACCTACAGTCACTGAGTACTGATTGTGACAGTCAAGCCCAGTTTGCACTGCAGGATCCAGAGATGGCATCAGTGAAGCTGGAAGACTGCAGTCAAACACTGGAGCAGAATGTCAACATTAAAGATGAAGAAGAGGAGGAGAAGATTGGGAAGTCTGTTAGTCATGGTAAAAGCAGGTTCTATCTAACTAAGTTTGTGTTATTCATTCCAACTTCCCACTGTGTATGAAAAGTTGCAGTAGAACTGTTTCATGATGAACTGTTTCAATGAGAAGGTAGATGTTATTTCATGGTACTGAGACTTGCATGGTTTGACACCAGTCTTGCCAGCATTTGTTTTATTAACTGGTCTTTCTGGAGTGATCAGAGAGTAGACTAAAGAAGTGAAGTAGACAAACTGCCAGTGTTTTAAAGTTCTATGAAGTGAGTCTGTGTAGTTTCTAACCCTTGTGATAGTGAGTGGAGGATGATATTGCTCATAATTTTCATGACTTATGAGATACTTTTAGAATAGTTTTATTCCCCTTTTGTATTGTACAGCCTACTGATATGAATACATACAGTACCAGCCTACTGATATGAATACATGCAGTACCAGCCTACTGATATGAATACATGCAGTACCTGCCTACTGATATGAATACATACAGTACCAGCCTACTGATGTGAATACATACAGTTCCAGCCTACTGATGTGAATACATACAGTACCAGCCTACTGATGTGAATACATACAGTACCAGCCTACTGATATGAATACTTACAGTACCCGCCTACTGATATTTACATTTACATTTAAGTCATTTAGCAGACGCTCTTATCCAGAGCGACTTACAAATTGGAAAGTTCATACATATTCATCCTGGTCCCCCCGTGGGGAATGAACCCACAACCCTGGCGTTGCAAGCGCCATGCTCTACCAACTGAGCCACACGGGACCTATATGAATATGAATACATACAGTACCAGCCTACTGATATGAATACATACAGTACCCGCCTACTGATATGAATACATACAGTACCCGCCTACTGATATGAATACATACAGTGCATTCGCAAAGTATTTAGACTCGATGACTTTTTCCACATTTTGTTACGTTACAGCCTTATTCTAAAATGGATTAAATAAATGTTTCTCATCAATCTACACACAATACGCCACAATGACAAAGCAAAAAAAGGGTTTTAGAATTGTTTTCACATTTTATATAATATTTAAAACAGAAATACCTTATTTACATAAGTATTCAGACTCTTTGCTAGGAGACTTGACATTGAGCTCAGGTGCATCCTGTTTCCATTGGATATGTTTCTACAACTTGATTGTTGTCAACCTGTGGTAAATTCACTTGATTGGACATGATTTGGAAAGGCACACACCTGTCTATATAAGGTCCCACATTTGACAGTGCATGTCAGAGCAAAAACCAAGCCATGAGGTTGAAGGAGTTGTCCGTAGAGCTCCATGAAAGGAAAAATTCACAAGCTGGTAAAATGGCGGCACCCACTCGATCTGCATCGACAAACTTCAGTGCAGGCAGTGTGGATGCAGCAGAGAGAGACAATTTTACAGTTGCACTACTGTTTTGAAACCAAATGTAATGATTATCTGTTTTCTACATGTGTCATAATATTCAGACACATTCAGTTGTTTCTGTCTTTATCTATACATGTTACTATGGTGTGAACAGGACATACAATTGGTTTTTGAAGTAATACAGTGAATACAAGGTTAAAAAGACATACCCAAATCTAACTGCCTCTAGCTCAGGCCCAGGAGCAAGGATATGCATATTCTTGGTACCCTTTGAAAGAAAACACTCTGAAGTTTGTGTAAATGTGAATTGAATGTAGGAGAATGTAACAGAATAGATCTGGTTTAGATAATACAATGAAAAAACCATATGTTTTTTTGCTGTACAACTGGATTCAGTATCTTTCTTGTTGAGGAAAAGGATGGAAGATTTGGTTTTATTAACTTTAAACCCAAGGCCTATTTGGAAGATAACTTGGTAACATACAGATTAGTATTTTATTTTCAGCAGGATCTATTTGCTTTACAACCTGTGTTTTCCAGCATTTGTATTAGAAATATTACTAAAGGCCTGTTTTGGCTGCATGCTGTTCACTGACAGATTTGCCACATGTTCCTGACTGTAGACATGCCTTGTGATTTGGCTACACGATCCACAGCTGGGCTATTTTATTTAAATTAGGTATTGATCCTCTGTAGCTAAATACTCCTGGTGTAGTATTGGGAATGATTTCATTTCTTTCTGAACAGACTGCAGAGTGCTGCAGCAACACACATCCCACAGCTATTATTCTATCAAGAAATAAATGATAAAGTGCAATGCTGGAGAGATGAGTTGCTGGCTCATGTCTATAACAGCACAGAGAGGGAGAGAGATCATAGAAAGTGAATCTCATTTTAGTTCTGTGTGAGATACAGGCGTGCTTCTCTCTCACCACAGCAATGGCCACGCCTTGGTCTAAATAGGCTACAATGTTGCACAAACCATAAACCTGGGATGGCCCAACATTGATCAATTCTTAGAATATCAGGCACGTTTTCACATTAGGTTTTTTAGGAGGCATGACAATTACAGAGGAATCCAAATGTAATTACTCTGGTTTTATTAGGATTTTTACATTGCAAACAGTGTAAATTATTTTTCATGCCACAAAACTGAGAGGTGCGGTTGGATCCGGCTCAAATTAAGCACCGACCTTTTCATATTATGGGGTAGGGCCGACCCAAGGATCCCTGAATGCATGGACGGTTGCACCAAAGATTTTTTATAACTAAACCAAGATAGACCACAGTCGGTCGTTTCCAATGGGAACAGATGAGTCATAGTGGGCAGTGCCAATCCCGAGCTCCTATTGGGGAATTCTAGCACACATCCTGCATATTTCTGTTAGGGAATGCCTCTGTGAAGAACTTGTGTGCAATAACTCAATTCGCCTACAGCGTTCCTTCTAGATAACGTGATTATTTAAAACTTTTGCAAAGGGTAAAGTCTACAAAACGTTGTCCACTCTGTTCATAACAGATTTTAGTTTTGGGAACAGAAAACTGTATTAAGATCAGATGTTTCATAGATTAGAACATTTCCAGAATGTCGGCCAAAATCCATCTCGTTCCATCTTCTCCCACTGCTGGCCAGTGGGCTTCCTCTCACTACCATATTTGGCAGTGAGTGGAAACACTAAGCGAATGCTTCACATTTATACTTCTGGTGAAATATCTGTCTCATTGTTCAATCTGTGGCTGCACTGTGGTAGCGGGGGAATAGGAAGTTCCAGACAGGCACGCACCATTCTTCAGAATAAAGAAACGCCAGAACTGTTATGTTAAGAAGATAACCTTTTGTGTCCGTTTCTATTTATTACTACAGGTTTGTAAAAGCAGGTATAAACGTTCTAATATCAAAACAACATGTCATACCATGCTAGGTAACAAATCCGTTAAGGTATTATCACGTTTGTTATTTTTGTGTCAAACCAAGTGAACGTGAAACTATTTTAAGTCACACAGCTAGAAACTAGATTTGTCTGAATGGATGTACATGATTTCTTCAAGGTAATTTAATAAAAAATCTATTTGAGATTTCTGAGTTTGTTTATCATGCTATTGGTTTGTGTGAAATTCACAAGCTGGTAACATGGTGGCACCCATTCTATCTGCGTCAACAGACTTCAGTGCTGGTGCAGAGACAATTTCACGGTCGCACTACAGTTTTGAAGCTGAATGCAATGATTATCATGTGTAGTAATATTCAGACACATTCAGTTTCTATATTTATCTGTAAATGATGTTGTGAACAGGAAATGCGATTGGTTTTTGATGTGAAATACATTGAAGAAAAGGTTATTCAGGAAAAAAGTACATAATGCTGCCTAAAACAAACTGCAATCTTGTACTAAATGGTTTTTGAGTCATTTATGCATTTGGGAAATCTACTATATGTTAAGTTCATTTATGTTGTGTGGAGTAATTTTAAAGCGTGTACTTTGTCCAATTTGAATGAATTAATGTTTTGTTACCTACCTCGTCTTTTGAAATGAGATGGACAGGAGCTGATTACCGCCACCTCAAATTTCTAGTGTTTGAGCTCATGTTCCCCTCATACAATATTAGCTGATACTAACAGTATTGTGGAGCTGCTGCACCTAAATGCAAACAGTACCGGCACCTATTTCAGTCCATGTCATGTGGTGAATTAGACAATTGAACAAGAAGAAATATAATATATATTTTTGAGAGTAAAGAAAGTGCCTGAACTGTCAAGACAATAACTATTTTTTTTTCTGTTTCTCGTTGTTACTATAGGACGACTAGAATTAAGTCTGAAGCCGGTATCATCCACAGTGAGGACAAACCCAGCCTGCCTCTCTCCTTCCACACTGAATCCAAACCAACAGTCACTGGGTCCTGATTGTGACAGTGGAGCCCAGTTTGCACTGCAGGATCCAGAGATGGCATCAGTGAAGCTGGAAGACTGCAGTCAAACACTGGAGCTGAAAGTTGACATTAAAGATGAAGAAGAGGAGGAGAAGATTGGGAAATGTGTTAGTCATGGTAAAAGCAGGTTGTATCTAACTAAGTTTGTGTTATTCATTCCAACTTCCCACTGTGTATGAAAAGTTGCAGTGGAACTGTTTCATGATGAACTGTTTCAATGAGAAGGTAGATGTTATTTCATGCTACTGACACTTTCATGGTTTGACACCAGTATTGCCAGCTATTGTTTTATTCACTGGTCTATCTGGAGTGTTCAGAGAGGAGACTAAATAAGTGAAGTAGACAAACTACCAGTGTTTTAAAGTTCTATGAAGTGAGTCTGTGTAGTTTCTAACCCTTGTGATAGTGAGTGGAGGATGATATTGCTCATAATTTTCATGACTTATGAGATACTTTTAGAATAGTTTTATTACCCTTTTGTATTGTACAGCCTACTGATATAAATACATACAGTACCAGCCTACTGATATGAATACATACAGTACCAGACTACTAATATGAATACATACAGTACCAGGCTACTGATATGAATACATACAGTACCAGCCTACTGATATGAATACATACAGTACCAGCCTACTGATATGAATACATACAGTACCAGCCTACTGATATGAATACATACAGTACCAGCCTACTGATATGAATACATACAGTACCAGCCTACTGATATGAATACATACAGTACCAGCCTACTGATATGAATACATACAGTACCAGCCTACTGATATGAATACATACAGTACCCGCCTACTGATATGAATACATACGGTACCAGACTACTGATATGAATACATACGGTACCAGCCTACTGATATGAATACATACAGTACCAGCCTACTGATATGAATACATACAGTACCAGCCTACTGATATGAATACATACAGTACCAGCCTACTGATGTGAATACATACAGTACCAGCCTACTGATGTGAATACATACAGTACCAGCCTACTGATATGAATACATACAGTACCAGCCTACTGATATGAATACATACAGTACCAGCCTACTGATATGAATACATACAGTACCAGACTACTGATATGAATACATACAGTACCAGTCTACTGATATGAATACATACAGTACCAGTCTACTGATATGAATACATACAGTACCAACCTACTGATATGAATACATACAGTACCAGGCTACTGATATGAATACATACAGTACCAGCCTACTGATATGAATACATACAGTACCAGCCTACTAATATGAATACATACAGTACCAGCCTACTGATATGAATACATACAGTGCATTCGCAAAGTATTTAGACCCCATGACTTTTTCCCCATTTTGTTACGTTACAGCCTTATTGTAAAATGGTTTAAATAAATGTTCCTCATCAATCTACACACAATACGCCATAATGACAAAGCAAAAACAGGTTTTTATAAATGTTTTCACATTTATAAAATATCTAAAACAGAAATAACTTATTTACATAAGTATTCACTCTTTGCTAGGAGACTTGACATTGAGCTCAGGTGCATCTTGTTTCCATTGATCATCCTTGAGATGTTTCTACAACTTGATTGTCAACCTGTGGTAAATTCCGTTGATTGGACATGATTTGGAAAGGCACACACCTGTCTATATAAGGTCCCACATTTGACAGTGCATGTCAGAGAAAAAACCAAGCCATGAGGTTGAAGGAATTGTCCGTAGAGCTCCATGAAAGGAAAAATTCACAAGCTAGTAAAATGGCGGCACCCACTCGATCTGCATCAACAAACTTCAGTGCAGGCAGTGTGGATGCAGCAGAGAGAGACAATTTTACGGTTGCACTACTGTTTTGAAACCAAATGTAATGATTATCTGTTTTCTACATGTGTCATAATATTCAGACACATTCAGTTGTTTCTGTCTTTATCTATAAATGTTACTATGGTGTGAACAGGACATACAATTGGTTTTTGAAGTAAAACAGTGAATACAAGGTTAAGGAAAATAGCACATAGTGCTGCCTAAAACAAACTAACCTTGTTCTAAATGGTTTTTGAGTCATTTATGCGTTTATCTACTACAGGTTAAGTATTAGCTCAAAAGTATTGTGGAGCTCCTGCACCTAAATATAAACAGTACCGGCACCCAAAATGTTTATCGGCAAATATTTCAGTCCAAGTCAAGAACTGAATTAGATAATTGAACAAGAAAAAATAGAATATATTTTTAGAGAATAAAGAAAGTGCCAGAACTTAAGACAATAATGTTTGTGTCCCTTTCTCTTATACCACTTTCCGACTCAGGTGTGAGGCCGGTAACATCAACAGCGAGGACAACCCCAGCCTGCCTCTCTCCTTCCACACTGAGTCCAAACCTACAGTCACTGGGTCCTGATAATGACAGTGGAGGCCAGTTTTTACAGCAGGATCCAGAGATGGCATCAGTGAAGCTGGAAGACTGCAGTCAAACACTGGAGCTAAATGTCAACATTAAAGATGAAGAAGAGGAGGAGAAGATTGGGGAATCTGTTTCTCATGGTAAGAGCAGGGTTCTATCTAACCTTGTTTGTTGTTCGTTCCAACTTCCCACTGTGCATGACAAGTTGCAGTAGAATGAGTGTGTAGTTACTAACCCTTGTGATGTTGAGTTGATGATATACCTCATCATTTTCATGACTTATGAGATTCTTTAATAGTTTTTTATTCCCCTTTTGTATTGCACAGCCTTCTTACATGAATACGTACAGGTAGCCTAGTGGTTAGAGAGTTGGCCAGTAATTGAAAGGCTGCTGGATCGAATCCCAGAGCTGACGAGATAAAAATCGATCGTTCTGCCCCTGAGCAAGGCAGTTAACCCACTGTTCCCTCGGCGCCAGAGATGTGGATGTTGATTATGGCAGCCCACCCGCACCTCTCTGATTCAGAGGGGTTGGGTTAAATGCAGAAGACACATTTCAGTTGAATGCATTCAGTTGTACAACTGACTTGGTATCCCCTCACCCATTCGGAAAGTATTTAGACTCCTTGACTTCTTCCACGTTTTGTTACATTACAGCCTTATAATAAAATGTATTAAATTAAAAATGTTCCTCATCAATCTACACACAATACCCCATAATGTCAACGCAAACAGGTTTTTAGAAATGTTTTCACATTTTATACTTAAAAAACCCCAAACAGAAATACCTTATTTACATAAGTATTCAGACCTTTTGCTATGAGACTCGACATTGAGCTAAGGTGCATCCTGTTTCCATTAGATATGTTTCTACAACTTGATTGTTGTCAACCTGTGGTAAATTCAATTGATTGAACATGATTTGGAAATGCACGCACCTGTCTATATAAGGTCCCACAGTTGACAGTGCATGTCAGAGCAAAAACCAGGCCATGAGGTCGAAGGAATTGTCCGTAGAGCTCCATGAAAGGAAAAATTCACAAGCTGGTAAAATGGCAGCGCCCAGTCGGTCTACGTCAACAGACTTAAGTGCAGGCAGTGCGGGTGCAGCAGAGAGACATTTTTACTGCTGTTTTGACGCTAAATGTAATGATTATTGGTTTTCTACATGTGTACAATTATTCAGACACATTTGTCCGTAGAGCTCCATGAAAGGATTATGTTGAGGCACAGATCTGGGGGAGGGTACCAAAACATTACTGCAGTGTTTATTAGTTTTTTATTTAACCTTTTATTTAACTAGGCAAGTCGGTTAAGAACAAATTCTTATTTACACTGACTGCCTACCCCGGCCAAACCCTCAGGGGACCCTTGACATGTGCACTGTGTTTAGTACTCTCTTCACATTGTGAAAACCTTGATGGTTTTTCACAAAGCTATTTTGGTCTTGGTGTATTAGATATGGGAGCAGTCTATCCAATCTCTTGGCCAAGGCTTTAGCACTTTCTTGAGTCGGAGTTCAGAAGGGAAATCGGTCTGTAACTTTCACATTTTGTTGGATTATCCAGCTCCAGAATGAGAGTAAAACACTCCTTAGAGAGGAGGGGAAGCAACCTTGCTGAAAGGATTCAGCATATAGTGCGTTGGGAAATTATTCAGACCCCTTGACTTTTTCCACATTTTGTTACGTTACAGGCTTATTATAAAATATATTAAATTATTTCTGTCCCCCACCAATCTACACACAATACCCCATAATGACAAAGCTAAGACAGGTTTTTATAAATTTTACCAAATTTATAAATATTACAAATACGGAATTTACATTTACATAAGTATTTAGACCCTTTACTCAGTACTTTGTGGAAGCACCTTTGACAGCGATTACAGCCTTGAAGCTTGAGTATGACGCTACAAGCTTGGCACACCTGTGAATGCACAGAGATACCATGACAAGATCCTGAGGGCTGTTGTCTTGTTATTCATCCGCCGCCATCACCTCATGTTTCATCATGACAATGCACAGCCCCAGGTTTTTGATGTGAAATACAGTGAAGACAGTTACTCAGGAAAATAGTACATTGTGCTGCCTAAAAGATACTGCAACCTTGTACTAAATGTTTTTTGAGTCATTTATGCATTTGGGAAATCTACTATAGGTTTTGTTCATTTACGTTGTGTAGACTAATTTTAAAGCGTGTACTTTGTCCAATTTGAATGAATTAATGTTTTGTTACCTACTTCATCTATTGAAATGAGTTGGACAGGAGCTGAATACCGCCACCTCAAATTTCTAGTGGTGGAGCTCATGTTCCTCTTATAGAATTTTAGCTCAACAGTATTGTGGAGCTGCTGCACCTAAATATAAACAGTACCGGCACCTATTTCAGTCCAAGTCATGTGGTGAATTAGACAATTGAACAAGAAGAAATATAATATATATTTTTGAGAGTAAAGAAAGTGCCTGAACTGTCAAGACAGTTTTCTGTTTCTCGTTTTTACTATAGGACGACTAGAATTAAGTCTGAAGCCGGTAACATCCACAGTGAGGACAAACCCAGCCTGCCTCTCTCCTTCCACACTGAGTCCAAACCAACAGTCACTGGGTCCTGATTGTGACAGTGGAGCCCAGTTTGCACTGCAGGATCCAGAGATGGCATCAGTGAAGCTGGAAGACTGCAGTCAAACAATGGAGCTGAATGTTGACATTAAAGTTGAAGAAGAGGAGGAGAAGATTGGGAAGTCTGTTAGTCATGGTAAAAGCAGGTTGTATCTAACTATGTTTGTGTCATTCGTTCCACTGTGCATGAAAAGTTGCAGTAGAACTGTTTCATGATGAACTGTTTCAATGAAAAGGTTAATGTTATTTCATGCTACTGAGACTTGCATGGTTTGACACCAGTATTGCCAGCATTTGTTTTATTCACTGGGCTATCTGGAGTGATCAGAGAGTAGACTAAATAAGTGATGTAGACAAACTGCCAGTGTTTTAAAGTTCTATGAAGTGAGTCTGTGTAGTTTCTAACCCTTGTGATAGTGAGTGGAGGATGATATGAAGTGAGTCTGTGTAGTTTCTAACCCTTGTGATAGTGAGTGGAGGATGATATGGGTCATAATTTTCTTGACTTATGAGATACTTTTAGAATAGTTTTATTCCCCTTTTGTATTGCACAGCCTACTTATATGAATACATACAGTACCAGACTACTGATATGAATACATACAGTACCAGCCTACTGATGTGAATACATACAGTACCAGACTACTGATATGAATACATACAGTACCAGGCTACTGATATGAATACATACAGTACCAGGCTACTGATATGAATACATACAGTACCAGCCTACTGATATGAATACATACAGTACCAGCCTACTGATATGAATACATACAGTACCAGCCTACTGATATGAATACATACAGTACCAGCCTACTGATATGAATACATACAGTACCAGCCTACTGATATGAATACATACGGTACCAGCCTACTGATATGAATACATACGGTACCAGCCTACTGATATGAATACATACAGTACCAGCCTACTGATATGAATACATACAGTACCAGCCTACTGATATGAATACATACAGTACCCGCCTACTGATATGAATACATACAGTACCAGCCTACTGATATGAATACATACAGTACCCGCCTTCTGATATGAATACATACAGTAACCGCCTACTGATATGAATACATACAGTGCATTCGCAAAGTATTTAGACCCCATGACTTTTTCCCCATTTTGTTACGTTACAGCCTTATTGTAAAATGGTTTAAATAAATGTTTCTCATCAATCTACACACAATACGCCATAATGACAAAGCAAAAACAGGTTTTTAGAAATGTTTTCACATTTATAAAATATTTAAAACAGAAATAACTTATTTACATAAGTATTCACTCTTTGCTAGGAGACTTGACATTGAGCTCAGGTGCATCTTGTTTCCATTGATCATCCTTGAGATGTTTCTACAACTTGATTGTCAACCTGTGGTAAATTCCGTTGATTGGACATGATTTGGAAAGGCACACACCTGTCTATATAAGGTCCCACATTTGACAGTGCATGTCAGAGCAAAAACCAAGCCATGAGGTTGAAGGAATTGTCCGTAGAGCTCCATGAAAGGAAAAATTCACAAGCTAGTAAAATGGCGGCACCCACTCGATCTGCATCAACAAACTTCAGTGCAGGCAGTGTGGATGCAGCAGAGAGAGACAATTTTACGGTTGCACTACTGTTTTGAAACCAAATGTAATGATTATCTGTTTTCTACATGTGTCATAATATTCAGACACATTCAGTTGTTTCTGTCTTTATCTATAAATGTTACTATGGTGTGAACAGGACATACAATTGGTTTTTGAAGTAAAACAGTGAATACAAGGTTAAGGAAAATAGCACATAGTGATGCCTAAAACAAACTAACCTTGTTCTAAATGGTTTTTGAGTCATTTATGCGTTTATCTACTACAGGTTAAGTATTGTCTCAAAAGTATTGTGGAGCTCCTGCACCTAAATATAAACAGTACCGGCACCCAAAATGTTTATCGGCAAATATTTCAGTCCAAGTCAAGAACTGAATTAGATAATTGAACAAGAAAAAATAGAATATATTTTTAGAGAATAAAGAAAGTGCCAGAACTTAAGACAATAATGTTTGTGTCCATTTCTCTTATACCACTTTCCGACTCAGGTGTGAGGCCGGTAACATCAACAGCGAGGACAACCCCAGCCTGCCTCTCTCCTTCCACACTGAGTCCAAACCTACAGTCACTGGGTCCTGATAATGACAGTGGAGGCCAGTTTTTACAGCAGGATCCAGAGATGGCATCAGTGAAGCTGGAAGACTGCAGTCAAACACTGGAGCTGAATGTCAACATTAAAGATGAAGAAGAGGAGGAGAATATTGGGAAATCTGTTTCTCATGGTAAGAGCAGGTTCTGTCTAAGTGTGTTGTTCGTTCCAACTTCCCGCTGTGCATGAAAAGTTGCAGTAGAACTGTTTCATGATGAACTGTTTTAATGAGAAGGTAGATGTTATTTCATGCTACTGATACTTGCATGGTTTGACACCAGTATTGCCAGCATTTGTTTTATCCACTGGGCTGTCTGGCGTGATCAAAGAGTAGACTAAAGAAGTGAAGTAGACAAACTGCCAGTGTTTTAAAGTTCTATGAAAGGAGTCCTTGTAGTGACTAACTCTTGTGATAGTGAGTGGAGGACTCCTACTCACTTTTAGAATAGTTTAATTCCCCTTTTGTGTTGTACAGCCTACTGATATGAATACATATGTCACCGGGTACAGACAGAAGAGGACTGGCCATCCCTCAGGGCCTGGTTCCTCTCTACCTTTCTTTCTTCCGTTTCTGCTTTCTAGGGCGTTTTTTTCTTCTACTTCAGCATTGCTTGCTCTTTGGGGATTTTAGGCTAGATTTCTGTAATGCACTTTGACATCTGCTGATGTAAAAAGGGCTTCATAATATCGATTTGATTGACATGTATATCACACCAACTGATCTGTTCTTCTGATGTTGTTCACACAGGAGACCATGTTGAGACATTCTCTACATCCAGAGAGAAACAGCAGGAAGATCTTGGAGCTAAGAGGTTTCACCACTGCCCACATTGTGATGAGATTTTCCCAATTCTATCAAAGCTAAAAATACACCTAAAAATACACACAGGAGAGAATCGGTATTCCTGTACTGACTGTGGGAAGAGATTCACAACATCAAGGACTCTGACAGTTCATCAGAGAGTGCACACTGGAGAGAAGCCTTACTCCTGCCCTGACTGTGGAAAGATTTTCTCTCGACTGGGCCACTTAAAAAGACATGAACATATACATACAGGAGTGAAGCCTTATTCCTGCTCTGACTGTGTAAAATGCTACACAACACCAACTGAGCTAGAACTTCATCAGAGAGTGCACACTGTAGAGAAGCCTTACTCCTGCTCTGACTGTGGGAAGAGTTTCTCTCGACAGGGTTTTTTAAAAGCACATGAACTTATACATACAGGAGTGAAGCCTTATTCCTGCTCTGACTGTGGGAAGATGTTCTCTCAACTGGGCAACTTAAAAACACATGAACGTATACATACAGGAGTGAAGCCTTACTCCTGCTCTGACTGTGTAAAATGCTTCACAACATCAACTGAGCTAAAAGTCCATCAGAGAACACACACAGGAGAGAAGCCTTACTCCTGCTCTGACTGTGTAAAATATTTCGCAACATCAACTGAGCTAAAAGTCCATCAGAGAACACACACAGGAGAGAAGCCTTACTCCTGCTCTGACTGTGGAAAGAGTTTCTCTCAATTGTGCCACTTAAAAAGACACCAAGGTAAACATAAAGGAGAGAAGCCTTACCACTGATCTGACTGTAGAAAATGTTTTAAAACAACAGCTGAGCTAAAAGGTCATTAGAGAACAGACACAGGAGAGAAACCTTACTTCTCTTAATTTGACAAGAGTAACTCAAGTAAAAGTCTTAAGGTATTTGGTTGTAAATATACCTTAGTATCAAAAGTAAAAGTGAATAATTTCAAATTCCTTAAATGAACCTCTAACCGGGACGGTTGTTGATAACGTGCTCCAATGTGACTAAAATGATGTTGTATACAACAGCCAACTTTCCAGGACATAGACATGTCTTTATATAGGCAGAAAGCTTAAATTCGTGTTAATCTTCTGCAGTGTCCACTTTAACAGTAGCTATTACAGTGAAAAAATACCATGCTATTGTTTGAGGAGAGTGCACAACAACTTTTATCATGGCAACTGGTTTAATACATCACCTCTGAAGGTCAATAATGTACTTACATTCAGTAATCTTGCTCTGATTTGTCATCCTGAGGGTCCCAGAGATAAAATGTAGCATAGTTTAATTTGCTAAAATCTATTTTTATATTCAAATGTAGGAACTGGGTTCTACATTTTGAACACCTGCTGGCTCTGGCACCACACCCACCCTGCCCGGCCATCTAGATGTGTGAAAGTTTGTGTATAAGCTAATGATCCATCATGTAGACATTCCTGGCAGTGTGTAAACTTAAATGTTTTATTACCATAGCATTTTTGTATGTTCTCTATAGTTTTGTACTTAAATGTATCAATTGACCAATTCAGCACATTTGGGGAACCTCCTGGCAGACTTGATACAGTGCAGTAATGTAATTCTTCACTGGATCAGTCAGAACCTTTGCTGCTGTCTGGTGGCCAAAATCTAAATTACACCTACAGCCAATTGTAAACTGGGGGTTATTAGGTGATCATGATGGTTTGAGGGCCATATTGGGAATAACACCCCTACTCTTACAATAAGTGCCATGGGATCTTTAATGACCTCAGCGTCAGGACACCGGTTTTAATGTCCCCCTACACAGTGCCCTGGGGCATTGGGATATTTTTTTAGACCAGAGAAAAGAGTGCCTCCTACTGGCCCTCCAACACCACTTCCAGCAGCATCTGGTCTCCCATCCAGGGACTGACCAGGACCAACCCTGCTTAGCTTCAGAAGCAAGCCAGCAGTGGTATGCAGGGTGGTATGCTGCTGGCTGTATGGCCTTTCTCTTGCATTTCAAAGAAGAAAAAGAAAAACACATGTTTTTGTGTTTGTATTATCTTTTACCAGATCTAATGTAATATTCTCCTAAATTAATTTCACATTTCCACAAACTTCAAATGGTATCAAGAATATGCATATCCTTGCTTCAGGTGCTGAGCTACAAGCAGTTAGATTTGGGTATGTCGTTTTAGGCAAATATTTTGTACTAGGGATGCACCGATATGGCATTTTTGGCCAAATGATATCTGATATTTTCCTTGCCAAAAGACCGATACCGATATTTAACATTTTAGCGGCCTTTTAAGCATTCTAGTACAGTTAAATAGTTAACACACACACGGACGCAGCGGTCTGCAAGAGGCGTCACTACAGCCCCTGGTTTGAATCCAGGCTGTATCACATCCGGACGTGATTGAGAGTCGCATAGGGCTGCGCACAATTGGCCCAGTGTTGCCCGGGGTAGGCCATCATTGTAAATAAGAATTTTGTTCTTAACTGATATGGTGTAATGATCAGTTTTTCACATTAGTTTGGGTGGATTATTTTATTACTAAACAACTTTTGTTTAATGATAAACAAGCTTTGAATCAACTAATAGTTTATTAAATTGACTTTGTAACAGTATTTGTATTGGAATTTCACAATTTTCACCCATAAAAGTGAATTACAGTGCAATTCTGAAATACATAGATCACCACCATTCTAAGAGAATCCTTGCAGCATAATAGGTGATACCTCAGGTTCTAGGTAATTTAGATAGGGTTCCCATACTTTGTAGAACTGATCTGTTTTAGAATGCAATGTACATGTCAGATATTCCAGTGGCACCCATTTAAATAGTATCTTATGCCAATCTTTAATAGAAGGAACCTTGTCACTAATCCACTATAAAAGGATGTTTTTCCTCGCTGCGAAGGTCAGGATGTTGTAAAGCCTCCTCTTACCCACAGAAGTAACATGCCTACTAGGGAGACCTAACAGTAAAGAAACTGGGTCTAATTCTAGATCAACCCCTAGGATCTTTTCAATTTCTTGCAGAACACCAGACCAGTATCTTTGTATTTTGGTACATGACCATAAACAATGTGTTAGGGTGCCTGTATCAGTTTTACATTTAAGACACTGAGGAGAAGAGGAAGAGGGGCTAAAGCATGTCTGTGATTTGGGGATATATGCAATCTGTATTATTCTTAATTAATTTGCTCTAGTACGATTACATATATTGTTTTTGCATATCTCCAAATGTCCTCAAACATCTCTTCGTCAATAGTAACAGACAATACATTCTCCCACACCTGTTTCACCCTCTGTATGTCGACAGCAGAAAAGGACCTTAAAGCATCATTTGTGGGGAAAAAAGCATTCTTTCAATGACAGATATCAGGGTTGCCAATTAAGGTGGTGCTCTTCAGAATATAATGTCTTACTTGTAGGAAGCGGAGAAAGTCCTGCTTTGGGAGTCGATATTTCTTGATCATCTGCTCAAATGACAATAAAATCTTATCAGCAAATAAGTAATTTAGTCTGCGTATGCCTTTATTAAGCCAAAAGTTAAAGTCAGCATCCAGCAATCCTGGACCAAAATCTGGGTTATTAAGAATTGGGGTAAGAGCAGAGGTTAGTTTGGACCTTCCCAAAAAACGTTGAACTGACCTCCATACTTTGAGTGTGTTAAGGGTAATGGGATTATTGCAGTGATCTTCTACAGACTTGAAACTTCTGAAAAATAAAAGATCCTGTAAGGGGTATTTTGAAAGAGAAGTCTCAATGTCTAACCAAATAGAGGAGTCATCGCTTGTGATCCAGTCAGAAATATAACATAGGTGGGCACACCATTGATAGAACCTGATATTGGGCAGGTCCAAGCCGCCCATAGAACTTGGCAACTGCAATATTGCCATCTTAAGTCTTGGCTTGCGTTTACTCCATATAAAGGAACTTAGCCATCCATTTACATCCTTTATTACCTTTTTGGAGAGTAATACTGGGATAATTTGGATTGGGTCAAGTAGTCTAGGTAAAATGTTCATTTTCAAGAGGGATATTCTACTCAACCATGAAATCGGAAGAGAGTTCCAGCGCTCCAGATCCTGTCTTATTGTATCAAACAAGGAAACAAAATTGGCTTTGTACATTTGCTGGAATTTAGGAGTTACAAATATACCCAGATACGTAAAAACCTGAGGGAGACCATTTAAAAGGGAAGGGGGGAGAAGTATTAGGTACAGAGTGAAGGTTACCAAGTGGCATAGCCTCTGATTTAGTTAAGTTAATCTTGTAGCCTGAGAATTCGCTGAATAATTCAATAATATTAATAAGAAATGTAATTGAAGTCTCGGGACTAAAGATGAATATCAGGACATCATCAGCATACAAGCTTATTTTATGGTGAACATCACCAATGAGCAGCCCCTGTATAGCAGGCGTTACCCTGATGGCCTCGGCCAGTGGTTCCATAACGAGTGCAAATAGGAGAGGGGACAAAGGACAGCCCTGTCTGGTACCTCTGTGTATGGAGAAGCTATTTGACCTTAGCCCATTAGTAAGGACAGCAGCCTGAGGATCATCATATAAAACTTTCACCCATTTTATAAAGTTGTCCCCTAGACCAAATTTATTTAGAGCAAAGAATAGGTAAGACCGCTCCACACGAACAAATGTTTTCTCAGCATCTAGGGAGAGCACAAGACCATCCATAGCACTTCGTTGGTAGGCTATGGATGGCCGCCTGACATTGTTGCATGACTTAAGGTCCTTAATTTCCCTTTTTGAGAATAAGTGATATGTTGGCTTCTCTCAGCGTTTGAGGGAGCTGGTCATTTGAAAATGAGTGGTTACACATATCACGCAATGGCTCAAGGATCAGGATCAGGCCATGGCAAGGTCTTTGCCTGGAGAAAACCAACACGCAAGAATTCAGAATCACATCTGCAGAGAAGGAAGCCTAGATCTGTTTCTTTCAACTTTACAAGCAGTGACGATGAGGATTACCCCAGACGCTAAGAGGCCAGCTCCTCCCAAGATTTTTTAGATCAGGAAGAGGAGTCAAGCAGGTTCCTCAACAAGAGAGGGAGAGGACGCGGAAGAGGCCAACACGGAGGGGGAGGAAGAAATCAAGACTATCCAACCACACGGAGCAGGACCAGAACAAGGCTGTGATCAACATTTCTGGAGAACCCCTTTCTGATGATTGCATAAGGGTATTGTCTAAAGGACTGTCCTTTGCCCCCACATATTCAACGAATGAATTTAATACAAAGATTGACCTATTTCGTTTCTACAGGAATCTACATCTGAAGGCCTGGTACAAGCAAAACATCTCTCCAACGACAGACGCCAGTGTCTCAGGTCAGGCAGTTTTTGTTCCCTCAAAAACACCTTGTAAGCCCAAGTCCACTTTTTGTCCCATCGTCCAGAATGCCACACTAAATACATTTGCCAAGAAAGTGAATTTTGGTGTGGAGAATCTGTTTAAGGGTAGAATTGATTCCAACCAAACACGACGTAATCTTTCTAAGACAGAGAGGGATGCAGTTGAATCATTGTCCAAAAATGAACGGATTGTGGTTAAAAAAGCAGACAAAGGTGGTGCTACAGTAGTGTGGTGTAAAGACAAATATGTGACAGAAGCCTACCGTCAATTAGACAATGATGAATTCTACCAATCTCTTACCTTCAACCCTACAGAGGACCTAAAAACTGAATTGAAAGGGATCCTCAGAAGCTAAGGAGAATGGCTACATTTCAGACAATGAGTTCAAATTTATTTTCAATGGCAGTCCGTGTATGGCTTCTTTTTACCTTCTTCCAAAAATCCACAAAAATCTTGAAAATCCCCCAGGCAGACCAGTCATTAGTGGTAATGAAAGTCTGACAGAACCCATCTCTAAGTACATTGATTACTTTATTAAGCCTTTTCTGACGTCACTCCCAGCCTATCTTCAAGATACCACAGATGTGTTGAACAAAATTAAGGAATTGAACAATATAGGTACAGCTTCCTTTTTAGTCACCATGGATGTGGAGTCTCTATACACCACCATTGAGCATGAACAAGGTTTGGCAGCGATGCACCATTTCTTGAGTACCCGGCCTGAAACTGAGATGCCTCCTACAGAATTCATTGTCTCACTGACTGAATGGACTCTTAATCATAACATCTTTATCTTCCAGGACTGTATTTTTAAACAGGTCAAAGGATGTGCCATGGGAGCTTGCTACAGCCCTTCCTACACTGGTTTGTACTTGGGTAAATGAGAAAATGACTTCATTTTGGATCCTTCTAATAACCATTTCTTTGACCGGATTATATGGTGGGGACGCTATATTGATGATGTTTGCCTGTTTTGGTCCGGCTCAGAAGATGAACTTATTTCCTTCCACCAATACCTTAACAGCATTAACCCTAACATCAAATTAACTATGGAATACAGCAAGGATAACATTCATTTTTTGGACCTCGACATTAGTAAAAATGACAAAGGTTGTTTGCACACATCAATCTTTAGGAAGCCTACAGATGGGAATAACATTCTGAGGGCAGACAGCTTTCACCCCAAAAGGCTAAAAGAGAATATTCCATATGGCCAATTCCAAAGAGTCTGCAGAATTTGCGATCAGGAAACAGACTACAGTGTCAAATCTGCTGAATTGGAGAATCGCTTTTTGAATCGGGGCTACAGTGTTCAGGTCCTGAAAGATGCAGGTATAAGGGCTGGATTACTTGACAGAGAGAACTTGTTACGAAGGGGAGTGCCTCGTGATACATCAGAGAGAGTGTATTTTGTTACAAAATACAGCACTGAAGCAGAGAACATTAAAAGAATCATCAAAAATAATTGGGGAATCATCCAAAGTGATACGCTACTATGCCATGTCTTTCCTGAGCCACCAGTCATAAGCTTTAAGAGATGTCCTACCCTAAATGACAAATTAGTCCACAGTTATTTTCCGGGTGACTCTCAAAAAACTTGGCTTGACCACAAACCCAAGGGCTCTTTTAAATGTAACCATTGCAACCATTGCAGAAATATTGCACAGAAGAAGTATTTTGTTGACACAGCTTCCAAAATGGAGTATTACATCAAGCATTTCATTAACTGCAAAACCACTCATGTCATCTATAGATTGGAATGTCCACAGTGCAAGGTGTTCTACATTGGACAGACAAAGAGACGCCTTCAAGATTGCTTGGCGGAACACAAGTACGCCATACGGGTAGGCAATGAAGACTACCCCATGGCAAGGCACTACAAGTCCTTACACCATGGCAACCCTGCCTCCCTACAAGCTATGGGTATTGATCATATTCCGGCCTCTATTAGAAAAGGGGACCGTCTTAAACAGTTAAACCAAAGGGAAAGTTTTTGGATTTACAAACTACAGGCCACTAAATACCCTGGTTTAAATGAAGATATGGATTTCTCACCCTTCCTGTAGGGTCGTGATAGGTCCATTTGCTGTCATCTAGTGGACATTTTGCTCAATTGCCCTCAGCTATGTTTAGACTGTTGTTCATGTTTTGCTGTGTACTATGGAATATATTGCTTTCTTATTCTTGACACTTCTCACAGTCATATTTAAGGTTAGAACTACCTTTCTAAGTGTTCTGATACTTCTAGCTTGGAGTTGTATGTTTATGATAACATAGCTACAGTATTACCTTTTAATGTGTATATTATTGCTTACTAGGTGTGTCCAATCAATTTTGTAACCACTCCCTCTTCTAATTAGGGCTAATTGGAAAAGCTGTTCAAAAGAGGACATGGTATTCTCTTCTTTTTTTTTGTACTCCCTGACATGCAGCCAAAACGCGTCGGTTTAAAAAAAACTTTGTTTCTATTGAACATGCCATACTAATACAGGCATTTAAATTAATTATATGAAGAGTGCCTTGGTCCTCCTTTCTTTTTGATGACCAATTTACCCCTTTTACCAAAGAGCACCTTCTATCTACCAAAATGTACTATTGTGTACCTTAGTAGCGCTTCCCTTCCTCCTCTTTCTCACTACAAAACCCATCTGGTCCTGGGGCCTTACCATTTTGCAGATTCTTAATTGCGAATATTATCTCTTCCTCGGTAATAGGGGCATTAAGGAGAGACCTCTGTTCTTCGGAGATGGTAGGGTGCTCAATCTTAGAAAATAAGTTCTTCATTAATTTGGGTGCGTCATTTGTCAGTTCTGAGGCATAAAGATTTGCATAAAATTTCTAGAGTCATTTATCAATTTATTTTCATAAATGATTGCCATCAGTAATAGTAACAATTGACTGTGAGTCAGCTCTCTTTTTAGCTAGGTACGCCAAGGACTTTCCTGGCTTATCGCCATGTTCATATAGCTTTTGCCTGACAAATCTCATTTTCTTTTCAGCGTCCTGTTAGGAGAGTCCAACGTTAATATAAGGACTGATATTTCCTTTAATAGGGCAGGAGTGGGAGTTTTAATGTAGTCCTTTAGTTCCTAATTCACCCTCTAACGTTTTTTGCTTTTCACGCTTTTTCTGCCTCTTAGTGGCTGTGTATGACATAATCAGATCCCTGGCGTACGCTTTACAGGTTTCCCAAAAGAGCGAGGGGTTATCTGTTGATTGAGAGTTAGAGAAAAAATAAAATATGAAATATGTGAATGTATGGTCTTTAGGAATGGTTGTATTCAACCTCCAATGTCTTGACAGATTGAATGCCCCATTGAGTTTTATGTCCAGGATCACCTCCGCATGATCAGATATGACTATGCTTCCTATCCTAGCGGATAAAACAGACTGCAAGGACGTCCTGGGCATAAAAATGTTATCTAGTCTAGTCTGACATCCATGAGGTGCAGAGAAAAAAGTGAACTCTGTTGGAGGGATGAAAAGTTCTCCAAACATCAGCATACCCCAGATCATCACAAATAGCTTTAAGTGACTTAGCTTGAGGAGAGAGTGAAGCTATACACCGCTGGGAAACTTATCAATAAGGGGGTTCAACAAACAATTAAAATCTCCTCCAACCACTGCAGTGTCTGAATTTAATTCTGAAAAGTCTAGAAACACCTTAGTGAGGAAATCGGGGGGTGGGCAGGGGGGGAAGTAAATATTAATTATGGAAATGTTCTGCCCTTGTAAAGTACCATTAATTATAACAAAGCGACCATATGTATCTTTCACACTATTCAACACCTTAAGGGGTAGGTTCTTTTTCACAAGAATTGCTACACCTCTACTTCTGGATGTAAATGATGAGAAAAACACTTGACCAAACCCCCCTTGTGCAAATTTCAGATGCTCCTTATCATCCAAATGAGTTTCTTGCAACAGGGCAATATCAATATTTTATTTTTTCAAAAAAGACAGTACCTTCTTCCTTTTCATGGGGTTATGGCTCCCTCTAATGTTCCATGTACATACACGCAGTCTGTTACCTGCCATTGCACTTTGACCGTTCAATATCCAGACTGAATCCTACTGTAAAAATGGGGTGGTACCTTTTTCCATGTGTTGAACTCTCTATCTCACTGAGCATAAACAAACGATATGAACCCTAAACTCGAACTATACTAAACCCAAAAATTAAACATGTAAAGATCCAAAAGGGGGTTTTCCCACTAGCTAACATGCAGGGGATTTCAACTTTCCAATGTAGACTCTTAAGTCTGCATTGCCACCCAATAGCCTCATCTTTTATATAAATGGAAATGAAAATCAATAGAAGAAGATTGAGGCTCTTCCACCTTAAGCCAAGCCTGGGCACCAATATAGATTCACACATATCTCAGTCTGAGCTATAGTGGCAGTTACTTTGGCAAGAATAATAATAAAGATACGAATATTACTGAACAGGAACACGTGAGAACTCACACCACTGTTTCATGATCAGATTTTTAAAAAAATTAAAAGTTATCCAATGCTGCGGAGGAGCAGTTTACAGTTATTTACCCGAGAGAGTCAACAAACGCAGCAGCCTCTTCAGGTGTGTAGAGTTTTTTTAGGCGATCCGTTGACCATAATCTTCAATGTGGCCGGGTACAGCAGTGCGTTGTCCATCTTCATTCTCTTGAGTCGAGCTTTCACCTCATCAAACGCTTTGCGTCTTCGTACAACCGCTGTGGAATAATCATTGAAGAATGAGACCTTTGGACCTTTACGTTGACTACAGTCAGAATAACCGATGTTTCTAGCCGCATCCATGACGCGCTGCTGGTCGGTGAAGTTGTGGAACTTTATAACCACTGGTTGGGACCAGGTATCGGTGCTTGAGAGCGATGGGCTCTGTCCAGCTTCACACGACCAGCCTTAGTGTCCATTTGTAGGTAGCCAGTGATCCATTCCTCAAAGAATTTTACTGAACGCGTCCCTTCAGAGTTTTCCGGGAGTCCCACAACACGGATATTGCATCTTCGTCCTCGATTATCCAAGTCGTCAATGTGCTCCGCCATTTCGCGCACCTGTTTCTCAAGTGCTTTTATCTTAGTGTCCATAGATGTAGTTGAAGTTTCCACAGTAGCAATTCTTCCTTCCGCCTCATCAACACATTTGACAACCCTCTGTAGTTCAGCTGAATGGCCTGCTATTGCTTCCAAGACCGTTTATATTGTAACGACCCTGGGTTTATAAGCGCGGAAATCGACTCTGCCGCTTGAGCATGCTTTTGCGGCACAGTCGATAGCGCGCCGGACCTCGGTCTAGGAGGTCTAGGAGGTCGAGGGTTCGAGACCTGCTCCCTGCCTGTTTCATTACAATATCTTAACATCGATCACTTTAGTAATGTTATCCGTCATCCTTTGAATCACCAGGTCCATTGTGCCTGGATCCGCAATAGTGTTAGCTTCGCTAACGTTAGCTAGCTCCTCCTGCACATCTACAGGGATGGTGGTTTTGGTCGAGTTCTTAGTTCTGTTGGGCATGTTGTCGGAGATTTTTGAGAAATAGCCGTCAAGACTCATTGTAGGATAACTTATTTAGCCAATTCTACCACTTTTTCAAGCTAGGAGATTAATGTAAAAATATAAATGTACGAATGCCACGGGAGCTCGCTGAAACACAGTGTTCTCTCTACTGTTAGGATTTATGTTTATGCACTATAGGCTGTTAGCATATTGGTTGAAGAGGAATATTGTTTTGTTACACACACACACAAACAATACAGAGGGGGGGTGTGTGTAGGTGTAAGGACTGACCAACACAGGCCATAAAAGCTGTGGACAGTCTGGAGAGGGGAGGGGTGCATCTCTCTAGACCAACCAGGAGTTTAGAATACTGGACAATACCATATTAGGAACTGTTTCAGTGAAGAATCGAGGGGGACACAGGATGGAGCTGCTCTACCCAACAACCAGATGTGGAGAAGGAAAACGCCAAGGGGCTTGGACAAGTTCGGGGGCCCACAAAGGAGGAGCAAGAGTATTAACCATGCTAAACCTCTACTATGATAGGCCAACTGGGCAAGTTGAGAATAAAATTGTCATCGCGGAGATACAGTGAACCCGTATATACGAAAATTGCATTTACCATTTATCGTCTGAGTTTAATTAAAATACTTAAAATATATTCGGTGACTATGAATCACATTTTGTCCTGATGCCAGATTTGAACTGACGCAAATCTCTTTCACTACGGCGCCATTTTGTCCACATTAAACTGACTTTTAATACTTGATTCATTATTTTAGTCATTGATGAATGTATTTGAATAATTATATTGGAAGTTAATTGATCTGGTGGCAGGTAGCCTAGCGGTTAAGAGTGTTGGGCCAGTAACTGAAAGGTCGCTGGTTTGAATCCCAAGCCGACTAAGTGAAAATGTGGCATTGTGCCCTTGAGCAAGGCAAATAACCCTTATTTGTTCTGTAAGTCGCTCTGGATAAGAGCATCTGCTAAATGAAAAATGTTTGTACATGAATTTATGATGGGCAACCACCTTTTCCCTCGTGTGTAATTAAATGAAATAAACTGTTTGAAGTTCAAAACTGTATATATTCTGGCAGTGGGCAGATTTTCGGCACAACACCGTCATCGAACTACCATCTGTAGTAACGCAGTTACTACTAGTAACGCGCCACTCGGGACACTTAATGCTTATCAATTGCCTTGCACAAAGTATCAAAATACTCAAATATAACTTAAACAGGACTCTTAAATAATTTAATGAAAATGTTAAATAGAATTTTTTTTATCACAGAAACAATGAGAAAATATGGCCCGAGTCCCAAGTAATACATTTGGGCCAGATAACGCACACCAGAATCGGCCCAAGCTCCAAGTAATACATTTGGGCCAGATAACTCACACCGGAATCCGCCCGAGCACAATCCCCGCAAACCCAGCCATAGGTAATACTGCTTAGTGCGGCCAAGACTCGGGCCACAAGACGTAGGCCGAGTCCGACTCAGCGGAGTGTCGCGACTCTCAGCCGGAATCGGCCCAGATCCACTGTGCTAGCTGGGATGGGACAACATTCCACAGGCCACAATCAACAGCTTGATCAACTCTATGCAAAAGAGATGTGTCCCGGAGGAGGCAGCGACCCCTTCTCATGTAATGGGGTAGGGCCTATCCCAAGGATCCCGGAATGCACGGACGGTGTTAGTGGGGGAACAGGAAGTTCCGGACAGAAGCGAAACATTCTTCAGTGTAAAGAAAGCGCCAGAACGGTGCAGTCAAGAAGAAAACATTCGTTTACCTGTTTATTACTACAGGTATGTAATAGCACGTTTAAACTTTCTAATATCGAAAGAACATGTCATACCATTTTAGGTAATACATCCGTTAATGTATTATCACGTTTGGTAAAGGTTTGATGTGTTATTTGTGTGTGAAGCCGAGTGAAGAACGTGATAACGTTAACTATTTTACAAGTTACATAGTTAGAGCCTTTGCGGTTTGTCTGAGTGGATGTACATCGTTTTCTCAAGGTCATTTCATAAAGAATATATTTACTTGAGATTTCTGAATTCGTTTTACAAGTTATTAGTTTTGTGTAAAATTCACGAGCTGTTAAAATGGCGGCGCCACTCGGTTTGTGTCAACAGACTTCAGTGCAGGCAGTGAGGGTGCAGCAGAGAGAGACCATTTCACGGTTGCACTACTGTTTTAAAGCTTAATGTAATGGTTATCAGTTTTCTACATGTGTACTAATATTCAGACACTAAGTTATCGTTGTCTATAAATATTACTATGGTGTGAACGGAAATCCTTTTGGTTTTTGATTGGAACAATACAGTGAAGACAAGGTTATTCAGGTAAATAGTACATAGTGCTGCCTAAAACATACTGTAACCTGGTTCTAAATGTTTTTTGAGTCATTTATGCATTTATGTGAATTCAGGAAATCTACCATAGATTAAGTTGTGTAGCCTGATTTAAAGCGTAAACTTTGTCTAATGTGAATGAATTCATGTTTTGTTGTCAATGCTGAGCTACCAGATCTATTGAAATGAGATCAGTGCGTGATTTGGACAGGAGCTCACCGGAGCTGAGTACCGGCACCTCAAAGTATTGTGGCGCTCCTGCACCTAAATATAAACAATATTTTTTGAGAGTAAAGAAAGTGCCAGAACTGAGAAGACAATGACTTGTGTGTCTGTTTCTCTTTATTACTACAGGCCGACTCAGGTCAAGTCGGAAGCCGGTAACATCAACACTGAGGACAGACCCAACCTGCCTCTCTCCTTCCACACTGAGTCCAAACCTACAGTAACTGGGTCCTGATTGTGACAGTGGAGCCCAGTTTGCACTGCAGGATCCAGAGATGGCATCAGTGAAGCTGGAAGACTGCAGTCAAACAATGGAGCTGAATGTTGACATTAAAGATGAAGAAGAGGAGGAGAAGATTGGGAAGTCTGTTAGTCATGGTAAAAGCAGGTTGTATCTAACTATGTTTGTGTCATTCGTTCCACTGTGCATGAAAAGTTGCAGTGGAACTGTTTCATGATGAACAGTTTCAATGAGAAGGTAGATGTTATTTCATGCTACTCAGACTTGCATGGTTTGACACCAGTATTGTCAGCATTTGTTTTATTAACTGGTCTATCTGGAGTGTTCAGAGAGTAGACTAAATAAGTGATGGAGACAAACTGCCAGTGTTTTAAAGTTCTATGAAGTGAGTCTGTGTAGTTTCTAACCCTTGTGATAGTGAGTGGAGGATGATATTGCTCATAATTTTCTTGACTTATGAGATACTTTTAGAATAGTTTTATTCCCCTTTTGTATTGCACAGCATATTTATATGAATACATACAGTACCAGCCTACTGATATGAATACATACAGTACCAGCCTACTGATATGAATACATACAGTACCAGCCTACTGATATGAATACATACAGTACCAGCCTACTGATATGAATACATACAGTACCAGCCTACTGATATGAATACATACAGTACCCGCCTACTGATATGAATACATACAGTACCCGCCTACTGATATGAATACATACAGTACCAGCCTACTGATATGAATACATACAGTACCAGCCTACTGATATGAATACATACAGTACCAGCCTACTGATATGAATACATACAGTGCATTCGCAAAGTATTTAGACCCCATGACTTTTTCCACGTTTTGTTACATTACAGCCGTTTCCTAAAAAATTGATTAAATAAATGTTTTTCAATCTACACACACACCATAATGACAAAGCAAAAAAAGGGTTTTAGAATTGTTTTCACATTTATAAAATATTCAAAACAGAAATAACTTATTTACATAAGTATTCAGACCCTTTGCTTTGAGACTCGACATTGAGCATCTTGTTTCCATTGATCATCCTTGAGATGTTTCTACAACTTGATTGTTGTCAACCTGTGGTAAATTCAGTTGATTGGACATGATTTGGAAAGGCACACACCTGTCTATATAAGGTCCCACATTTGACAGTGCATGTCAGAGCAAAAACCAAGCCATGAGGTTGAAGGAATTGTCTGTAGAGCTCCATGAAAGGAAAAATTCACAAGCTAGTAAAATGGCGGCGCCCACTCGATCTGCGTCAACGGACTTCAGTGCAGACAGTGTGGATGCAGCAGAGAGACAATTTTACGGTTGCACTGCTGTTTTGAAACAAAATGTAATGATTATCTGTTTTGTGTGTCATAATATTGTGTCATAATATTCAGAAACATTCAGTTGTTTCTGTCTTTATCTATAAATGTTACTATGGTGTGACCAGGACATACAAATGGTTTTTGAAGTAAAACATTGAATGCAAGGTTAAAGAAAATAGCACGTAGTGCTGCCTAAAACATACTGTGACCTTGTACTAAATGTTTTTTGAGGCATTTATAAATTTTTCTACTACAGGTTAAATATTAGCTCAAAAGTATTGTGGGGCTCCTGCACCTAAATATAAACAGTACCGGCACCCAAAATGAGTATCGACAAATATTTCAGTCCAAGTCAACCACTGAATTAGATAATTGAACAAGAAAAAATAGAATATATTTTTAGAGAATAAAGAAAGTGCCAGAACTTAAGACAATGTTTGTGTCCATTTCTCTTATACCACTTTCCGACTCAGGGAGGACAAACCCAGCCTGCCTCTCTCCTTCCACTCTGAGTCCAAACCTACAGTCACTGGGTCCTGATAATGACAGTGGAGGCCAGTTTTTACAGCAGGATCCAGAGATGGTATCAGTGAAGCTGGAAGATTGCAGTCAAACACTGGAGCTGAATATCAACATTAAAGATGAAGAAGAGGAGGAGAAGATTGGGAAATCTGTTTCTCATGGTAAGAGCAGGTTCTAACTAACTAAGTTTGTTGTTTGTTCCAACTTCCCACTGTGCATGACACATTGCAGTAGAATGAGTGTGTAGTTACTATCTCTTGTGATGTTGAGTTGATGTTATACCTCATAATTTTCATGACTTATGAGATACTTTAATAGTTTTTTATTCCCCTTTTGTATTGCACAGCCTTCTTACATGAATACGTACAGGTAGCCTAGTGGTTAGAGATTTGGCCAGTAACTGAAAGGCTGCTGGATCAAATCCCAGAGCTGACAAGGTAGAAATTGATTGTTCTGCCCCTGAGCAAGGCAGGTAACCGACTGTTCCCTCGGCACCGGAGATGTGGATGTTGATTATGGCAGCCCACCCGCACCTCTCTGATTCAGAGGGGTTGGGGTAAATGCGGAAGACACATTTCAGTTGAATACATTCATTTGTACAACTGACTAGGTTTCCCCTCTTCCATTCGGAAAGTATTTAGACCCCTTGACTTTTTCCACGTTTTGTTACATTACAGCCTTATTCTAAAATGTATTAAATTAAAAATGTTCCTCATCAATCTACACACAATATCCCATAATGTCAACGCAAACAGGTTTTTAGAAGTGTTTTCACATTTTATACATAAAAAAGCCCAAACAGAAATACCTTATTTACTTAGGTATTCAGACCCTTTGCTAGGAGACTCGACATTAAGTTCAGTTGCATCCTGTTTCCATTAGATATGTTTCTACAACTTGATTGTTGTCAACCTGTGGTAAATTCAATTGATTGAACATGATTTGGAAAAGCACGCACCTGTCTATATAATGTCAAATGTTGACACAGTGCATGTCAGAGCAAAAACCAGGCCATGAGGTCGAAGGAATTATCCGTAGAGCTCCATGAAAGGAAAAATTCACAGGCTGGTAAAATGGCAGCGCCCAGTCGGTCTGCGTCAACAAACTTCAGTGCAGGCAGTGTGGGTGCAGCAGAGAGACATTTTTCATGCTTTTTTGAAGCTAAATGTAATGATTATTGGTTTTCTACATGTATACAATTATTCAGACACATTTGTCCGTAGAGCTCCATGAAAGGATTATGTCGAGGCACAGGTCTGGGGGAGGGTACCAAAACATTTCTGCAGTGTTTATTTAATTTTTTATTTAACCTTTTATTTAACTAGGCAAGTCGGTTAAGAACAAATTCTTATTTACACTGACTGCCTACCCCGGCCAAACCCTCAGGGGACACTTGACATGTGCACTGTGTTTAGTACTCTCTTCACATTGTGAAAACCTTGATGGTTTTTCACGAAGCTATTTTGGTCTTGGTGTATTAGATATGGGAGCAGTCTATCCAATCTCTTGGCCAAGGCTTTAGCACTTTCTTGAGTCGGAGTTCAGAAGGGAAATCGGTCTGTAACTTTCACATTTTGTTGGGGATTTATCAGGCTTCAGAATGAGAGTAAAACACTCCTTAGAGAGGAGGGGAAGCAACCTTGCTGAAAGGATTCAGCATATAGTGCGTTGGGAAATTATTCAGACCCCTTGACTTTTTCCACATTTTGTTACGTTACAGCCTTATTATAAAATATATTAAATTGTTTCTGTCCCCCACCAATCTACACACAATACCCCATAATGAGAACGCAAAAACAGGTTTTTAGAAATTTTACCAAATTTATAATAATCACATTCTAAAAACCACAAATACGGAAATATCACATTTACATAAGTATTTAGACCCTTTACTCAGTACTTTGTGGAAGCACCTTTTACAGCGATTACAGCCTTGAAGCTTGAGTATGACGCTACAAGCTTGGCACACCTGTGAATGCACAGAGATACCATGACAAGATCCTGAGGACCATTGTCCTGCTATTCATCCGCCGCCATCACCTCATGTTCCATCATGACAATGCATAGCCCCATGTTGCAAGGATCTGTACACAATTGAAAATGCTGAACATGTCCCAGTTCTTCCATGGCCTGCATACTCACCAGACATGTCACCCTTTGAGCATGTTTGGGATGGTCTGGATCGATGTGTACGACAGCTTGTTCCAGTTCCCGCCAATATCTGGGAATTTCGCACAGCCATTGAAGAGGAGTGGGACAACATTCCACAGGCCACAATCAACAGCCTGATGAACTCCAGGCAATGGAGATGTGTCCCAGGGGAGGCAGCAGCTACCCACTTTTCCAGTGCTTCATTTGTAAGTTGGGAGGTGCTGGAACCAAATGTGAGCCTGAGAGAGGGGGTCTGAGGAACCAGAGCACATATTAAATAAAATACCTTTATAATAAAGCATTGCATGCATTATCATGGCTTTAGCGTACTGGCATAGCGCAGTGGTGTGGCTCCGCTTGCAGAAGTTGAACACATGGAGTACATTTATTGTAGCCCAGAGTCGGGAAAAATGTGGCCTTTTGTAAATGGATTTCATGCAATTCTACATCATTTTAGATGACTGGGGACTTTTGCAGAATCTTTTTTAATACCTCACAAATGACAAAAATGACAGACTACTTTGACACTGAGATCAATAAAAACAACTTCTCTCAGCTCTTATTCTATCAGGAAATAAATGATGAAGTGCAATGCTGGAGACATGAGTTTCTGGCTCATGTCTATAACAGCACAGAGAGGGAGAGAGATCAGAGAAAGTGAATCTCATTTTAGTTCTGTGAGAGCACTGAAATTCACAAGCTGGTAACATGGTGGTGCCCATTCTATCTGCGTCAACAGACTTCAGTGCTGGTGCAGAGACAATTTCACAGTCGCACTACAGTTTTGAAGCTGAATGCAATGATTATCATGTGTAGTAATATTCAGACACGTTCAGTTTCTATATTTATCTGTAAATTATGGTGTGAACGGGAAATGCGATTGGTTTTTGATGTGAAATACAGTGAAGACGAGGCTATTCAGGAAAATAGGTCATAGTGCTGCCTAAAACATACTGCAACATTTGTACTAAATATTTTGTGTCATTTGGGAAATCTACTATAGGTTTTGTTCATTTACGTTGTGTAGACTAATTTTAAAGCGTGTACTTTGTCCAATTTGAATGAATTAATGTTTTGTTACCTACTTCATCTTTTGAAATGAGATGGACAGGAGCTGATTACCGCCACCTCATATTTCTAGTGTTTGAGCTCATGTTCCCCTCATACAATATTAGCTGATACTAACAGTATTGTGGAGCTGCTGCACCTAAATACAAACAGTACCGGCACCTATTTCAGTCCAAGTCAAGCACTGAATTAAATAATTGAACAAAAATAAATATAATATATATTTTTGAGAGTAAAGAAAGTGCCTGAACTGTCAAGACAACTTTTTTTCTGTTTCTCGTTGTTACTATAGGACGACTAGAATTAAGTCTGAAGCCGGTGACATCAACAGTGAGGACAAACCCAGCCTGCCTCTCTCCGTCCACACTGAGTCCAAACCTACAGTCACTGGGTCCTGATTGTGACAGTGGAGCCCAGTTTGCACTGCAGGATCCTGAGATGGCATCAGTGAAGCTGGAAGACTGCAGTCAAACAATGGAGCTGAATGTTGACATTAAAGTTGAAGAAGAGGAGGAGAAGATTGAGGAATCTGTTTCTCATGGTAAGATCAGGTTCTATCTGTTTGTTGTTCATTCCAACTTCCCACTGTGCATGAAAAGTTGCTGTAGAACTGTTTCAATGAGAAGGTAGATGTTATTTCATGCTACTGAGACTGGCACCAGTATTGCCAGCATTTGTTTTATTCACTGGGCTATCTGGAGTGATCAGAGAGTAGACTAAAGGAGTGAAGTAGACAAACTGCCAGTGTTTTAAAGTTCTATGAAATGAGTCTGTGTAGTTACTAACCCTTGTGATAGTGAGTGGAGGACTCTTACCCACTTTTAGCATAGTTTAATTCCCCTGTATTGTACAGCCTACTGATATGAATACATATGTCACCCGGTACAGACAGAAGAGGACTGGCCATCCCTCTGGGCCTGGTTCCTCTCTACCTTTCTTTCTTCCGTTTCTGCTTTCTAGGGAGTTTTTCTTTTAAATCAGCATTGCTTGCTCTTTGGGGATTTTAGGCTGGGTTTCTGTAAACCACTTTGACATTTGCTGATGTAAAAAGGGCTTCATAATATCGATTTGATTGACATGTATATCACACCAACTGACTGGTTTTTCTGATGATGTTCACACAGGACACCATGTTGAGACATTCTCTACATCCAGAGAGAAACAGCAGGAAGATCATGGAGCTAAGAGGTCTCACCTCTGCCCACATTGTGATGAGATTTTCCCAGTTCTATCAAAGCTAAAAATACACCTAAAAATACACACAGGAGAGAATCCGTATTCCTGTACTGACTGTGGGAAGAGATTCACAACATCAGGGAATCTGACAGTTCATCAGAGAGTGCACACTGGAGAGAAGCCTTACTCCTGCCCTGACTGTGGAAAGATTTTCTCTCGACTGGGCCACTTAAAAAGACATGAACATATACATACAGGAGTGAAGCCTTACTCCTGCTCTGACTGTGTAAAATGCTACACAACATCAACTGAGCTAAAACTTCATCAGAGAGTGCACACTGGAGAGAAGCCTTTCTCCTGCTCTGACTGTGGGAAGAGTTTCTCTCGACAGGGTTTTTTAAAAGCACATGAACTTATACATACAGGAGTGAAGCCTTATTCCTGCTCTGACTGTGGGAAGATTTTCTCTCAACTGGGCAACTTAAAAACACATGAACGTATACATACAGGAGTGAAGCCTTACTCCTGCTCTGACTGTGTAAAATGCTTCACAACATCAACTGAGCTAAAAGTCCATCAGAGAACACACACAGGCGAGAAGCCTTACTCCTGCTCTGACTGTGGAAAGAGTATCTCTCTACTGTGCAACTTAAAAACACATGAACGTATACATACAGGAATGAAGCCTTACTCCTGCTCTGACTGTGTAAAATGCTTCACAACATCAGCTGAGCTAAAAGTTCACCAGAGAACACACACAGGAGAGAAGCCTTACTCCTGCTCTGACTGTGGAAAGAGTTTCTCTCAAATGTGCCACTTAAAAAGACACCAAGGTAAACATAAAGGAGAGAAGCCTAACCACTGATCTGACTGTAGAAAATGTTTTAAAACAGCTGAGCTAAAAGGTCATCAGAGAACAGACACAGGAGAGAAGCCTTACTTCTGCTCTTAATTTGCCAAGAGTAACTCAAGTAAAAGTCTAAGGTATTTGGTTGTAAATATACCTTAGTATCAAAAGTAAAAGTGAATAATTTCAAATTCCTTAAATGAACCTCTACGTGATGGGTGTCCCTTAACCGGGACAGTTGTTGCTAACGTGCTCCAATGTGACTACAATTATGTTGTATACAACAGCCAACTTTCCAGGACATAGACATGTCTTTATATGGGCAGAAAGCTTAAATTATTTTTTATCAAACTGCAGTGTCCAATTTACAGTAGCTATTACAGTGAAAAAATACCATGTTATTGTTTGAGTAGAGTGCACAACTTTTATCATGGCAACTGGTTTAATACATTCACCTCTGAAGGTCAATAATGTACTTATGTTCAGTAATCTTGCTCTGATTTGTCATCCTGAGGGTCCCAGAGATAAAATGTAATATAGTTTAATTTGCTAAAATCTATTTTTATGTTCAAATGTAGGAACTGGGTTCTACATTTTGAACCCCTTCTGTCTCTGGCACCACACCCACCCTGCCCAGCCATCTAGATGTGTGAAAGTTTGTGTATAAGCTAATGATCCATTATGTATGACATTCCTGGCAGTGTGTAAACTTAAATGTTTTATTACCCTATCATTTTTGTATGTTCTCTATAATTTTGTACTTAAATGTATCAATTGACCAATTCAGCACATTTGGGGAACCTCCTGGCAGACTTGATACAGTGCAGTAATGTAATTCTTCACTGGATCAGTCAGAACCTTTGCACACTGCTGCTGCCATCTGGTGGCCAAAATCTAAATTACACCTAGACTCCTATCTGAAAGTATGGCCTTTCTCTTGCATTTCAAGGACGAAAAAGAAAATTACAGGTATTTTGTTTCTATTATCTTTTACCTAATGTGTTATGTGTTATTCTCCTACATTAATTTCACATTTCCACAAACTTCAAATGGTATCAAGAATACGCATATCCTTGCATATCCTTGCTTCAGGTGCTGAGCTACAAGCAGTTAGATTTGGGTATGTCGTATAAGGTGATTTTTTTTTAAAGTGTATGATCCTTATTAAGCAAACCAGATGGCACAATTGTGTGTTATTTTTTATATTACGGATAACCAGGGGCACACTCCAACACCATTTACAAGCAAAGCATTTGTGTTTAGTGAGTCTGCCAGATCAGAGGCAGTAGGGATGACCAGGGAGTTTATCTTGATAAGTGCGTGAATTGGACAATTTTCTGTCCTGCTAATAATAAAAAATGACATTGAGTACTTTTGGGTGTCAGGGAAAATGTATGGAGTTAAAAGTATTATTTCCTCTAGGAATTTAGTGAAATAAAAGTAAAAGTTGTCAAAAATATACAGTGGGGAGAACAAGTACTTGATACACTGCCGATTTTCCTACTTACAAAGCATGTAGAGGTCTGTAATGTTTATCATAGGTACACTTCAACTGTGAAAGATGGAATCTAAAACAAAAATCCAGAAAATCACATTGTATGATTTTTAAGTAATTCATTTGCATTTTATTGCATGACATAAGTATTTGATCACCTACCAACCAGTAAGAATTCCAGCTCTCACAGACCTGTTAGTTTTTCTTTAAGAAGCTCTCCTGTTCTCCACTCATTACCTGTATTAACTGCACCTGTTTGAACTCGTTACCTGTATAAAAGACACCTGTCCACACACTCAAACAGACTCCAACCTCTCCACAATGTACAAGACCAGAGCTGTGTAAGGACATCAGGGATAAAATTGTAGACCCGCACAAGGCTGGGATGGGCTACAGGACAATAAGCAAGCAGCTTGGTGAGAAGGCAACAACTGTTGGCGCAATTATTAGAAAATGGAAGAAGTTCAAGATGACGGTCAATCACCCTCGGTCTCGGGTTCCATGCAAGATCTCGCCTTGTGGGGGATCATGAGGAAGGTGAGGGATCAGCCCAGAACTACACAGCAGGACCTGGTCAATGACCTGAAGAGAGCTGGGACCACAGTCTCAAAGAAAACCATTAGTAACACACTACGCTGTCATGGATTAAAATCCTGCAGCGCATGCAAGGTCCCCCTGCTCAAGCCAGCGCATGTCCAGGCCCGTCTGAAGTTTGCCAATGACCATCTGGATGATCCAGAGTAGGAATGGGAGAAGGTCATGTGGTCTGATGAGATAAAAATAGAGCTTTTTGGTCTAAACTCCACTCGCCGTGTTTGGAGGAAGAAGAAGGATGAGTACAACCCCAAGAACACCATCCCAACCTTGAAGCATGGAGGTGGAAACATCATTCTTTGGGGATGCTTTTCTGCAAAGGGGACAGGATGACTGCACCGTATTGAGGGGAGGATGGATGGAGCCATGTATCGCGAGATCTTGGCCAACAACCTCCTTCCCTCAGTAAGAGCATTGAAGATGGGTTGTGGCTGGGTCTTCCAGCATGACAACGACCCAAAACACACAGCCAGGGCAACTAAGGAGCGGCTCCGTAGAAGCATCTCAAGATCCTGGAGTGGTGTTACGCACGCCTCTGTGAAGAGGGAACGCAACACCCTGCTGCAACTCAACTCCCCGTGAAGTGAAATAGGTATGGGCTGTAGGTGCGAGTAAGGATGACACAAAAGCAGAATTGACCGTTTACTAGGACTTTATTCCTTTTACACGGTAATATGGGGAAAAGGGGCTGGACGGAAGCAAAGAAAGTAAATATCTAACCTGCCTACCCACCTAACTTAGCACCACCTGGTGCACTAACCAAAATACAGGCGGTGGTCCGCCCAGGTCCTTTCTAGTGTGTGTATCTAGACATTGAATGTACTACGGGTATATGTATGCCCACGGGCCTCTTGCCTAAGCACTCCCTAGGTGCCTTCCCCTTCCCCCCTGGGAACAAATGAAACAGGATAACAAACAATTACTCAAACAAACTAAGAAACAAAAGGACATCAAATAAGCTCTGAGCAACAATCTCACACAGAACATACCAACTGCTCGCAGCAACAACTAACACAGTACATACCAACGACCAACATGCTATAACCCTCAGCCATGATCTCTCTAAATTACAATCAATATTTCTGCAATCTCCTCAGCCTGCAATGATCTCTCTCTTCTGAACAACAGAACACTGGCTTTTATATAGCTTCAGACGGAATGGGTAATTAGAAACAGCTGCGTCTTGACGAGGGGGCGGGGTCAGCTCTCCAATCATCAATTGGGGCCGACCAATCAGCTGCTTGGTGAGAATTTCAGGAAGCCATCTCCTGAAACACACACTCAAATACAAACTACAACACAGAAACTGGGGAACGTAACAAGTGGCCTAGCCAGTCTCCAGACCTGAACCCAATAGAAAATCTTTGGAGGGAGCTGAAAGTCCCGAAACCTGAAGGATCTGGAGAAGGTCTGTATGGAGGAGTGGGTCAAAATCCCTGCTGCAGTGTGTGCAAACCTGGTCAAGAACTACAGGAAATGTATGATCTCTGTAATTGCAAACAAAGGTTTCTGTACCAAATATCAAGTTCTGCTTTTCTATATCAAATACTTATGTCATGCAATAAAATGCAAATTAAGTCTCTCACAGTTGAAGTGTACCTATGATAAAAAATTACAGACCTCTACATGCCTTGTAAGTAGGAAAACCTGCAAAATCGGCAGTGTATCCAATACTTGTTCTCCCCACTGTAAATAGTAAAGTACAGAACCCCCAAAAAACTACTTAAATAGTTCTTCTAAATTATTTTTACTTCAGTACTTTACACCACTGCATGCATCAATGCCATGTGGCAGGCCGGTGGTGTGAAGGTGTGGGGTGTGTTTTCAGGGCACACATTGGGCCCCTTGATAAAAGTTAAGTAATGTTTGAAAGCATCCCTTCATGGCAGCAGTGTATCCATCTGCAAATGGATTCTTTCAGCAGGATTATGTCTTATGCCACAAGGTTTGTCCAGGCATGGTTCCAAGAACATTACTTCTTTGTCCATCTGTGGGAGGAGATGGAACGAGCTATTCGGAGTAGATCCATTCGCAGCCAACAATTGTAGGAAGCATTGGAGTCAACATGGGCCAGCATCCCTGTGGAAAGCACTCAACACCTTGGACAGTCCTTGCCCCGATGAATTGAGGCTGTTCTGAGGACAAAGGGGGGTGCGACTCAATATTAGGAAGGTGTTTCAAATATTTTGTACTAGGGATGCACCGATATGATTTTTTTGGCCAATACGATATACAATATTTTCCTTGCCAAAAGACCGATACCGATATTTAAAATGTTAGCGGCCTTTCAAGGATTCTTATACGGTTAAATAGTTAAAACACACACGGACGCGGCATGACACTACAGTCCCTGGTTTGAATCCAGGCTGTATCAGATCCGGACCTGATTGAGTCCCATAGGACACAATTGGCCCAGCGTAGTCCGGGGTAGGTCGTTATTGTAAATAAGAATTTGTTAACTAATTTGCCTTACACACACCACACGACCAAAAAGTTATTTTGTTGGCATTTACGTATGTCCCCATTACCAGTAAACATAATCAAAACCTATTTCTTTCACTTGCTGTGCTGTTTTGTTGTTCAGTCGTTTCATTCTCCACCAGGATTTCATCATACATGTCAAGCAGTGAAGTTTCAGCTCTGTCTGTCCGTAGCCTCTCTTCCTCATGCGCACTTTCACTGTGTCCATTTCCATCTTGTCCAGCTGTTTATGTAACATGTCACGTAAACCCTGTTTCTTGTCTGTATCGAAGTAGCGGTCCTTGTACCTAGCATCGAGCATGATGGCGACACAGTAAAGAGGCTCAGAGAGAATGCCACCAAATCGCTTGTTCACAGCATCGAGTACTTTTGTAAGTTAACCCCACGGTCTGTGTCGGCAGTTTTGTTGAGTAGGGGTTTCAATGCCATGACAGAGGGTATCACGTCTGCTGCAGGCGCAGTTGATTAGCTTATTTATCGAGACAGTTGTTCTAATGGCGCAAGGAGTGTGTTTATGTTTCCAAGTTTCAAACACCGTTGAAATGGCAGCAGCGGTATGAGAACCAGCACATTCTTGAACATGCAATACGGCTTTCCTCGGTACGAAATCCACTGTGCTGTCAGACTCAGTATGCTCATGGGGCTGTCATCGCTGGTCCAAATATCAGTTGTGAAGCTAATAGCAGTGACGCCCATAGATATGCGTTTTAACAATACTGTGTAACTCCGGTAGGGCACCATCTGAAAAATACTGTGGGGCTCGACCAGCCAACGTCATCCACGACGGTTGATTGTCAAGGGTAATGAATTCCATTATCTTGGCGTTAATGGATTTCGCCTTTGAGTTGTCTCTCTGAAATGTTCTTACTCTTTTCAAATGACTGCTTGACTTGAACTTGTTTAGTTGTTGGAAGTGTGCGCTTAGAATTTTCTGCTTTTGTTCTGTGTAGTGCTGTATTTTTCGTGGCGTCATTACGTCATCTACCTACGTTATATAGGTATGCATGTCAGCATTAACATCGGTTTTGCACATCGGTGTTAAATTAGACATCGGGCGATGTTGTCATTTTTAGCTAATATCGTCCGATTCCTATATGCTCAACGATAATTGTGCATCCCTATTTTGTACACTCTGTGTATATCATATAAAGATGATGTAATGATCAGTTTTTAGCATTAGTTTGGGTGGATTATTTTATTACTAAACAACTTTTGTTTAATTATAAACAAGCTATGAATCAACTACTTGTGTTTATTAAATTGTATTTTAATACTATATTCATTATTTTAGTCATTGATGATGAATGTATTTGAATAACTGTATTGAAGTTAATTGATCTGGCGGCAGGTAGCCTAGCGGTTAAGAGTGTTGGGCCAGTAACTGAAAGGTTGCTGGTTTGAATCACGAGCTGACTAGGTGAAAAATCTGTCATTGTGCCCTTGAGCAAGGCAATTAACCCTAATTTGTCCTGTAAGTCTGCTAAATGACAAGAATGTAATTAAAAATAATGTTTGTACATGAATTTATGCTGGGCAACCTCTTTTCTCTTGTGTATAATTAAATGAAATAAACTGTTTGAAGTGAAATACTCTATATACAGTTGAAGTCGGAAGTTTACATAGACCTTAGCCAAATACATTTAAACTCAATTTTTCACAACTCCTGATATTTAATCCGGATATAACGGATTAAAGTGCAGGCATGCAGTGACCACAGTGACCGAGGTAAAGACAGTTTCAAGTTGGATATTCGACTTATATTCACGCTTTCAAACCACTTGAGCCACAGACTCCAAATAAGTGTCATGATGTTGGAAAAATTGTGCACAACATTGCACAGGTCTTATTTTCACGATTTGGACATTAATTCACTTTCCAAAGCTAATTAACATGTCTAAATGTGAGCAGCATTTTGTATTCCTAGTTGAATTAGTTAGGGAGCGTAAACAAAGTCAAACTCTTTTTTACTATAGAATTTCAATAGCTCCTTGGTCATGTGACCTACTGACTTCAAACAAGGTTCAGAATGTACACTCAGTGGGCCTACACATTGCACACCCTTTAGTTTGTCCATTTTCATCTCACTCAATTTTACAGGAATTTTTATAACTTTCACATTTAAATAGCTCCTTGGTCATGTGACCTACGGACTTCAACATAGGTTCAGAATGTACACTCAGTGGGCCTACACATTGCACATTCTTTAGTTTGTCCATTTTCATCTCTTACGTTTTTACATGACAGCCTCTTGAACCTAGACTTGGTGCCCTGGTACCACTTGCCGTGCGGTAGCAGAGAGAACAGTCTATGACTAGGGTGGCTGGAGTCTTTGACCATTTTTACGGCCTTCCTCTGACACCGCCTGGTATAGAGGTCCTGGATGGCAGGAAGCTTGGCCCCAGTGATGTACTGGGCCGTTGTTCACACTACCCTCTAGAGTGCCTTGCGGTCGGAGACTGAGCAGTTGCCGACCACGCAGTGATGCAAGCAGTCAGGATGCTCTTGATGGTGCAGCTGTAGAACCTTTTGAGGATCTGAGGACCCATGACAAATCTTTTCAGTCTCCTGAGGGGGAATAGGTTTTGTCGTGCCATCTTCACGACTGTCTTGGTGTGCTTGGACCATGTTAGTTTGTTGGTGATGTAGACACCAAGGAACTTGAAGCTCTCAACCTACTCCACTGCAGCCCTGTCGATGAGAATGGGGGCGTGCTCGGTCCTCTTTTTCCTGTAGTCCACAAACATCTCCTTTGTATTGATCATGTTAAGGGAGAGGTTGTTGTCCTGGCACCACACGGCCAGGTCTCTGACCTCCTCCCTAAAGGCTGTCTCGTCGTTGTCGGTGATCAGGCCTACCACTGTTGTGTCATTGGCAAACTTAATGATGGTGTTGGAGTCGTGCCTGGCCATGCAGTCATGAGTGAACAGGGAGTACAGGAGGGGACTCACCCCTGAGGGGCCCCTGTGTTGAGGATCAGCGTGACGGATGTGTTGTTACCTACCCTTATCACCTGGGGGTGGCCCGTCAGGAAGTCCAGGATCCAGTTGCAAAGGGAGGTGTTTAGTCCCAGGGTCCTTAGCTTATTAATGAGCTTTGAGGACACTTTTGTGTTGAATGGTGAGATGTAGTCAGTTATTAGCATTCTCACATAGGTGTTCCTTTTGTCCAGGTGGGAAAGGGCAGTGTGGAGTGCAATGGAGATTGCATCATCTGTAGATCTGTTGGGGCGGTATGCAAATTGGAGGGGGTCTAGGGTTTCTGGGATGATGGTATTGATGTGAGCTTACCAGCCTTTCAAAGCACTTCATGGCTGTGGACGTGAGTGCTACCGGTCTGTAGTCATTTAGGCAGGTTGCCTTTGTGTTCTTGGGCACAGGGACTATGGTGGTCTGCTTGAAACATGTTGGTATTACAGACTCAATCGGGGACATGTTGAAAATGTCAGTGAAGACACCTACCAGTTAGTCAGCACATGCCCGGAGCACACGTCCTGGTAATCCGTCTGGCCCCGCAGCCTTGTGAATATTGACCTGTTTAAAGATCTTACTCACATCGGCTGTGGAGAGTGTGATCACACAGTCGTCCAGAACAGCTGGTGCTCTCATGCGTGTTTTAGTGTTATTTGCCTCGAGGCGAGCGTAGAAGTAGTTTAGCTTGTCTGGTAGGCTCAAGTCACTGGGCAGCTCTCGGATGTGCTTCCCTTTGTAGTCTGTAATGGTTTGCAAGCCCTGCCACATCTGACGAGCGTTGGAGCCAGTGTAATACGATTCGATCTTAGTCCTGTATTGATGCTTTGCCTGTTTGATGGTTCGTCGGAGGGCACATCAGGATTTCTTTAAAGCTTCCGGGTTAGTGTGAAAGCGGCAGCTCGAGCCTTCATTTAGCTCAGTGCAGATGTTGCCTGTAATCCATGGCTTCTGGTTGGGGTATGTAAGTACGGTCACTGTGGGGACGACGTTGTCGATGCACTTATTGATGAAGCCAATGACTGATGTGGTGTACTCCTCAATGCCATCAGACGAATCCTGAAACATATTCCAGTCTGTGCTAGCAAAACAGTCCTGTAGTTAGCATCTAAACATCACAAATCTGAGGTAAAAAGGATGTGTAATTCCATTAAATGTTATGGGGTGAAAATGCAAGCTTGTGTAAGGTAGTAACAGTAGCACAAAATGTACACATTGTGGAAATTAAAGCAATATAGAATAGTTTAATGACAAAATAATTCAACATGCCAATTTAAAATGATAGCATATGTTGCCCACTCACAAACTATTGCAACAATGACATCTATTTCTCACTCATTTAACTATTGAGAGTTTAAAATGCTCTCAAACACAGTTTAACCAGGTGCTCTAAAGGCTGAACCTTATTAACACAATAGGAGAAGTTGTGGTAGACGTGGGCTATCACATATTCCAGTCTGTGCTAGCAAAACAGTCCTGTAGCTTAGCATCTGATTCATCTGACCACTTTTTTATTGATCTAGTCACTGGTGCTTCCTGCTTTAATTTTTGCTTGTAAGCAGGAATCAGGAGGATAGAATTATGGTCAGATTTGCCAAATGGAGGGCGAGGGAGAGCTTTGCTTGCATCTCTGTGTGTGGAGTAAATGTGGTCGAGTTTATTTTCCTCTGGTTGCACATTTAACATGCTGATAGAAATTTGGTAAAACGTAAAATGTCACAGTATGTCCTTTTGAGTTTTGAATCAGAGTCTTTACCCGACAATCATGTTAGGGTATATCAGTTATCCTGTTAGAAGACTTGTTTCCGAGGTGATCAGGAGGATTATGATATGGAGTTATGTTGGGATGCCACCAGGCCGCTAGCAAAGCTGGGAGAAGAGGTGTATTGGGACAGGGACACAGGGAGGAGGGAGAAGAGGAGTATTGGACGGGGCCACAGTGTCTCCCGACCCCTCCTGTCTCAGCCTCCAGTATTTATGCTGCAATAGTTTATGTGTCGGGGGGCTCTAGTCAGTCTGTTATATCTAGAGTATTTCTCCTGTCTTATCCGGTGTCCTGTGTGAATTTAAGTATGCTCTCTCTTTTTCTCTCTCTCTTTCTCTCGGAGGACCTGGGCCCTAGGATCATGCCTCAGGACTACCTGGCCTGATGACTCCTTGCTGTCCCCCATCCACCTGGTTGTGCTGCTGCTCCAGTTTCAACTGTTCTGCCTGTGGCTATGGAACCCTGACCTGTTCACCGGATGTGCTTCCTTGTCCCAGACCTGCTGTTTTCAACTCTCTAGAGACAGCAGGTGCGGTGGAGATACTATGAATGATCGGCTATGAAAAGCCAACTGACATTTACTCCTGAGGTGCTGACCTGTTGCACCCTCTACTAACACTGTGATTATTATTATTTGACCCTGCTCGTCGTCTATGAACATTTGAACATCTTGACCATGTTCTGTAATAATCTCCACCTGGAACAGCCAGAAGAGGACTGGCCACCCCTCATAGCCTGGTTCCTCTCTATATTTCTTCCTAGGTTCCGGCCTTTCTAGGGAGTTTTTGCTAGCCACCGTGCTTCTACAGTACACCTGCATTGCTTGCTGTTTGGGGTTTTAGGCTGGGTTTCTGTACAGCACTTTGTGACATCAGCTGATGTAAGAAGGGCTTTATAAATACATTTGATTGATTGATTGATTGATTGATTGATTGATTATTGGGACAGGGCCACAGAAAGGTGGATTTCAGAGGAGGAGGGAGAAGAGGAGTATTGGGACAGGGCCACAGAAAGGTGGATTTCAGAGGAGGAGGGAGAAGAGGAGTGTCACTGTCCTTTTGCGTTTTGAATCAGTCTTTACCCAACAATCATGTTAGGATATATCAGTTATCCTGTTAGAGCTTTTGTACCGAATCCACTGCAGTGTTTCAGGTGACACACTTATGGTCATGTCACAGCAGAGTGCAGGAGGGAGATTCCAAGATGTGGGAAGTGTGCAGGAGGGTATCAGACAGGGGATTGTGTTGTTTCGGTGGATAAAGTTGTGTGTGTCAACCAATTCCACTGAGCAAATTTCAGGTCTTGTGAAAATTCTGTTCAACTTCCAGTGCCTGTTTACTGTGAGCACAGAGGCTGTACTCACTTTAAGTTACAGTTTTAACCGTGTCCAAGTAGGCTACTGTGACTATTTGATCATAATATAGGCCTACCAGAGTGGCCTACCATCAAAAACAATGGAAAAAATGCATCCCATAACATTTTAACATGGACATAGCTGTTCTATCATTCAGCCTACAGTAGCAGCCAATGAGTGTTCGATGTAGGCCTACATTCCATGAGACTTTTGAAAAAAAAACATGCAGGTCTTGACATGAATCTGTTTATCCACTTGTCCTTCAGACAAGGAGGTGACTAAACATGTGTTTGATGCAAGAAACCATTTTTGAAAACAAAATTCATTATTATTCCCATATCATTATCATAGAGAATGAGATTAATTAAGCTACCCTCTAGTTTATTCAAGACCTTCTCAAAATAAAACACTGCCCTTTTAAGACATAAAAAAGCTCTTTACCTGACTTGCTTTTCAAAGATGTCTAGAAATGTATACATTTTGTGCTCTTGTAGGAAGCAATCACTCCCCCATTGTTGACTACAAATAATCTATAACTGGGCTAATAACTCACTAACCAGCAAAGGACATGTACAAAATGTGCACACGTGGCTCCATGCAGCTCCTGCTTTGATTTCAAAACAACCGCATCAACTCACGACCCTTCATGCTGTAAAAACAGTCCAGTTCAAACTAAATGGCACAGATCAATATATGGCATATATCTATTTGCATATAGGCCTACTGCAGCTCTGATTGGTTATGCCGCACCAGTCTGCGTCGAGTACGGGCTGAGTCGTGCAGGTCAACGCAATAGAATCTTACTCTGATGCGTTCTGCCTACAACAAAGTATCTTGCATAGTTAGTTTTGCATACTAAGTCTTGCATAGTTCATTTTGTTTCGGTATGTTATATTGAAAGTGGCTAATATTGTGTTGATTCGATCACAGTTGCCACAGTAAAGGGAAAAGTTGTTAAATAACAAGGAAAAACTCTAGAAAGTTGAGTGAAGTTCAATCTCATGCCTCTCTCCGTGGGCTGATACTTCTGTGCTGCAGTCCTGGGGGAGCTGCTCGTCAATCTCTGAGTTACTGCGTGCCCAAGTGCAGTTTAGAGGGAACATTGGTGTCAACTGTAGGGGTGCCTATGTTGCTGGGGATTGGAAATGTCCCGTGAGAGAGAGGCAGGTTGAGATGTCCAGAGTCACAGTAGTGCAGAAGGTGTCATATGCTGAAGCAGTGAAGAAAGTAGAGGAGATTGGGTCAAAGGTGAGGGATCCTGAATGAGATTTGACTTCAGAAGAGTTACAGGGTGTGTTGAGTGGTGGCGTCCCATCCTCCCAGGCCGTTGGCATGGTGCAGGAGCAGATAGGGTCAAAGTAGTGGAATGGGGTAGTGGGTTTTTAATTGTGTGTAGGGTAAGTTGGAAGGGTGCAGGAGCAGATAGGGTCAAAGTAGTGGAATGGGGTAGTGGGTTTTTAATTGTGTGTAGGGTAAGTTGGAAGGGTGCAGGAGCAGATAGGGTCAAAGTAGTGGAATGGGGTAGTGGGTTTTTAATGATTGTAGGGTAAGTTGGAAGGGTGCAGGAGCAGATAGGGTCAAAGTAGTGGAATGGGGTAGTGGGTTTTTAATGATTGTAGGGTAAGTTGGAAGGGTGCAGGAGCAGATAGGGTCAAAGTAGTGGAATGGGGTAGTGGGTTTTTAATGATTGTAGGGTAAGTTGGAAGGGTGCAGGAGCAGATAGGGTCAAAGTAGTGGAATGGGGTAGTGGGTTTTTAATGATTGTAGGGTAAGTTGGAAGGGTGCAGGAGCAGATAGGGTCAAAGTAGTGGAATGGGGTAGTGGGTTTTTAATGATTGTAGGGTAAGTTGGAAGGGTGCAGGAGCAGATAGGGTCAAAGTAGTGGAATGGGGTAGTGGGTTTTTAATGATTGTAGGGTAAGTTGGCATGGTGCAGGAGCAGATAAGGTCAAAGTAGTGGAATGGGGTAGTGGGTTTTTAATGATTGTAGGGTAAGTTGGAAGGGTGCAGGAGCAGATAGGGTCAAAGTAGTGGAATGGGGTAGTGGGTTTTTAATGATTGTAGGGTAAGTTGGAAGGGTGCAGGAGCAGATAGGGTCAAAGTAGTGGAATGGGGTAGTGGGTTTTTAATGATTGTAGGGTAAGTTGGAAGGGTGCAGGAGCAGATAGGGTCAAAGTAGTGGAATGGGGTAGTGGGTTTTTAATGATTGTAGGGTAAGTTGGAAGGGTGCAGGAGCAGATAGGGTCAAAGTAGTGGAATGGGGTAGTGGGTTTTTAATGATTGTAGGGTAAGTTGGAAGGGTGCAGGAGCAGATAGGGTCAAAGTAGTGGAATGGGGTAGTGGGTTTTTAATGATTGTAGGGTTAGTTGGAAGGGTGCAGGAGCAGATAGGGTCAAAGTAGTGGAATGGGGTAGTGGGTTTTTAATGATTGTAGGGTAAGTTGGAAGGGTGCAGGAGCAGATAGGGTCAAAGTAGTGGAATGGGGTAGTGGGTTTTTAATGATTGTAGGGTAAGTTGGAAGGGTGCAGGAGCAGATAGGGTCAAAGTAGTGGAATGGGGTAGTGGGTTTTTAATGATTGTAGGGTAAGTTGGAAGGGTGCAGGAGCAGATAGGGTCAAAGTAGTGGAATGGGGTAGTGGGTTTTTAATGATTGTAGGGTAAGTTGGAAGGGTGCAGGAGCAGATAGGGTCAAAGTAGTGGAATGGGGTAGTGGGTTTTTAATGATTGTAGGGTAAGTTGGAAGGGTGCAGGAGCAGATAGGGTCAAAGTAGTGGAATGGGGTAGTGGGTTTTTAATGATTGTAGGGTAAGTTGGAAGGGTGCAGGAGCAGATAGGGTCAAAGTAGTGGAATGGGGTAGTGGGTTTTTAATGATTGTAGGGTAAGTTGGAAGGGTGCAGGAGCAGATAGGGTCAAAGTAGTGGAATGGGGTAGTGGGTTTTTAATGATTGTAGGGTAAGTTGGAAGGGTGTTATTTAAAAAATATATTTTTGAATTTTTTTACCCTGTTTTCTCCCCAATTTTGTGGTATCCAATTGGTAGTTACAGTCTTGTGCATTGTGCAGCATTTGGTGGATGCCAGGTGCAGAGAGAGGCTCAGAGATATAGAATCAGTCATGATGTATCATATGCAGAGGCTGTAAGACAGATTGGTGGAACTACATTGCGGACTGATGGAGCTTCCATGGCTGGTCCCGTAGTAAGAGGACCTACTGTGAGACTGATGGAGCTTCCATGGCTGCTCCTGTACTAAGTGGACCTACTGTCAGACTGATGGAGCTTCCATGGCTGCTCCTGTACTAAGTGGACCTACTGTCAGACTGATGGAGCTTCCATGGCTGCTCCTGTACTAAGCAGACCTACTGTCAGGGCTGGTGCTTCTGCTGGTCCCAACCTATTGCATATAGAAAAGTGGGATTTGATGTTATTCCCTAAATACTACTCTCGCTCTCTTTATGGTTAAGCACAACCCTATGTTCCCCTATAACTCTGTTTAAATATCCCTAATTTTAATGTATGTACGAGGGATCTTAGACCAACACTTACAAACCCTCCAGTATATGAGTCTCATAGTGTTTACTGGAACAGAAGCAGACACACCCGGTGGCTCTCCAGGAACAGGGTTGGTGGCCAATGCCCTACATACCATGACAGGTCAGGAAAGCCTGATCCCTAGTATGGGCAGACCTACTATATTTAATAGCACAAATAGAGTCTCTTGTTATTGTGGTGTTGATCTGGGCCTGAACTCAGAGCCCAGGGTCTTGGTTCATTGGCACAAATCCCTGAAAACCCCAATAAACCCCTAGTAGATCTTATTGTGTAGATCTGTAAGTATTGGATAGGTGTAAGCAATATGCTGGTAGCTCCATCTGGAACTCTGATAGGCCAGGTGGGATTAAGGAAATGTCCAGTTGCGTTGTGTTGTTTTTTGTATTTGAAATTGGTATTGGTACACACTGTTGTTGGGTTGCTAGCTACAGTAGCTAGGGCTCAAATGAGCTTGCTGGAGCTCTGATCTTTACTCTGCAAGACACTACTTATCTCTGCAATACAGATACAGACAATTAGTTAGGTATACATGCAGGTAAATATAATACATAGAACTATTTGCCTTGTTAACACATTAAATATGCACAATATATCTATCTCTCTTTCTCTATATCTATATCTATATCTATATATACACACACATCTATCTATCCCCATTTCTGACGATCCATTGATGTCATTCATGATGTCTTACTAGTACAATGTGTTACTATTTTATTTTGATCCATTTGTTAATTTTCTTATTTTTTAACTGCATTGTTGGGAAGGGCTGGTAAGTAAGCATTTCATGGTAAAGTATACGGTTGTTGTATAAGGCGCGTGTGACAAATACAATTTGATTTGACGGCCGTGTCGCAAACTAAATGCGAAAACTTAAGAAAAATCGTTAGGACCAATGAGAGTAGAGCTACTGAGTTCGGTGTCACAAACACTTGTCCATATATGGTATTGCGTTGGCAGCCATATTGGATTTTCTATCGAGAGATGTTCCTGCAACCGGGAAACGTTGTACCTCCTATTCGGGGTTGCCATGTTTGTGGTTTTCCTGTGGGCTACTTGGAAAACGATGTCGGGTGAAAATGTATTGGTGGCGGGTTGCGGGTTTACTTCTTAATTGCACCGTAGCCGCCATAGCATTTTTCTTTGAAATATGTATTTCACTGTGACCTGCTGCTGACTATTAGGCAGTGAGGCAGTCTGTTGCTGAGCGAGTGAGTGGTGGGGAGTGGGAGGGCCGGAGGCCGAGGTGTGTGTGGTTTGAGACTGAGCGCTGCAGCAGGCAGCTGAGTAACGTGAGTGACGCCTTGATAGCATCATCTGGATATGTGTGCAACAAAAGTTCAACATTCACCTTCTGATACCATTTCTGTCAAACCGTTTACGCATACAGTTTCACTCACACGTTCGATACATTCAATGTATGCACCACTCATAACGCACTACAACTGCCTCTGCAACGCAATGCTGCAAGGCAAACAAAATGTTCCATTGGAAACGATTTGTACTTCTGGTGTACCAAAATGCAATTTCAATGTCGGTGTGATCGAGGCGTGAGAGGAGACAGAACAGCACGCGCGAAAACCATATAAAGCGAAGGGTTTTAAGCATGCTCAGTTCTTGAATCTCGAGCAGGACATTTTAAATAGAAGTTATGGAACTCCCTCGCGTTCTTCTGTTACGGAAAAGTCCACAATGAAACTGACATTAAATGTGGAGAATGATACATATGTTGGTCATTAAGTAGCCTATTAATGTGTATGCCTATGTAAGCTACTGTAGCCTACCATTTCATACAATAAACATGTTGAGATGACGATATCACTGGAGTCATTGCAAATGAATTTGTGCCACTTGTGTAGCTTACCTGGAGCTAGCAAACGGATTTAATACATAGCCTCGGATTTAATACATAGCCTCGGATTTAATACATAGCCTCGGATTTAATACATAGCCTCGGATTTAATACATAGCCTCGGATTTAATACATAGCCTCGGATTTAATACATAGCCTCGGATTTAATACATAGCCTATAACTTCAGTTTATTGTTCTTGTAGCCTTGTGTTATTATGCAATTATTAATGGCCATGTTTAGTTAATGAAATGGGAAGTTATCAGTTGTGATTATGGTCACAGTTCTATCTATCAGCTGTTGCTAGAATGCATTAGATTGAAGGTAACAGTCAGTCAGATTAGGCTACAGGTAAATATACAAATTATTAATACATGATTCAGTGATTGAAATTCAAGACCCCATCCTCAGTAGCTTATTCCAGGAGGCTATTGGGCAACATAACCATTTCTTACGTAACAATCGCCTCGCTATTCATGTTAACTAAATGCTCTGTCAATTTGAACTAAGCAAGCTGCTAAATCATTCATCTCATATCTTGCCTAGGCTACTGTAGGCTATCTGGCTATATACTACTTGCATCTAGCTAACCAAACCATGGCAAAGTTGAGTTACAATCATAAACGCAGATTTTAGTCAGTAGGCCTAGCCTATGCCTATTTGAAATGACAAGTTAATAGCCTAACATTCGTTTTTTGAAGTTCGTCCAAGTGCTTCTTGCACAGAGATTTCGAGATCCTCTGTCCAACTTTCATCCCTCAAACTCTCCTGTTGGATTGATCAATAGTTATGCACATGCGCATAAGGAATTTATTTACAACCATAGCAGTTAAGTCAACATCCAATGACTGAAAATGATCTGGCGAGTTTAATAAGAGCGAATTGTCTTTTGTCTTGGGTCATATTCAAATTCCTTTATTAGTCATGTTAGCTTTCAATAATGATTATTTTGATGGAAAAACAAATGTAACTTCTTACGTTGATATTACCTCTTAATTCGCTCCATAACGTTATGGAAAAGGCGATAACTATGGCACAATGTGTAACTCCTCTTGCGGCTGAAAAAAAATTGGGCAAGTTTTCAGGCCTTGTTCAGGACGGGTTTTGGTCATTGGGCTAGACATTTTTCGTACACCTGGCAACCCTGATCCCATTCTTCAGAATAAAGAAACGCCATAACTGTGCTTTCAAGAGGATAACTTTTGTGTCCGTTTCTCTTCATTACTAAAGGTATGTGATAGCAAGTTTAAACAGTCTAATATCGAAAGAACGTCATAACATGCTAGATAACAAATCCGTCCGGTTTTATGAGTTATTGTTTGTGTCAAATCCAGTGAGTGAAAAACGTGATTATTAAAAACTATTTTACAAGTCACATAGACTTGGTGGTCTTCTGAGTTAATGTACATCATTTCGACAAGGTCATTTCATAAACAATCTATTTATTTGAGAATTTTTTGTTCGTTTTACATGTTATTGGTTTTGTGTAAAATGAAGTTCCTGAGCTGGTAAAATGGCGGCGTCCACTCTGTCTGCGGAGGAGCCCCTCGACTTCTTTTGGAAGTCTATTTTGGGGGTCTTTTTGGTGCGGTCCGGCGGGCTGGATTTCAACATCCACGAACCGGCCCAATCTTATCCAATTATAGACGTTTATGTTTTACAATTTCAGCCGACCCTTGGCGTGGCCCAAACATTTGACCTGACCGAATTCATGCAGCTTTAAGGAGAGGGGTCCAGCTGCAACGTCATCTCTCAGAGCAGTCGCCCCTCAGGGTCTCTGCTGCCTACCCACTACCGACAGGTCGTCTATCGGTGCAGTGCATCTCTCAGAGCAGTCGCCTCTCAGGGTCTCTGTGCTGCCTACCCACTACCGATAGGTCGTCAATCGGTGCAGTGCATCTCTCGGGAAAAGTGGTGGTTTCGAAAGGTGCCACTCAATACTTTGTTTGGTTTATCAGACTTTAGTCATGATCTGCAGAAATGACAGTAAGGAATTTCACTCATGTGAACTGTATCTTTGAACTTTACCTACCTAACCATAATTAAGTTGTTCGTAAATGTAAATGCTAGCTAACGTTATAGCTACCTTATAAAAAACATTTATTTTACTATGTATTATTTGGATATGCATATTTTAACGCCCACTGTTCCTTTGGAAACCCCCACTTCTCCATATATAGTTCCTTTGGAAACCCCCACTTCTCCTTATATCGTTCCTTTGGAAACACCCACTTCTCCATATATCGTTCCTTTGGAAACACCCACTTCTCCATATATCGTTCCTTTGGAAACCCCCACTTCTCCATATATAGTTCCTTTGGAAACCCCCACTTCTCCTTATATCGTTCCTTTGGAAACCCCCACTTCTCCATATATAGTTCCTTTGGAAACCCCCACTTCTGCTTTACATCGTTCTATTGAAATTAGATAATTGAATTTGAAAAAATATAATATATTTTTAGAGAATAAAGAAAGCGCCAGAACTGTCAAGCAAATAACTTTTGTGTCCGTTTCTCTTTATTACTACAGGCTGACTCAGATTAAGTCTGAGGAGGGTAACATCAACAGTGAGGACAAACCCAGCCTGCCTCTCTCCTTCTACACTGAATCCAAACCTACAGTCACTGTGTCCTGATTGTGACAGTGGAGCCCAGTTTGTACTGCAGGATCCAGAGATGGCATCAGTGAAGCTGGAAGACTGCAGTCAAACTCTGGAGCTGAATGTCAACATTAAAGATGAAGAGGAGGAGATTGGTAAATCTGTTAGTCATGGTAAGAGCATGCTCTATCTTTTCTGTAATTCTGACATCCCTGACAAATTCCAAACTGCACAGCAGTGGTTGTTATGTACATTTTTACACTTACATTTGAATCATTTAGCAGACGCTGTTATCCAGAGCAACTTATCTTCATCAGTGCATTCATGTTAAGATAGCTTGTTGAGACAACCACATGTCATAGTAAATAAACTCAGCAAAAAAAAGAAACGTACCTTTTTCAGGACCCTGTCTTTCAAAGATCATTCCTAAAAATCCAAATATTTTATTTATTTATTTCACCTTTATTTAACCAGGTAGACTAGTTGAGAACAAGTTCTCATTTGCAACTGCGACCTGGCCAAAATAAAGCATAGCAATTTGACACATACAACAACACAGAGTTACACATGGAATAAACAAAACATACAGTCAATAATACAGTAGAAAAATAAGTCTACATACAATGTGAGCAAATGAGGTGAGATAAGGGAGGTAAAGGCAAAAAAAGGCCATGGTGGCGAGGTAAATACAATATAGCAAGTAAAACACTGGAATGGTAGATTTGCAGTGGAAGAATGTGCAAAGTAGAAATAGAAATAATGGGGTGCAAAGGAGCTAAATAAATAAATACAGTAGGGGAAGAGGTAGTTGTTTGGGCTAAATTATAAATGGGCTATGTACAGGTCCAGTAATCTGTGAGCTGCTCTGACAGCTGGTGCTTAAAGCTAGTGAGGGAGATAAGTGTTTCCAGCTTCAGAGATTTTTGCAGTTCGTTCCAGTCATTGGCAGCAGAGAACTGGAAGGAAAGACGACCAAAGGAGGAATTGGCTTTGGGGGTGACCAGTGAGATATACCTGCTGGAGCGCGTGCTACGAGTGGGTGCTGCTATGGTGACCAGTGAGCTGAGATAAGGCGGGGCTTTACCTAGCAGAGACTTGTAGATAACCTGTAGCTCGTGGGTTTGGCGACGAGTATGAAGTGAGGGCCAGCCAACGAGAGCGTACAGGTGGTGGGTAGTGTATGGTGGTGGGTAGTGTATGGGGCTTTGGTGACAAAACGGATGGCACTGTGATAGACTGCATCCAGTTTGTTGAGTAGAGTGTTGGAGGCTATTTTATAGATGACATCACCGAAGTCGTGGATCGGTAGGATGGTCAGTTTTACGAGGGTATGTTTGGCAGCATGAGTGAAGGATGCTTTGTTGCGATATAGGAAGCCGATTCCAGATAGAATTTTGGATTGGAGATGCTTAATGTGAGTCTGGAAGGAGAGTTTACAGTCTAACCAGACACCTAGGTACTTGTAGTTGTCCACGTATTCTAAGTCAGAGCCATCCAGAGTAGTGATGCTGGACGGGCGGGCAGTGATCGATTTGAATAGCATGCATTTAGTTTTACTTGCGTTTAAGAGCAGTTGGAGGCCACGGAAGGAGAGTTGTATGGCATTGAAGCTCGTCTGGAGGTTAGTTAACACAGTGTCCAAAGAGGGGCCAGAAGTATACAGAATGGTGTTGTCTGCGTAGAGGTGTATCAGAGAATCACCAGCAGCAAGAGCAACATCATTGATGTATACAGAGAAGAGAGTCGGCCCGAGGATTGAACCCTGTGGCACCCCCATAGAGACTGCCAGAGGTCCGGACAACAGGCCCTCCGATATGACACATTGAACTCTATCAGAGAAGTAGTTGGTAAACCAGGCGAGGCAATCATTTGAGAAACCAAGGCTGTCGAGTCTGCCAATAAGAATGTGGTGATTGACAGAGTCAAAAGCCTTAGCCAGGTCGATGAATACGGCTGCGCAGTAATGTCTCTTATCGATGGCGGTTATGATGTCGTTTAGGACCTTGAGCGTGGCTGAGGTGCACCCATGACCAGCTCTGAAACCAGATTGCATAGGGGAGAAGGTACGGTGGGATTCGAAATGGTCGGTAATCTGTTTGTTAACTTGGCTTTCGAAGACCTTAGAAAGACAGGGTAGGATAGATATAGGTCTGTAGCAGTTTGTGTCTAGAGTATCACCCCCTTTGAAGAGGGGGATGACCGCGGCAGCTTTCCAATCTTTGGGAATCTCAGACTATACGAAAGAGAGTTTGAACAGGCTAGTAATATGGGTTGCAACAATTTTGGCAGATCATTTTAGAAAGAGAGGGTCCAGATTGTCTAGCCCGGCTGATTTGTAGGGGTCCAGATTTTGCAGCTCTTTCAGAACATCAGCTATCTGGATGTGGGTGAAGGAGAAAAGGTGGGGGCTTTGGCAGGTTGCTGTGGAGGGTTGACCGGGGTAGGGGTAGCATGGCCAGCCGTAGAGAAATGCTTATTGAAATACTCAATTATAGTGGATTTATCGGTGGTGACAGTGTTTCCTAGCCTCAGAGCAGTGGGCAGCTGGGAGGAGGTGCTCTTATTCTCCATGGACTTTACAGTGTCCCAGAACTTTTTTGAGTTAGTACTACAGGATGCAAATTTCTGTTTGAAAAAGCTAGCCTTAGCTTTCCTAACTGCCTGTGTATATTTGATCCTAACTTCCTTGAAAAGTTGCATATCACCGGGGCTATTCGATGCTAATGCAGAACGCGACAGGATGTTTTTGTGCTGGTCAAGGGCAGACATGTCTGGAGTGAACCAAGGACTATAGCTATTCCTAGTTCTACATTTTATGAATGAGGCATGCTTATTTAAGATGGTGAGGAAGGCACTTTTAAAGAATAGCCAGGCATCATCTACTGACGGGATGAGGTCAATGTCATTCCAGGATACCCCGGTCAGGTCGATTAGAAAGGCCTGCTCGCAGAAGTGTTTTAGGGAGCGTTTGACAGTGATGAGGGGTGATGGTTTGGTCGCAGACCCATTACGGATCCAGGCAATGAGGCAGTGATCGCTGAGATCTTGATTGAAAACAGCAGAGGTGTATTTGGAGGACGAGTTAGTTAGGATGACATCTATGAGGGTGCCCGTGTTTACGGATTTGGAGTTGTACCTGGTAGGTTCATTGATAATTTGTGTGAGATTGAGGGCATCAAGCTTAAATTGTAGGATGGCCGGGGTGTTAAGCATGTCCCAGTTTAGGTCACCTAGTAGCACGAGCTCAGAAGATAGATGGGGGCAATCAATTCACATATGGTATTGAGGGCACAGCTGGGGGCAGAGGGAGGTCTATAGCAAGCGACAACAGTGAGAGACTTGTTTCTGGAAAGGTGAATTTTTAGAAGTAAAAGCTTGAATTGTTTTGGTACAGACTTGGATAGTAATACAGAACTCTGCAGGCTATCTTTGCAGTAGATTGCAACACCGCCCCCTTTGGCAGTTCTATCTTGGCGGAAAATGTTATAGTTAGCGATGGAGATCTCAGGGTTTTTGGTGGTCTTTCTAAGCCAGGATTCAGACACGGCTAGGACATCCGGGTTGGCAGAGTGTGCTAAAGCAGCGAGTAAAACAAACTTAGGGAGTAGGCTTCTAATGTTAACATGCATGAAACCAAGGCTTTTACGGTTACAGAAGTCAACAAATGAGAGCACCTGGGGAGTGGGAGTGGGGCTAGGCACTGCAGGACCTGGATTAAACTCTACATCACCAGAGGAACAGAGGAGAAGTAGGATAAGGGTATGGCTAAATGCTACACGAACTGGCCGTCTAGCACGTTCGGAACAGAGAGTAAAAGGAGCAGTTTTCTGGGCTCGATAGCATAGATTCAAGGCATAGTGTACAGACAAGGGTAAGGTAGGATGTGAGTACATTGGAGGTAAACCTAGGCATTGAGTAATGATGAGAGAGATATAGTCTCTAGAGATGTTTAAACCAGGTGATGTCATCGCATATGTAGGAGGTGGAACAACATAGTTGGTTAAGGCATATTGAGCAGGGCTAGAGGCTCTACAGTGAATTAAGACAGTAATCACTAACCAGGACAGTAATGGACGAGGCATATTGATATTAGAGAGAGGCATGCGTAGCCAAGTGAACATATGGGTCCAGTGAGTGGTTGGGCTGACTGGGGACACGGCGATTCAGACAGTTAGCAGGCCAATGCTAACAAGCTAACAGTTAGTAGGCCGGGGATAAACAAGCTAGCAGTTAGCAGACCGTGGCTGGCAAGCTAGCAGTTAGCAGACCGGGTTAGCAAGCAAGCAGTTAGCAGGGGCTAGCAGTTAGCAGACTGGGGCAGGCAAGCTAGCAGTTAGCAAACCGGGGCGGGCAAGCTAGCAGTTAGCAGACCGGGGCAGGCAAGCTAGCAGTTAGCAGACCGGGGCTAGCAAGTTAGCCTTTGGGGGACGTCACGATGGGCGTAAGTCTGTTTTTGCCTCATCGTGCGGTGACGTCGATAGACCAGTTGTGGAATTAGTAGGATTCCAGGTAGCTCTAGGTAGCTAGCAGGCCTAGCAGGTTAGCAGAATGGGCCTTCAGCGGGCGTCGCGCCTGAGGGGCCTGTTGGAGTCCTCGGGCAGATTATGTCGGTATTCCAGTCGTAGAGGATCGGCGGGGTTCCGTGCCCCATACCGGCAGTAGAAGGGGTCCGGATATTGTAGCCCAGGAGTGGGCTTCGGGGGTAGCACAGGAGCCCTTGCCGGGCTAGTTTCAGGCTAATTGGTGCTTGCTCCGGGATGGAAACGCTAGCCAGGAGTGGTCACCCGGGATTGCGGTTAGCTAGTTGCGAAGATCCAGATGCAAATGTTCAGAGTTTGTGGTAGGAATCCGGGGATATGGAGAGAAATAGGTCCGTTATGCTCTGGTTTGAGTCACGTTGTTCGAACTGGCGAGAGCTTTCCGAGCTAAAGGTTAGCTGATGACTGATGGTTTGCTAACTGATAGCTGGTAGGTAGTTAGCTGGCTAGCATCAGTTGAGGGATTCCAGATCCGAAGTAAATAGAAATACTATAGAAAAAAGCAGATCCACGCCACATTGGGTGAGGCGGGTTGCAGGAGAGTATTTAGAAGTTGAGGTTTAGGAAAATATTTTTAAAAGATATGCGAAGAAAAAGATGTAAAAGATATTTACAAGGGACACGACAGGACAAAGACAAAGAGGTCTGACTGCTACGCCATCTTGGATATGACCAATAACTTCACAGATCTTCATTGTAAAGGGTTTAAACACTGTTCAATGAACCATAAACAATTAATGAACATGCACCTGTGGAATGGCCGTTAAGACACTAACAGCTTACAGACGGTAGGCAATTAAGGTCACAGTTATGAAAACTTAAGACACTAAAGAGGCCTTTCCACTGACTCTGAAAAACACCAAAAGAAAGATGCCCAAGGTCCCTGCTCATCTGCGTGAATGTGCCTTAGGCATGCTGCAAGGAGGCATGAGGACTGTAGATGTGGCCAGGGCAATAAATTGCAAAGTCCGTACTGTGAGACGCCTAAGACAGCGCTACAGGGAGACAGGACAGACAGCTAGTCCTCACAGTGGCAGACCACGTGTAACAACACCTGCACAGGACCGGTACATCCGAACATCACACATGCGGGACAGGTACAGGATGGCAACAACAACTGCCCGAGTTACACCAGGAATGCACAATCCCTGCATCAGTGCTCAGATGCTCAGACTGTCCGCAATAGGCTGAGAGAGGCTGGACTGATTGTCTCAAATGCATTAAGAAGGAAAGAAATTCCACAAATTAACTTTTAAGAAGGCACACCTGTTAATTTAAATGCATTCCAGGTGACTACCTCATTGTCACGGATCCCTCCGGTACTGTTGCTCATTCCGTGCACCAGTTTCGGAGGTCTACGTCACTGGCCTCTAGAAACTGAACTGTGTCATACATACTGTGAAGCATGGGGGTGGAAACATCATGCTTTGGGGCTGTTTTTCTGCAAGGGGACCAGGACGACTGATCCGTGTAAAGGACAGAATGAATGGGGCCATGTATCGTGAGATTTTGAGTGAAAACCTCCTTCCATCAGCAAGGGCATTGAAGATGAAACGTGGCTGGGTCTTTCAGCATGACAATGATCCCAAACACACCGCCCGGGCAACGAAGGAGTGGCTTTGTAAGAAGCATTTCAAGGTCCTGGAGTGGCCTAGCCAGTCTCCAGATCTCAACCCCATAGAAAATCTTTGGAGGGAGTTGAAAGTCCGTGTTGCCCAGCAACAGCCCCAAAACATCACTGCTCTAGAGGAGATCTGCATGGAGGAATGGGCCAAAATACCAGCAACAGTGTGTGAAAACCTTGTGAAGACTTACAGAAAACGTTTGACCTCTGTCATTGCCAACAAAGGGTATATAACAAAGTATTGAGAATAACTTTTGATTTTGACCAAATAATTATTTTCCACCATAATTTGCAAATAAATTCATTAAAAATCCTACAATGTGATTTTCTGGATTTTTTTTCTCATTTTGTCTGTCATAGTTGAAGGGTACCTATGATGAAAATTACAGGCCTCTCTCATCTTTTTAAGTGGGAGAACTTGCACAATTGGTGGCTGACTAAATACTTTTTTGCCCCACTGTAGCTCTATTTGGTGAAAGACCAAGTCCATATTATGGCAAGAACAGCTCAAATAAGCAAAGAAACGACAGTGCAGCATTACTTTAAGATAGGGTCAGTCATTCCCGGAAAATTTCAAGAACTTAGTTGTTTCAAACTGGCTCTCGTGAGGACTGCCACAGGAAAGGAAGACCTAGAGTTTCCTCTGCTGCAGAGGTACAAAACAAACACATCTCAACAACAACTGTTCAGAGGAGACTGCGTGAATCAGGACTTCATGGTCGAATTGCTGCAAAGAAACCACTACTAAAGGACACCAATAAGAAGGAGAGACTTGCTTGGGCCAAGAAACACAAGCAATGGACATTAGACCGGTGGAAATCTGTTCTTTGGTCTGATGAGTCCAAATTTGAGATTTTTAGGTTCCAACCGCCGTGTCTTTGTGAGACGCAGAGTAGGTGAATAGATGATCTCCGCATGTGTGGTACCCAACGTGAAGCATGGAGGAGGAGGTGTGATGGTGCTTTGCTGGTGACACTGTCAGTGATTTTATTTAGAATTCAAGGCACACCTAACCAGCATGGCTACCACAGCATTCTGCAGAGATTTGGAAAATAGGTGTGCCCAAACTTTTGACTGTACTGTACATTTTTTTAATGTCCTATGTTTCACCGGGTCGTGGCTTAACAAGGACATGGATAATATTTTTTCGGAGCTGTCTATTTAGCGATGCTGGCACTAAGACCGGACACAATTAGCTGAATAAGGCCATAAGAAAATGCTCTCCCAGAGGTGGCACTCCTAGTGGCCGGAAACTTGAATGCAGGAAAGCTGAAATGCGTTTTGTCCCATTTCTACCAGCAAGTCACAGATGCAAAAAAAACTAATCTAGATCACCTTTACTCCACACACAGAGACACGCACAATGCTCTCCCTCACCCTCCATTTGGCAAATCTGACCATAATTCTATCCTGCTGATTCCTGCTTAAAGCAAAAACTCAAACGGGTCGTACCAGTGACGCGCTCAATACGGGAGAGGTCCGACATAGCGGATGCTAAGCTACAGGACTGTTTTGCTAGCACAGACTGGAATATGTTCCGGCATTCATCTGGTGGCATTGAGTAGTATACCACATCAGTCACCGGCTTCACTAATAAGTGCATCGACAACGTCGTCCTCACAGTGATCGTACGTACATATCCCAACCAGAAGCCATGGATTACAAGCAACATCTGCACTGAGCTAAATGCTGGAGCTGCTGCTTTCAAGGAGCAGGACACTAATCCGGACGCTTCTAAGAAATCCCGCTACGCCCTATGATGAACCATCAAACAGGCAAAGCGTCAATACAGGACTGAGATCAAATCCTACTACACCAGCTCTGACAGTCGTCAGGTTGTGGCAGGGTTTACAAACTATCACAGATTACAAAGGGAAACCTAGTAGCGAGCTGCCCAGTGACGCAAGCCTACTAGTTGAGCTAAATGCCTTTTATGCTCGCTTTGAGGCAAGCAACACCGAATCATGCATGAGAGCACCGGCTCTCTGTTACAGCCGATGTGAGTAAGACCTTAACATTCACAAGGCTGCAGGGCCAGACGGATTACCAGGACGCGTACTCAGATCATGCGCTGACCAGCTGGAAAGTGTCTTCACTGACACTTTCAACCTCTCCCTAACCCAATCTGTAATACTTACATGTTTCAAGCAGACCACCAAGGTAACCTGCCTAAATGACTACTGACCCGTAGCACTCACATCTGTAGCCATGAAATGCTTTGCAAGGCTGGTTATGGCTTACATCAACACTATCATCCCAGGACCCACTCTAAATAGCATACTGCCCCAACAGATCCACAGACAACACAATCTGTATGGCACTCCACACTACCCTTTCCCACCTGGACAAAAGGAACACATACGTGAGAATGCTGGTCATTGACTACAGCTCAGCGTTCAACACCATAGTGGCCTCTAAGCTTATCACTAAGCTAAGGACCCTGGAACTGAACACCTCCCTCTGCAACTGGATCCTGGACTTCCTGACGGCCCGCCCCCTGGTGGTGAGGGTAGGCAATAACAAATCCGCCACGCTGACCCTCAACACAGGGGCCCCTCTGGGATCCATGCTTAGTCCCCTCCTGTACTCTCTGTTCACCCAAGACTGCGTGACCATTAAGTTTGCCGACGACACGACAGTGGAAGGCCTGATCACCGACGATGATAAGACCGCTTATAGGGAAGAGGTTAGAGACCTGGCAGTGTGGTGCAAGACAAAGGAGCTGATCATGGACTACAGGAAAAGGAGGGCCGAGCACACCTCCATTCACATTGATGGGGGTGTTGTGGAGAAGGTCGAGAGCTTCGAGTTCCTCGGTATCAACATCACCTTTCATGGTCTAGGCACACCAATACAGTCGTGAGGAGGGCACAACAATGCCTATTCCCTTTCAGGAGGGTTAAAAGATTTGGCATGAGTCCTCAGATCCTCAAAATGTTCTACAGCTGCACCATCGAGAGCATCCTGACTGATTGCATCACTGCTTGGTATGGCAACTGCTCGGCATCCGACTTCAAGGCGCTACAGAGGGTAGTGCGTACGGCACAGTACCTCACTGGGGCCGAGCTCCCTGCCATCCAGGACCCCTATACCAGGCGGTGTCAGAGGAAGGCCCTAAAAATTGTAAAAGACTCCAGCCACCAAAGTCATAGACTGTTCTCTCTGCTACCGCACGGCAAGCGGTACCAGAGCACCAAGTCTGGGACCAAAACGCTCCTTAACAGCTTCTACCCCCAAGCCATAAGACTGCTGAACAGTTAATCAAATGGCTACCTGGACTATTTGCATTGACCCCCTTATTTTATTCTCATCTATTATTATTATGTTTTGCACTGACTCATGCTCGATGTACACTCACTCGACTCTAACCACACACACCACTAATACACACAAAACACACATATTGACGGCACTCACAAATACATTCACATTCCTTCACGCTCTGAATACTTATGTAAATAAGGTATTTCTGTTTTTTATTTTTAATACATTTGCAAGAATGTCTAAAAACCTGTTTTCGCTTTGTCATTATGGGGTATTGTGATGTCATGGGGTATTGTGTGTAGATTGATGAGGAAAATAATCCATTTAATCCATTTTAGAGTAAGGCTGTAAAACATAACAAAATATGGAAAAAGTCAAGGGGTCTGAGTACTTTTGAAATGCTCTGTATGTGAATTCAGGAGATCTACTATATTTGTGTCTAATGGGAATTCATTTTTGTTGTCAATGCTTAGCTACTTGATCTATTGAAATTAGATAATTGAACAGGAAAAAACATAATATTTTACAGAATAAAAAAGTTCCAGAACTGTCAAGACAATAATTTTTGTGTGCGTTTCTCTTTATTACTTCAGGCCGACTCAGATTAAGACTGAGGCCGGTAAAATCAACAGTGATGACAAACCCAGCCTGCCTCTCTCCTTCCACACTGAGTCCAAACCTACAGTCACTGGGTCCTGATTGTGACAGTGGAGCCCAGTTTGCACCGCAGGATCCAGAGATGGCATCAGTGAAGCTGGAAGACTGCAGTCAAACACTGGGGCTGAATGTCAACATTAAAGATGAAGAAGAGGAGGAGGAGATTGGTAAATCTGTTAATCATGGTAAAGCAGGTTCAATCTATTCTGTAATTCTGACATCACACATCCCTGCCAAACTCCAGACTGCACAGCAGTGGTTGTTTTGTACATTTTTACACTTACATTTGAATCATTTAGCTCGGGTTGGGATGTAGGATTTGAGCATAGCCTGAAGGTAGGGAGGGGCAGTTCCCTTTGTTTCTCTGTAGACAAGCACCATGGTCTTGTAGTGGATGTGAGCTTCGACTGGAAGCCAGTGGAATGTACAGAGGAGCAGGGTGTGACATGGGGGAACTTGGGAAGGTTGAATACCAGACAGGCTGCAGTGTTCTGGATAAGTTGCGAGACAAAGCGACTAGACGTAATAGTGCCTGAAATAATGTGATTTGTCTCGTATGAGACATGATGTTGCTAGGCCTATGGGGCGACAGGTAGCCTAGTGGTTAGAGCGTTGGACTTGTAACCGAAAAGTTGCAAGATCGAATCCTCGAGCTGACAAGGTAAAAATATGTCGTTCTGCCCCTGAACAAGGCAGTTAACCCTCTTTTCCTAGGCCGTCATTGAAAATAAGAATTTGTTCTTCACTGACTTGCCTAGTTAAATTAAGGTAAATAAAAAATATATTAAAATGAGCTGAGGCCCACGTGGGAACTGCAAACTACTTACCCTAAACATCCCCCAAAACTACATGGATGGGAAGCATGTGTGATAAAACCTGTACTCAGAAGCCGACTGTCATGAAACTTTGAGATCAGGCACAGTTGCAGCATGACCATAGAAACTGTAGGACCACCCGTCCGTATTATGTATTATGTTATGTATTATGTTATCTATTATGTTATGTATTATGAAAAACTGAGCGCTAACCAAGGACAGATGAACCAGTAAGGGAACCAATGTGGTAAAAACCCGTTGCTGGGTAGCCTTCATTTGCAACTAGAAAGTGGTGACTGGGACCAAATCGTTGTTAGTAGGGTAGGATGTTGAAACTTGCATAGAGAAGCATTTCCCCGAATCAATTCAGGCAAGGTGAATCCCGGTACATAGAAACTGAAGCAAATTAACAAATTGTTAGAATTATGGAGAAAAAAAACATGAATTTAGCATTAATAGGCTACAAGCAAAGTGACTGAAGCTTAAAGCCACAGTTCTTATTCTATACATTATTGAAGGTAGCCAGCTTGACACTTGGTTTGCAGCTGGGAGGAGAATATACCATTATGAGATGGGGACTAATGGCCAAGACTGATGCAACATATCAAGATATTGCAGAAGACATTTTGTTTATAACGAGATGAAATGCAAGTAAAAATGTAAATACCTAAAATGAGTAAAAGTAAGTCAACTAAACTCATAAAGCATGGATGAAGTATTACTTTTATCGCTGAAGAATCAATTGATAAAATGGCTGATATTGCAAATCACCACTTGTAAAATAGGCTACGATTATGCATGTAAGCCAACTTCACGTCAAATATGACTATGCTGGTGAGAAGAAGAAAGATCCATGATTGCTGGCGACGGCTCTTGGGTACACCTTAGTTTGAGTCCACTCCTATCCAATTATTAAAGAAGAATAGAATATGTTTCTAAACACTTCTACATTAATAATGATGAGTGAGAAAGTAACAGATGCACAAATATCATACCCCTGCGCCAAAGCAAATGCTAACCTCCCCTCTTCTTTTAATGGTGCGAGGTTAGCATGTATTGGAGCTATGATATTTATGTGTCTGTAACTTTCTCACTCATCATTATTCACAATATACAAGGCTACTATACTAAGCCTGCTAATGTAGGGAGGGACAGTTCCCTTTGTTTCTGTAATGACAATGCGAAAACAGATTTTTAGAAATTTTTGCAAATTTAAAAGAATAAAAAAAACTGAAGGACTCCTAAGTGGCCAGCAGTCTACGTCGCAGTGCTTGAGGCGTCACTATAGACCCGGGTTCAAACCAAGGCTGTGTCACAACCGGCCGTGACCGGGAGTCCCATAGAGCGGCGCCCGGGTTAGGGGAGTGTTTGTCCTCTCATGATATAAGACACTTATATATAAGCTGATATAAGACACTTATATTTACCTAAATGTTTAATATCCATAATTTTAATGATTATTTATTTGAATTGCGCGCCCTCCAGTTTCACCGCTAGTGGGACGCCAAGGGACCTTAAATGCTGCAGACATTTTTTAGTGACCTTCTCCAGATCTGTGCCTCTACACAATCCTGTCTCCGAGCTCTACGGACAATTCCTTTGACCTCATGGCTTGTTTTTTTTGTTTTTTTTTTTCAATATTTGGAAGGTGTGCTTAATGTTTCATACACTCAGTAAATATGGATGGTTTCTAAAACCAGGCACATTTAACAGTTAGGCTATTGATTACAGACCTATTTAAGTTGGTTTCCACACTCCTCAAAAATATTGTTTCAGAATCGCAGACAGTGACCGCTATCTAACGTGGGAGAAAGCGCATGTTATAAAATAATGTAATTTTTATTAGTGTTGCACCATTGTTATTACATAATATAACCATATACAATTTCAGTAGCACATGTCTTAGTGATGGACTGTGCCATCCCTATGGCCTCCGCAATGGATTAGTCCACCGAGACAGGAGCCAATCAGACGGGTGTCTTGTGTGCCATGAAAAAATGAATCTATTTGCGACTGTTCGACTGCTACCATACACATCATGTATGGTTCACACTCTCCTTCATCCCCTGGAACTTTTTCTATGCCATATGGCCTCAACTTGTACTGTTCTGTTTTTCTCATTACACCCTTTCAATATTTGAAATATTACATTTGATTCATCCACTGTCGAGGACTTTTTTTCAAAATCATTGACGAGAAAAGTATGGTCTACCCCATTGGGTAGCTCACTGCACCCCCATATGCCATGTCTTGAAATATGCAGATAGACAGATTCAAAGTAAATTTACATTGTAAAACTTCTGCCAACTTTCTAACTCCGCCCATAACTTTTTAAATGTATTGCACTCCAAGAAGGCATGGATTATTGAGTCATCGTTAGTTTTACACTTAAGACATGTGGAGCAGCCCTTGGTGCGCCTGGGAGGGCATAGGTCCACCCACTTGGAAGCGAGGCCCAAAAAATCTTAATGAGTTTTTCCCCACAAAAGGGCTGTATTACAGACCGAAATACTCCTCAGTTTCATCAGCTGTCCGGGTGGCTGGTCTCAGACGATCCCACATGTGAAGAAGCCGGACGTGGAGGTCCTGGACTGGTGTGGTTACACATGGTCTGCGGTTGTGAGGCTGATTGGACATATGGGCCAAATTCTCTAAAATAGTGTTGGAGGTGGCTTATGATAGAGAAATTAACATTAAATTCTCTAGCAACAGCTCTGGTGGACATTCCTGCAGTCAGCATGCCAATTGCACGCTCCCTCAAAACTTGAAACGTCTGTGGTGGTGTTGTGCACATTTTAGTGGCATTTTGTCCCCAGCAGAATGTGCACCTGTGTAATGATCATGTTGTTTAATCAGCTTCTTGATATGTCACCCCTGTCAGGTGAATGGATTATTTTGGCAATGGAGAAATGCTCACTAACAGGGATGTAAACATTTTTGAGAAATAAGCTTTTTGTGAGTATGAAACATTTCTGGGATCTTTTATTTCAGCTCATGAAACCTTTCGACCAACACTTTACATGTTGCATTTATATAGACTACAAGCCTGACTGTTACCCACTTTTAGAATAGATGTATTCCCCGTTTGTATTGTACAGCTTACTGATGAGTTCATATGTTACCGGTACAGCCAGAAGAGGACTGGCCACCCCTCACAGCCTGGTTCCTCCTTTCTCCTTTTCCTAGCCAATGTGCTTCTACATCTGCATTGCTTACTCTTTGGGGGTTTAAGCTGGATATATTTAACTGCTGATGTAAAAAGGGCTTCATAAAATACATTTGATTGACATGTATATCACCAACTGACTGGTTCTTCTGATGTTGTTCACACAGGAGATCATGTTGAGACATTCTCTACATCCAGAGAGCAACAGCCGGAAGATCACAGAGCTAAGAGGTCTCACCACTGCCCACATTGCGAGGAGAGTTTCCCAATTCTATCAAATCTAAAAATACACCTAAAAATACACACAGACCAGAATCTGTATTGCTGCACAGATTGTGAGAAGAGATTCACATCATCACAAGCTCTGACAGCTCATCAGAAAGTGCACACTGGAGAGAAGTCATACTTCTGCTTTGTCTGTGGGGAGAGTTTCTCTCAACAGGGACACTTAAAAACACATCATCGAATACACACAGGAGAGAAGCCATACTCCTGCTTTGACTGTGGGGAGAGTTTTTCTCAACAGAGCCACCTAAAAACCCACCAACGAATACACACAGGAGAGAAGCCTTACTCCTGCTCTGACTGTGGAAAGAGTTTCTCTCAACTGGGCAGCTTAAAAACACACCAACGTATACACACAGGAGAGAAGCCTTACTCCTGCTCTTACTGTGGGGAGTGTTTCTCTCAACTGGGCAACTTAAAAACACACAAACGTATACACACAGGAGAGAAGCCTTTCTCCTGCACTGACTGTGGGAAGAACTTCACAACATCACAAGCTCTGACAGTTCATCAGAGAGTGCACACTGGAGAGAAGCCTTACTACTGCTCTGAATGTGGAAAGAGTTTCTCCCAATTGGATATGTTAAAATGTCACCAACGAATACATACAGGAGAGAAGCCTTACTCCTGCTCTGACTGTGGAAAGAGTTTCTCTCAACTGGGCAACTTAGAAGCACACCAACGTATACACACAGGAGAGAAGCCTTACTCCTGCTCTGACTGTGGGAAGTGCTTCACAACATCAGCTGAGCTAAAAGTTCATAAAAGAGCACACACAGGAGAGAAGCCTTACACCTGTTCTGACTGTGGAAAGAGTTTCTCCCGATTGGATATGTTAAAATGTCATCAGCGAATACATACAGGAGAGAAGCCTTATTCCTGCTCTGACTGTGGAAAAAGTTTCTCCCAACTGGGCAACTTAGAAGCACACCAACGTATACACACAGGAGAGAAGCCTTACTCCTGCACTGACTGCGGGAAGTGTTTCTCCCGATTGGATACCTTAAAACGCCACAAATGTATACATAAAGGACAGAAGCCTCATCAGTTCTCTCAGACCAGCTAAGAATTAAAGTCACTCCATCACTTTAAGATGCACTATGTAGAAATCACTCCACCATTTCCTGGATGTTAAAATTGCAATAGTTCTAATAGCCTCCAGTTTGTGACAAAACAAGCAGTCATTGTGTAGTGAATCATTGTACCATCTAAACCGCTGTGAAATATATTTTCCATAACCAAAATATTGTATTTTCAGCTGTTGTACAAAAACGGAAGTAAAAAACGCAAAAAACAAAACTTCAGAACGGGAAGCATAGAAATAGTGCACATAGAACAGATCTACTGCTTCTTGTCATACCTTCATACCGACCTTGTGCCATACCAGAATATTAGGTAATACTGGCACTGAACACAAGGGGCGCTATTTTCAAACCCCACAATGCCTCCGAAGGTTAGCGATGCTAACCAATCCCATAGAGAATGCTAACGAGGTCATTTTTCAGAACAGACATCCCAGCTCAAAGTTATACAAGCAACAACAAAATGGTACTCACAGTTCACTGCACGCAAAAAATATATATATATTTTAGACAGCATCCAGGAGTAGTTAGCTAACTAACTAACTACTAAATTAGCAAACCAAATGCACAACTGCAGAGCATTTAGCACATTTTAGACTGTTAACTTAAAGGGATATTCCTCATCTCCAGCACCACCCCAACATCAACATGTAAATGTTGCGTGTTTCTGTAGTAAAAAAAGATTGAGGAAGATAAGTGATTCTAATGACATCATCGGTGGGCATCGTGTGATTTTTGACCAATTTATGAGGAGGCATTGCCTACTAACTGGTTGATGATGTCATTTTCACATGTTGATGTTTGGTTGGTGCTTCATTTCCCTTTAATAGAGTTAGTTATAAGATATTATATATTTGTCACATATATGTACCGACAGATGTTTGAATATCATTGAATATCATTATAGAATATGCATTAAATGCATCCTCCAATTGTAAAGTCTGTCTATGCTCATACAGTAGACAGTGTTGAGAGCAACAGCATGAAGATCACAGGGCAAAGAGGTCTCACCACTGCCAGTTCTCTCAGAACAATTAAGATTAGAGTCATAAAATAAGTTGTAACAGTAAACTGGATCAAATGAAGAAAGCTTAGAACACACTATTGTAATCCTATTGTTTCTCACTGTGAGCGAACTGTGCAGAGGAAAGGGAGCATTATAGAATGTTAACCTCTTTACTTTACATATCACTGTGCACCTTGTCTGTTTTGGTGTGTTTTGTTAGCTTCTACTGTAAAGATATTGAGATGACCTTGGATTTTCACTTAGTGTTAAATATCTTCTGTGAGGCTTCTCATTTTAAAATCAAACAGTTTATAGTTTAACAGTTGACGGGGTGGTACTGCTTACCTCTCAGCGTGGTCTGACTCTGTCTGTTGGGAGAGTTTCAACTGGGCAGCTTAAAAACACACCAACTGTATACACACAGGAGAGAAGCCTTACTCCTGCTCTTTGGATGGGTGGGCGTATAACACGAACATCTAGCAACCCGAAGGTTGCTTGTTTGAATCTCATCACAGATGACTTTAGCATTTTAGCTAATAAGCAACTTTGCAACGACTTACTACTTTTTAGATACTACTTAGCATGTTAGCTAACCCTTCCCCCCCAAAAAAAAGTTTTTCCCCTAACCCTAAACTTAACCCAAAGCATAGCCACCTAGCTAGCATTAACAACAATACATTGTAATTTGTAACATATTGAACATTTGTAACATATTGTACAAATTCCAATTCATAACATATCATAAAAATTGTAATTTATATGTCCTACAATTTGTATTCTACATTACATGAACAAAGGTATGTGGACACTTGTTCATCGAACATCTCATTCCAAAAACATGGGTATTAATATGGAGTTGGTCCCCCCTTTGCTGCTATAACAGCCTCTTCCGGGAAGGCTTCCCACCAGATGTTGGAACATTGCTGTGGGCACTTGCTTTCATTCAGGTTGTCCCTCTGCAGTTCTCTGTGGGAATGAACTAGTAGACACAACATGTATCAGATAGAGATGATCAGTTTTCAGCATTAGTTTGGGGGGATTATTTTTGCTATTAAACAACTGTTTAATGATACACAGGTTATGAAACAACTACATGTGTTTATTAAGTTCTCTTTTAAAAGCAGATTTGTTTAAGTCATTGATCATGAATGTGTTTGGATAACTGCATAAGTTAAGTTAATTATTCTGCCAATTAAAAATAAAGGTACATGAATTTGTACTGGTCAACCTCTTCTTCTCTTTTGTATTCAGTTCTTCATATTAGATCTGACAGTATGAATGGTTCTTGTGGTTGTATTCAGTTCTTCATATTAGATCTGACAGTATGAATGGTTCTTGTGGTTGTGTTCAGTTCTTCATATTAGATCTGACAGTATGAATGGTTCTTATGGTTGTATTCAGTTCTTCATATTAGATCTGACAGTATGAATGGTTCTTATGGGCTGAGTGCCGGGAGTGTTTTGGTATGACTACAGTCAGTAGTTCTCTCTGACCCTGTGATGTCACCAGGACAGAACCACATGTCTCTATCACACTCCAGCCCAGAATGTGGCAGTGATGCACCTTTAACGTTGGTCTGAACACCACCAATAAACACCCAACAAGAAGAATGCACGCTCAGTGATCACGCCCCCTCCCCATGCTGCAAAGTAATCGAGAGCAATAGTAATGGTATTTTGTAGGCACTAAAAGAAGGTCTGTGGTAAACACAGGCTTAGGAGATCTTATACGTTTTGTTCTATGAGTTCATCTCCATCAGCTAACATCACTTTTTTAGCATTTTGATGCATTTATGTATCAAATAAGCACATAAAAGGCTTCATAATTCATAAAGGTCATGTTAAATGACTGATATTATCTTGTAGAACAAAACGTATAAGATCTCCTAAGCCTGTGTTAACCTCAGTCTTTATTTTCTGGATTCATCCCAAACCATATTCTTTACCCATAGAGATGGCTCAACTCCTTCCCAGTCTTTAGGACCACATGCTGGTGAGTTCTATGAAAGATCACACAGCGAGTGCACACAATCAAACATTTGTAAGAACTTTTAATTCAACAAAATGATGAATACACTTGGTTTCATTGCACAATATCATTTTATTTAACAAGAAACATATGTAAGTCCTTTATACTGCAAAACATCTATTTGTGTGCATTGTAGCAATTACTGGTGGCTAGCAAATTGGTTTGTCCCCATGGTGATGTGTAAAGGTGTAGTGACATGTTTTGAGTAGATAGACATGTAAATTATTTTGAATGCCGTGAATTAAACAAAAACATTGTATTTTCTGTATAGATAACCCACAAAACAAAGGTTGACCAGCACAAATTCATGTAGAATGTTTATTTTTCATTAGCAGATAAATGAAGTTCATTACAGTTATCCAAATGCATTAATTATCAATGACTAAAATAATTAATCTAGTTTTAAAAGACAATTGAATAAACAGGTAGCTGTTTCATAGCTATCACAAGGTCATGTTAAATGACTGTATCATTAAACAAAAGTCATTATGTAGTAAAAAAGAATCCACCCAAAGTAATGGTGAAAACTGATCATCACACCATCTCTATCTGATACATGTTGTATCTACTAACTCATTCCCACAGAAAACTGATCATCAAATCATCTCTATCTGATACATGTTGTATCTACTAACTCATTCCCACAGAAAACTGATCATCTCTATCTGATACATGTTGTATCTACTAACTAATTCCCACAGAAAACTGATCATCACACCATCTCTATCTGATACATGTTGTATCTACTAACTCATTCCCACAGAGAACTGATCATCACATCATCTCTATCTGATACATGTTGTATCTACTAGCTCATTCCCACAGAACACTGATCATCACATCATCTCTATCTGACACGTGTCTACTAGCTCATTCCCACAGAGAACTGCAGAGGGAGAACTTGGTGTCAGAGCAAAACCATACCACTCAATTTAGTATGACACAGTATGTTATGTTACATTGGCCTATGAATGTAATACGATTTCTAAGATGTATAGTATGAATTACAATTCGTACACTGTTACGAATTTGTGATACATATGATATTTTACAAATTCCAATTTGTTGTTGCAAACATTAATTAACATGCTAAGTACACTATATATACACACACAAAATAGTGGATTTGGCTACTTCAGCCACACCCGTTGCTGACAGGTGTTTAAAATCGAGCACACGGCCATGCAATCTCCATAGACAAACATTGGAAGTAGAATGGCCTTACTGAAGAGCTCAGTGACTTTCGATGTGGCACCATCATAGGATGCCACTTTTCCAACAAGTCAGTTCGTCAAATGTCTTCCTTGCTAGAGCTGCCCTGGTCAACTGTAAGTTCTGTTATTGTGAAGTGGAAACGTCTAGGAGCAAGAATGGCTCAGCCGTGAAGTGGTAAGCTACACAAGCTCAAAGAACGGGACCGCCTAGTGCTGAAGCGCGTAGCACGTAAAAATTGCCTGTCCTATCGAGTTCCAAAATGCTTCTGGAAATAACAGCAGCAGAAGAACCGTTCGTCGGGACTTTCATGAAATGGGTTTCCATGGCCGAGTAGCCGCACACAAGACTAAGATCACCATGCGCAATGCCAAGCATTGGCTGGAGTGGTGTAAAGCTCGCCGCTATTGGACTCTGAAGCAGTGGAAACGTGTTCTCTGGAGTGACGAATCACGCTTCATCATCTGGCAGTCTGACGGAAAAATCTGTGTTTGGTGAATGCCAGGCGAACGCTGCCTGCCCCAATGCATAGTGCCAACTGTAAAGTTTGGTGGAGGAGGAATAATGGTCTGGGGCTGCTTTTCATGGTTTGGGGCTGCTTTTCATGGTTCGGGCTAGGCTCCATAGTTCCAGTGAAGGGAAATCTTAACGCTACAGCATGCAATGACATTATAGATGATTCTGTGCTGCCAACTTTGTGGCACCAAGGGGAAGGCCCTTTCCTGTTTCAGTATGACAATGCCCCTGAGCACAAATAGACATCCATACAGAAATGGTTTGTCAAAAACGGTTTGAAAGAACTTGACTGGGCTGCACAGAACCCTGATCTCAACCTCATCAAACATCTTTGGGATGAATTGGAATATCGACTGCGAGCCAGGCCTAATCGCTCAACATCAGTGCCCAACCTCACTAATGCTCGTCGCTGAATGGAAGCACGTCCCCGTAGCAATGTTACAACATCTAGTGGAAAGCCTTCCCAGAAGAGTGGGGGCTGTTATAGCAGCAAAAGGGTGACCTAGTCCATATTATTGCCCATGATTTTGGAATGAGATGTTCGACGAGCAGGTGCCCACATACTTTTGGTCATGTAGTGTAGTTGAAACGGTGCTTATTAGCTAAAATGCTAAATTTGTCCGTGATGAGATTCAAACATGAAACCTTTGAGTTGCTAGACGTTCATGAAATATGCTGACCCATCCATCCACCCGACCAACCACCATCCTATTGTTTTTGCCTTAATGGGAAATTTCTAAAATGTTTCAACTTCATATTCATCATCTCCAGCACCACCCCAACATCAACACATGTGCACATGGCGCATTAAAAAAAGGATAGAATTTCCAATGACATCTTTCTATAACGCACTCTTTCCTCTTCACAGTTCCCTCACAGTGAGAAACAATATGATTACAATAGTGTTGCTCTTTCTTAATGTTATCAAATTCATTGTTACCACTTCTTTTATGAGATGAGGATTAATTGATGGAGTGTCTTTAATCTTAGCTGGTCTGAGAGAAGTGATGTGAATTCTCTCCTTTATGTATACATTGATGTGTTTTTAAGGTAGCCAATCGGGTGAAACTCTTTCCACAGTCAGAGCAGTAGTAAGGCTTCTCTCCTGTGTGTCTTCTTTGATGAACTTTTATCTCAGTTGATGTTGTGAAGCACTTCCCACAGTCAGAGCAGGAGTAAGGCTTCTCTCCTTTATGTATACGTTGGTGTGTTTTTAAGTTGCTCTGATTTGAAAAACTCTTCCCACAGTCAGAGCACACGTAAGGCTTCTCTCCTGTGTGTATACGTTGGTGTGACTTTAAGCCGCTCTGTTGAAAGAAATTCATCCCACAGTCAGAGCAGTAGTAAGGCTTCTCTCCTGTGTGTATTCGCTGGTGACATTTTAAATGGCCCTGTTGAGAGAAACTCTTCCCACAGTCAGAGCAGCAGTAAGGCTTCTCTCCTGTGTGTGTTCTCCAATGAACTCTTAGCTCAACTGATCTTGTGAAACATTTTCCACAGTCAGAGCAGAAGTAATGCTTCTCTCCTGTGTGTACACGTTGGTGTTGTTTTAAGGTGCTGTGTTGAGAGAAAATCGACCCACAGTCAGAGCAGGAGTAAGGCTTCTCTCCTGTGTGTACACGTTGGTGTTGTTTTAAGCTGCTTGATGAGGTGAAGCTCTTCCCACAGTCAGAGCAGGAGTAAGGCTTCTCTCCTGTGTGCATACGTTGGTGTGTTTTTAAGCTGCTTGATGTGGAGAAACTCTTCCCACAGTCAGAGCACAAGTAAGGCTTCTCTCCTGTGTGTACACGTTGGTGTGTTTTTAAGCTGCTCTGTTGAGAGAAACTCTCCCCACAGATAGAGCAGGAGTAAGGTTTTTCTCCAGTGTGGACTCGCAGATGAACTGTCAGAGCCTGTGATGTTGTGAAACTCTTCCCACAGTCAGTGCAGGAATACAGATTCTCTCCTGTGTGTATTTTTAAGTGCATTTCTAGTTTTGATAGAATTGGGAAAATCTCCTCACAATGTGGGCAGGGGTGAGACCTCTTAGCTCTGTGATTTTCCTGCTGTTGCTCTCCGGATATAGAGAATGTCTCAACATGGTCTCCTGTGTGAACAACATCAGAAGAACCAGTCAGTTGGGGTGATATACATATAACTTCATATCAGTAGGCTGTACAATACAGGGAATAAAGCTATTAGGGCTGTCCCGACAAAAACAAATATTCCTGGTCGACCGAGAGTCTTGTTTTCATTTGACCAAATGTTTTAATTTTAAAACGTGTATTTTTCCATACATATGTGTTGAAATAAAATCAACTATATGGAGGCTACTGAGCTTGTCTGATGCTTTAAGCACTGCGATTGAAAATGAAGACACAAATTACTCAAGAGGCAGCCAGAGATCAATATAGCCTAACCAGAAGTTTAAAAAAATCTGTTCCCGACTCTCCTCCTCCCGCTGCTGCTGGCCTTCCGTTATGCTCCTGACGTTGCCGGTCGGCAACCTTTTTGAGTGCCAATGTATAGTACCATTTCTACTGATCTGCGTGCCAGTTATGATTTTCATATGCACATTTTCATGGAACAGTTTCATTTCATTCATAATAAAGTCTTCATATCTCAAATCAATGTCATGTGGTTAATCAAAATTCTATCAAAATGATACAAATCTAAAAGTAACTTCTATTGCCAATATGTAAAACTAGCTTTCATAAAGCCAACAAATAAAAACATTGCAGCCTGCAGGTTGAAAATATCCTGATGAAAATAGTTATCCTAACAATCAAACTGGCTACACATGGCCTGTCTGCAAGAAATTTGAAACATTGTATCAACTATTCATTTGGTCTGGCCTGTGCTAGCAAACTTGCAACATTGTATAAAATATTTTGGACCCTTAGAGTTGCCAGCAGCTCCAGACAGACAGACACAGCTGTAGGCTATTTGCACAAGGGATAAGAAGTAAGACGTTTCCACCGGGTCAAAGCATGACATTTTTCCCCCTTTCATGCAGAGTGGTTATTAAAAGGTAGAGAACTGGATTTTTTTGTAGAAACAGACTTTGCTCACTTGCTGTTTGAGCTGAACATTTTTTATTTGAGAAACTCCACAGTGACGGTGAGTTAAGACAATCAGAAATAGTATCAGATCCACTCAGACAAATGTCTCGTGTGCCATACATATTTTATATACACAGTACCAGTCAAAAGTTTGGACACACCTACTCATTCAAGGGTTTTGCTTTATTTTTACTATTTTTTATATTGTATAATAAGACATCAAAACTATGAAATAACACATATGGATTCATGTAGTAACCAAAAAAAGTTAAATAAAAATATATTTTATATTTCAGATTCTTCAAAGTAGCCACCCTTTGCCTTGATGACAGCTTTGCACACTCTTGGCATACTCTCAACCAGCTTCATGAGGTAGTCACCTGGAATGCATTTCAATTAACAGGTATACCTGTCTTCCAGCTTCACCTCAGATGGCAGACCAAATAAATGCTTCACAGAGTTCAACAGACACATCTCAACATCAACTTTTCTGATGAGACTGCGTGAATCAGGCCTTCATGGTTGAATTGCTGCAAAGAAACCACTACTAAAGGACACCAATAAGAAAAAGAGACTTGCTTGGGCCAAGAAACACGAGCAATGGAAATTAGACCGGTGAAAATCTGTCCTTTGGTCTGATGAGTCCAAATTTGAGATTTTTGGTTCTAACCTCTGTCTTTGTGAGACACAGACTAGGTGAACGGATGATCTCTGCATGTGTGGTTCCCACCGAGAAGCATGGAGGAGGAGCTGTGATGGTGCTTTGCTGGTGACACTGTCATTGATTTATTTAGAATTCAAGTCACAATTAACCCGCATGGCTACCACAGCACTCTGCAGCGATACGCCATCCCATCTGGATTGCGCTAAATGGGATTATCATTTGTTTTTCAACAGGCAAATGACCCAAAACACATTTCCAGGAGTGATGGAGTGCTGCATCAGATGACCTGACCTCCACAATCACCCGACTTCAACCCAACCCAATGGTTAGGGATGAGTTGGAGAGCAGAGTGAAGGAAAAGCATCCAAGAAGTGCTCAGCATTTGTGGGAACTCCTTCAAAACTGTTGGAAACGCATTCCAGGTGAAGCTGGTAGAGAGACTGCCAAGAGTGTGCAAAGCTATCATCAAGGCAAAGGGTGGCTACTTTGAAAAATCTAAAATATATTTTGATTTGTTTGCCCAAACTTTGACTGGTACTGTATATAAGCAATTTATATATTTGCCACTGCTCGATTAAAAAAAGCTTAGTAGACCAATAGGCTATCTATCGACCAAACAATCGACCAGTCGACTAAATGGGGTTGGCCCTAAAAGCTGTTCAACAGTTGAGGGCAAAAAGGGGTGAATATTATGAGTCATATAATCCTCCACTCACTATCACAAGGGTTAGTAACTACACAGACTCATTTCATATCATCCTTCATTCACTATCACAAGGGTTAGTAACTACACAGACTCAATTCATATCATCCTCCACTCACTATCACAAGGGTTAGAAACTAAACAGGCTCATTTCATAGAACTTGTTCAAGGATGTGTGATGTCAGATTTACAGAATTACACCTGTCAATAACTTATGGAGGTCTAACTTATGAAGATAACTTATAGACAGAACCTGCTCTTACCATCATAAACAGATGTCCCAATCTTCTCCTCCTCTTCTTCATCTTTAATGTTGACATTCAGCTCCAGTGTTTGACTGCAGTCTTCCAGCTTCACTGATGCCATCTCTGGATCCTGCAGTGTAAACTGGGCTGTACTGTCACAATCAGGACCCAGTGACTGTAGATTGGGTTTATCCTCACTTTTGATGTTACCGTCCTCAGACATAATCGGAGTTGGCCTGTAGTAATGAAGAGAAAATGGACCCCAAAAGTTATTGTCTTGACAGTTCTGGTACTTTCTTTGTTCTCTAAAAAGTATATTAGATCAGGTAGCTAAACATTGAAAACACAAGGTTGCAGTATGTTTTAGGCAGCACTATGTACTATTTTCCTGAATAACCTTTTCTTCACTGTATTATTTAACTCCAATTGTATTTCCCGTTCACACCATTGAAACATTTATAGATAAAGATGGAAACAACTGAATGTGTCTGAATATTATTAAACATGTAGAAAACTGATAATCATTACGTTCTGCTTCAAAACAGTAATGCAACCTTGAAATTGTCTCTCTCTCATGCACCTGCACTGCCTGAATGGAAGTACGTTGACACCACAGAGTTAGCGCCACCTGCAGTGCTGGAGTCCTGAACCAATTAGTGTCATTCAGTTATTGGCCCCTAGATAGCGGTGTTAAATATTTACAAACCATAGCACACAATTTGAAGAAGATAAGGCACTAATAATTGGCTGATTGGTCCTAACCCATAGGAATCCCCATCCATTTGACTGCTTTAAAATGGTGGAAACCCTCAATGACAATGTGCATGGTAAAACGGGTTACATAGAGGTTGTGTCGTCTATCCATTTCTATGCTTGACGCAGACACAGGCCGGTCCTGGCTGAAATACCCCCCTCCTCCTATGAACTACAATAGTCCCAGTAAGCAAAAAAACGTCTAAAATACGTATTTTTCCAAACGTTGAAGTTAGATTCATTTTAGGTTATGAATGAAAGTTGAAAGGTCATATCTGCACATTTAAAATAAGTATTTTCTGGACGTTGAAATCAGTCAATTGAAAGTTGAAAAGACATCTTGAGTACACAACATTAGAGTAAAGTAGGGTCCAACACAGTACATTATACTCTACTATACTCAGGGCTGGGCAATATATATAATTAATTCAAATGTATGTTTTTGAGCTAAACTCCAAATGCCTGTATTTACTTTCATTTTTATGAGTGTTTATGTCCGCTTGTTGTCAAATTGTATTTTTGGTCTCGTCTCCTTCGCTCCTCTGTGCCGTGTGCACCTTCCCATTTACACCAGAGATCTGTATATAATGACAAGATGCACGTCTTCACCCTAACAATGGGAGTCGTTGTCCCAAAGGCGGAAGGCAGGCAACAAACTTAGGTCCAAAACAAGCCCATAGAAACACATTGGGTTTATTTAAGACAGAATTTAGCGAGAGTGAAACCTCTTGCTTTGCCTCTTTCTCTATGACTTACACACACCAAGCCCCTCCCCCTGACTTTCACGTCAACAAAGTTGCGAGATCACATCTTCCTCTCTGGCAAGCGGTTTCAACTAGCTATTTACATTTGTGGTTTGGTCCAAAAGAATGGTTCATGTGTCCACCAAAACACATTGAGACATTATTTTACTGTAATATAGAAGTTACCTTTTCTATCAATACCCTTTTTATGTCTCAACTACTCAGATTGAGAGCAGAGCTACACTACTAAAACCAGAGTATCAATGAACATTAATTCTGGAAAATGAATGCTCAGTTTGTCTCGCATGGCATTGGTACCGCTAGCAGTATTTTAGCCATAGGCTTTTATACTAGCTTTCTAGTCTGTGTTGATTATTATTATACTTTTTAGGGGGGTGGTAGATCAGCTTTAATATTGCAGACAGATTGTGGCTTCCATCAATGTAATTGTCTGCATCATTTCCAATAACCCATAAAAAATGTAAATATACACAGTACCAGTCAAACGTTTGGGCACACCCACTCATTCAAGGGTTTTACTATTTTCTACATTGTAGAATAATAGTGAAGACATCAAAACTATGAAGTAACACATGGAATCATGTAGTATCCAAAATAAAAAGTGTTAAACAAATCAAAATAAATGTTATATTTGAAACTCTTCAAAGTAGCCACTATTTGCCTTGATGACAGCTTTGCACACTCTTCGGCAAACTTAATGACTGTGTTGGAGTCGTGCCTGGCCATGCAGTCATGAGTGAACGGGGAGTACAGGAGGGGACTGAGCACGCACCCCTGAGGGGCCCCCGTGTTTAGGATCAGCTTGGCAGATGTGTTGTTACCTACCCTTACCACCTGGGGACAGTTGCAGAGGGAGGTGTTTAGTCCCAGTGTCCTTAGCTTAGTGATGAGCTTTGAGGGCACTATGGTGTTGAACGCTGATCTGTAGTCAATGAATAGCAATCTCACATAGGTGGTCCTTTTGTCCAGGTGGGAAAGGGCAGTGTGGAGTGCAATAGAGATTGCATCATCTGTGGATCTGTTGGGGCGGTATGCAAATTGTTGTGTGTCTAGGGTTTCTGGGATAATGGTGTTGATGTGAACCATGACCGGCCTTTCAAAGCACTTCATGGCTACAGACGTGAGTGCTACGGGCTGGTAGTGATTTAGGCAGGTTGCCTTAGTGTTCTTGGGCACAGGGACTATGGTGGTCTGCTTGAAACATGTAGGCATTACAGTCTCAGTCAGGGACAGGTTGAAAATGTCAGTGAAGACACTTTCCTGTTGGTCAGTGCATGCTCGGAGCACACGTCCTTGGTAATCTGTCTGGCCCTGTGGCCTTGTGAATGTTGACCTGTTAAAAGGTCTTACATCGGCTACGGAGAGCGTGATCACAGTCGTCTGGAACGGCTGATGCTGTTGCTTGCCTCGAAGTGAGCATAGAAGTAATTTAGCTCGTCTGGTAGGCTCACTGGGCAGCTCGCTGCTGTGCTTCCTTTTGTTGTCTGTAATAGTTTGTGAGCCCTGCCACATCCGTGTAAGCAGGAATCATGAGGACAGAATTATGGTCAGATTTGCCAAATAGAGGGCGAGGGAGAGCTTTGTACGTGTCTCTGAATGTGGAGTAAAGGTGATCTAGATTAGTTTTATTTGCATCCGTGACATGCTGGTAGAAATGGGGAAAACAGATTTCAGCTTTCCTGCATTAAAGTTTCCGGCCACTAGGAGTGGATGAGCATTTTCTTGTTTGCTTATGGCCTTATACAGCTCATTGAGTGCAGCCTTACTGCCAGCATTGATTTGTGGTGGTAAATAGAAAGCAACGATAAATATAGACGAAAACTCTCTTGGTAAATAGTGTGGTCTACAGCTTATCGTGAGATACTCTACCTCAGGTAAACAAAACCTTGAGACTTCCTTAATATTAGATTTCGTGCACCAGCTGTTGTTTACAAATATACACAGACGCCACCCATTGTCTTACAAAAGGCAGCTGTTCCATCTTGCAGATGCAGCGCAAACCCTGCCAGCTGTATGCTATCCGTGTCATCGTTCAGCCACGACTCGGTGAAACATAAGACATTACAGTTTATTTGTGATCGTTGCTCCTCTATTTTGTCATTCAATGATTGTACGTTGTCTAATAAGACTGAGGGTGGAAGCAGATTACCAAATTACCGATTAATGGCAAAAAACACACAATAGCACAATTGGTTAGGAAACCATAAAACGGCAGCCATCTACTCTCGGCAGCCATCTACTCTGGCGCCATTCTAATCCATTTTAAATTAACAACATTCTAACCATGTTTAGTGTTGCCTAATCCAAATTTGAAATGATTCCACTATTTGTATCAGTTTGCATCACTTTCAATGAGGGACTTTTATGTTGAGAACCACAAATTCCAAATTGTGGTTAATCGTTATTCTGGCTAACTTCACATAGCTAGGGACAAGCGGGTACCATGGCTGCTTCCAGGAAGGGGAAGGAGACGTTGGCCACATTCAGATAGAAATGTATTATGTATAACAAACATGCCTCTGATTCTAAGGAATCATTTCAGTTCTATTCAGGGCATTTCTATCTGCAACTTTCCACAACGTTTTTGTACTGAACATCCCCAGGCGAACACGACTGTGTTATGTATGAACCTGGAAAGCCTCACAAATGAACGTGTGGTGGACCCCGCTCCGTGTGCTTGGAAAATATTTTTTATCACGTTCTTCACTCACTCGGTTTGACACGACAAATTACACAAAACCTTTCCCAAACGTGATAATATCTTGAAGGATGTGTTATCTAATACGTTATGACGTTCTTTTGATAATAGACAGTTTAAACGTGCTATTACATACCTGTAGTAATAAAGCGAAACGCACAACACCGTTCTGTCGTTTTCTTTATTCTGAAGAATGGTGGCAGGCTACCCGGAACTTCCTGTTTCCCACTACCGTAGTGCAACAGCGACATGTATTGGACTGATGGACTAACTACTGCTGAAGCATGTAAAATATAAAGTGAACTTGATTAGCTAGACAAATAAACCTTGGTTTAAAAAAACTAAAGGGTGTCTGTTTTAATGTCTAAGTTTTTCAAACATTCCATATGCATTGTAGATGGTCTCTGTGGAAGGCCACAGAGATAATGCCAGTTTAATCATGTTTACATATCTTGCATTACTCATCTCATATGTATATACTGTATTCTATACTATCTATTGCATCTTAGCCTATGCCGCTCTGACATTGCTCATCCATATATTCATATATATTCTTATTCTTTCCTTTACTTAGATTTGTGTGTATTAGGTATTTGTTGTGGAATTGTTAGATATTACTTGCTAGATATTGCTGCACAGTCGGAACTAGAAGCACAAGCATTTCGTTACACTCGGAATAACATCTGTTTAACCATGTGTATGTGATCAATAACATTTTATTTGGAAGATGAAGAACCTCATCCACCCTGCTACCATCTAGCAAGCAGAGACGGTACAGGTGCATCAAAGCTGGTACCAAGAGAATGAAACTGCTTCTATCTCCAGGCCATTAGACTGTTGAACAGTCATCACTGATTTGATTTAGAGAAGATTGGTGACTAGCAAATTGGCTTGTCCCAATGTGTAGAGGTGTCATGACACGTATTGAGTAGATAAATACAGATGTGTATTTGAATGTCATGAATTAAACAAAAGCATTATATTTACTGTAAAGTTAACCCCCATAACTACAATGATTCAGTAGATCAATAAAGTTCCAGTACTCTAGCAGGTCTCACAGCTGCTTATGCTGACAAAACATGTTAGAGAATAGGTCAGATTTAAATTTGTGATGCTCTTTTCAAATTCCTGTCTTGTTCATCTTCAGAAAAACAGCAAATATGTCACTTGAAACATTGTTTTTTGGTAATTCATTGTGCAAAAGGGAAGAAGAGTTTGACCAGTACAAATTCATGTAAGTTATCCAAACATATTCATCATTAATGACTATCCACCCAAATGAATGGTGAAAACTGATCATCACATCATCTCTATCTGATACATGTTGTATCTACTAACTCATTCCCACAGAAAACTGCAGAGGGAAGCAGTACCACCCAGTCAACCAGCCTCATAGAGGATATTCGTCCTAGAGACAAATCCAAGGTAATCTCAATATCTTTAAAGTAGAAGCTAACAAAACACACCAAAACTGACCAGGTGAATAGGTGATCAGTAAAGTAAAGAGAGGCTAACATTCTATGATGCTCCCTTTCCTCTGCACAGTTTTCTCACAGTGAGAAACAATAGGATTACAAGAGTGTGTTAGAATTTTTTGATAATTAAGTGATGGAATGATTTTAATCTTAGCTAGTCAGAGAACTGATGAGGATTCTCACATTTATGTATATGTTGGTGTCTTTTTAAGTGGCCATGTTGAGAGAAACTCTTCCAACAGTCAGAGCAGGAGTAAGGCTTCTCTCCTGTGTGTATATGTTGGAGTGTTTTTAAGTTGCTCTGCTGGGAGAAAATATTCACACAGTCAGAACAGGAGGAGGGCTTCTCTCCAGTGTTGAATTATGAACTGTCAGATCCCTTGATATTTCGCAGCTCTTCCCACAGTCAGACCAGGGATACAGATTCTCTATTGTCTGTATTTTTAGGTGTATTTTTAGCTTGATAGAATTGGTAAAATCTCCTCACAACGTGGGCAGTGGTGAGACCTCTTAGCTCTGTGATTTTCCTGCTGTTGCTCTCTGGATGTAGAGAATGTCTCAACATGGTCTCCTGTGTGAACATCAGAAGAACCAGTCAGTTTTTGTGATATACATTTCAATCAAATTTATTTTATAAAGCCCATTTTACCTCTGCAGTTGTCACAAAATGCTTTACAGATACCCTAACCTAACGTATAAGGTGTAAAAGAAACACCTAAATGAGGTTGACAGAAACCAGAAGCTTCCGGTTTACAGGCTTTGGCTTCCTCTCTGCCTTCTTCCTGAAAAATGGATGCTCCCGGTGTTTGTCAACTCCGCTGAGGGTGCAGGTACCGAGACTTAAACCCCAAAGGGCAAGCAATACAGAAGCAGAGTGGCTAGTAAAAACTCCTTAGAAGGAACCTAGGAAAACCGTAGAGGGGAACGAGGCTATGAGCAGTGGCCGCTCCTCTTCTGGCTGTACTAGGTGACAAATTACTTGATATATAGTGCCTTCGGAAAGTATTCAGACCCCTTGAATTTGTCCACATTTTGTTATGTTACAGCCTTATTATGAAATAGATTAAATCGTCCCCCCCTCATCAATCTACAGTCATGGCCAAAAGTTTTGAGAATGACACAAATATTAATTTCCACAAAGTTTGCAGCTTCAGTGTCTTTAGATATTTTTGTCAGATGTTACTATGGAATACTGAAGTATAATTACAAGCATTTCATAAGTGTCAAAGGCTTTTATTGACAATTACATGAAGTTGATGCAAAGAGTCAATATTTGCAGTGTTGACCCTTCTTTTTCAAGACCTCTGCAATCCGCCCTGGCATGCTCTCAATTAACTTCTGGGCCACATCCTGACTGATGGCAGCCCATTATTGCATAATCAATGCTTGAAGTTTGTCAGAATTTGTGGGGTTTTGTTTGTCCACCCTCCTCTTGAGTATTGACCACAAGTTCTCAATGGGATTAAGGTCTGGGGAGTTTCCTGGCCATGGACCCAAAATACCGATGTTTTGTTCTCCGAGCCACTTAGTTATCACTTATGCCTTATGGCAAGGTGCTCCATCATTCTGGAAAAGGCATTGTTCATCACCAAACTGTTCCTGGATGGTTGGGAGAAGTTGCTCTCGGAGGATGTGTTGGTACCATTCTTTATTCATGGCTGTGTTCTTAGGCAAAATTGTGAGTGAGCCCAATCCCTTGGCTGAGAAGCAACCCCACACATGAATGGTCTCAGGATGCTTTACTGTTGGCATGACACAGGACTGATGGTAGCGCTCACCTTGTCTTCTCCGGACAAGCTTTTTTCCGGATGCCCCAAACAATCGGAAAGGGGATTCATCAGAGAAAATGACTTCATCCCAGTCCTCAGCAGTCCAATCCCTGTACCTTTTGCAGAATATCAGTCTGTCCCTGATGTTTTTCCTGGAGAAAAGTGGCTTCCTTGCTGCCCTTCCTGCCCACCAGGCTATCCTCCAAAAGTCTTCACCTCACTGTGTGTGCAGATGCACTCACACCTGCCTAATGCCGTTCCTGAGCAAGCTCTGTACTGGTGGTGCCCCGATCCCGCAGCTGAATCAACTTTAGGAGACGGTCCTGGCGCTTGCTGGACTTTCTTGGGCGCTCTGAAACCTTCTTCACAACAATTGAACCGCTCTCCTTGAAGTTCTTGATGATCCGATAAATGGTTGATTTAGGTGCAAACTTACTGGCAGCAATATCCTTGCCTGTGAAGCCCTTTTTGTGCAAAGCAATGATGACGGCACGTGTTTCCTTGCAGGTAACCATGGTTGACAAAGGAAGAACAATGATTCCAAGCACCACCCTCCTTTTGAAGCTTCCAGTCTGTTATTCGAACTCAATCAGCATGACAGAGTGTTCTCCAGCCTTGTCCTCGTCAACACTCACACTTGTGTTAACGAGAGAATCACTGACATGATGTCAGCTTGTCTGTTTGTGGCAGGGCTGAAATGCAGTGGAAATGTTTTTTGGGGATTCAGTTAATTTGCATGGCAAAGAGGGACTTTGCAATTAATTGCAATTCATCTGATCACTCTTCATAACATTCTGGAGTATATGCAAATTGTCATCATACAAACTGAGGGAGCAGACTTGGTGAAAATGTATATTTGTGTAATTCTCAAAACTTCTGGCCACGACTGTACACACAATACCCCACAATGACAAAGCAAAAACAGGGTTTTAGAAATTTTTTAGCGGAAATATCACATTTTCCTACCCTTTACTCAGTACTTTGTTGAAGCACTTTTGGCAGCGATTACAGCATCGAGTTCTCTTGGGTATGACACTACAAGCTTGGCACACATGTATTTGGGGAGTTTTCCCCCCATTCTTCTCTGCAGATCCTCTAAAGCTCTGTCAGGTTGAAAGGGGAGTGTTGCTGCACAGCTATTATCGGCCAGCTCTAGCAAGCGTTTTGGTGGTTCCAAACTTCTTCCATTTAAGAATGATGGAGGTCACTGTGTTCTTGGAGACCTTCAATGCTGCAAAAAAAATGTGGTACCCTTCCCCAGATCTGTGCCTCCACACAATCCTGTCAATCCCTACGGCTATTTCCTTCAACCTCATGGCTTAGTTTTTGCTCTGACATGCACTGTCAACTGTGGGACCTTATATAGACAGGTGTGTGCCTTTCCAAATCATGTCCAATCAATTGAATTTACCACAGGTGGACTCCAATCAAGTTGTAGAAACATCTCAAGGATGATCAATGGAAACAGTATGCACCAGAGCTCAATTTCGAGTCTCATAGAAAAGGGTCTGAATACTTATGTAAATAAGTTATTTATGTTGAATCTTTTAAATAATTAAACAAAAACTGTTGTCGCTTTGGCATTATGGGGTATTGTGTGTAGATTGCAGAAGGAAAACTTTTATTTAATCAATTTTAGAATAGCGCTGTAACATAACAAAATGTGGGGAAAAATCAAGGGGTCTGAATACTTTCCAAATGCACTGTAGCTAATTTAGAAAAACGGGATTGTCTTTTTCTCCCCTTTTAAACATTACAAATAACAATGGAAATCAACAACTCTGTCTGTTGTCGTATGTTTCTTTCTAGTAAGTATTTCCCATCCTGGAGTCTGAGACCTTGTGGAAATCTGTGGTAGAGAAGAAGAATGTATGACAATTTGGACACTATGTTATCCTATAGTAGTTATCATCATGCTTTCCATAGTTTAAGCTATGGCTAGCTAGGCCTTGCTAACTAGTTATTGTGTTATCCAGCTAGCTATAAAATTGCATGCTAACACGAAAGATTTGTATAACTAAAACAAGATAGACCATAGCCTGTTTTTCCGATGGGGGACTTTTATTATGAAGGCAAACCGTAAATTATACTATTGTGGATCATCGTTAATGTGGCTAGCTTCACACAAAGGTGAGTCCAGCTAGCTAGCGAGTAGCGACCATAACATAGCTATTTGCCAGTTTATTTTAGGTAATTTAGCTACAGTGGATAGTCAAGGTCAGAAAACTATCTAGCGTGCTAGCTAATCCACACAAAACTCAACATACTACATGGTAAATATATTCTGTACAATGTGCTATGGTAACCTGTTAGCTAGCTAGCTAGCCTAGTTGGTAGGCCTAACATTAACGCTTCGAACACACCGACTGTGTCTTTGCATCACTGCTGCATAACATTTTGCGCAGCTAGGCAACTATACTGATGCAGGTACCTTTTGCAAATGGTCGCATGCCGTTGGACACATGGAGGAGAGAATCATTTTCGCAGTATCCTCAAAACCGTGTCTTTTTGACACAACTGCTGACAGCTACAGGGACATAAACACAAAAATGCTGCTTGGAGACAAGTGTTCACGATAGTAGGATTGCCAGGTCAGTTTAGTGGTGAGCTTGTGATAGATGTGGCTAGTTAGCGTTAGCTAGCTAGCTAACCTAGCTAATGAGGTGTGTGTGTATGTGAAAGAAATAGTCAAATAAATTATGCTAGTTACTACCCCTGATAACTTTACCAAATAATCATGTTTGAAAGAGTGTGAGTGTGTATGCTAGATAAATAGTAATAGAAATGGTAGATACTACTGTACCCCTGATAATTTGGTCAGATAACCGTGTGTGTGTGTCTATGTGTACAGTAGGTGACATGTCCATGATAGCTATCTAATAACTATAGTTATGCTAGGTAATGGTTTGACTTATCATGTTCATGTCTATATAGAAGAAGACTAGGAGGAAGTGGAGAGGACTCAGGGACAGGTCTGGGTCAGCATCTTCAGGCCAGCAGCCTTGGCGCTTCTGCCACATTCTTTCTTTTCTGGATCCATGTATTGTGCCTAGGGCAACGAGTGGCAATTTTACAGCCACACCCTCTACTACGTCATCCACAATTGTTGTCGCCACCGGTGCATCAAGACCCTCAACGTCACCTACAAGTGCGACCATCACCTCCACCGGTGGAGTGAGACCCTCTACAACATCATCCACGAGTATGACCACCACCGGTGCAGTGAGACCCTCTACAACATCATCCACGAGTATGACCACCACCGGTGCAGCCATGGAAGATGATGAAATGGAGGAAGCACCTCTGGATCTAGGACCACCTGAGATTATTATGAACCTCACGGAAGTGACCACTGAGGACCTCGTTGAACAGGATGTGGCCGTGGAGAGAAACAGAGAGAGAAACGAAGAGGAACAATGTCACACCAGGCGTCATCGGAGGTACCAGACCCCAGATCCACTCAACTCATTTCAGCAGAGGCTCCTCCAAGCCGTCGAGAGGGATGCAGCCCAACCTGATGCTCACAGGAAGGAGGATGAAGAGACCCTCTTTGCCATGAGCCTGGTGCCAACCCTGAAGAGGCTGCCTCAGCAAAGACAAGCAGCAGTCAAGGTTAAAATGTATCAGCTGCTTTTCCAAGCCGAGTTCAATGGTACGTTTTTTTCTCTCCACATCACAGGTAGTGTCATAAGTGTGCGACAGTGAAGTAAAGTAGGTCGTTTTTACAGTATAGTCATGTAGGTTAATTGGTATTTCAGATCAAAGGATTAATATGAGGCAAATGTATAGCTGTTGTTTCTGGGTTAGAAAATATCCTAAAACAGTTTGCTGTCGAAATATCTGCCTGTCATATTCATCTTTTGATCTGAAATACAAATTCCATGAGTAAACAGCAAGTATTACCAACTTTACCACACTGTTCCTATATTTATGCCACTAACTACACTATACAAGCAGTATTTAGTTAACATAAATCTCACCTTTTATGGTGTCATATTATGTTAAGCTTGTATGTGTTGTTTTTCTCTTCCCTTTCAGAAATGGAGTCAATTTAGCCGACCAGCTCACAGGAAGGACAGGAAGAGGAGAGGAAGGACAGGAAGAGGAAGGACAGGAAAGACAGGAAGAGGAGAGGAAGGACATGAAGAGGAGAGGAAGGACAGGAAGAGGACAGGAAGAGGAAGGACAGGAAGAGGAGAGGAAGGACAGGAAGAGGAAGGACAGGAAAGACAGGAAGAGGAGAGGAAGGACATGAAGAGGAGAGGAAGGACAGGAAGAGGAGAGGAAGAGGACAGGAAGAGGAAGGACAGGAAGAGGAGAGGAAGGACAGGAAGAGGAAAGACAGGAAGAGGAGAGGAAGGACATGAAGAGGAGAGGAAGGACAGGAAGAGGAGAGGAAGGACAGGAAGCGGAAGGACAGGAAGAGGAGAGGAAGGACAGGAAGAGGACAGGAAGAGGAGAGGAAGGACAGGAAGAGGAGAGGAAGGACAGGAAGAGGAAGGAAGAGGAGAGGAAGGACAGGAAGAGGAGAGGAAGGACAGGAAGAGGAGAGGAAGGACAGGAAGAGGAAGGACAGGAAAGACAGGAAGAGGAGAGGAAGGACAGGAAGAGGAAGGACAGGAAGAGGAGAGGAAGGACAGGAAGAGGAGAGGAAGGACAGGAAGAGGAGAGGAAGGACAGGAAAGACAGGAAGAGGAGAGGAAGCACAGGAAGAGGAAGGACAGGAGTCCTTCTTGTCTGGGTGTTGTTTTGGCCTCCCTCATTGTACCTTTCCTTTCACACACGTCAGTTCTGTTTAAATTCAGTCAATTCATAAAGTTATTTGTTTATAAAGTCTTAGGATACCATTCATTATTAGTGTTACATAGATTTCTGAATTGAAACTCATACGGAGTTTTCACAGATGCTCTTGGTGTCTTATGAGACTAAAGGTCAATATATTTATTTCATTTAAAACCACTTGAAAACCAGAGTGTTGAAACTTTTTGTGAAGTTATGTTCCATCGACTGGTCCATGACGTCCAGGGGCCATTTGTTTGTTTAGCTGTGTTATGGCTACATATTATTTCCTTTTTTTCAGAGACAGAGACACACACACACCTCTTCATACCTCAGATCTCCAGTGCCCTGCCCTCTCTCTCTTTATGGCCATGTCTGAAGTTCCCCTACTACGTCTAGGCTTTATGAGTAGTCCCTGTATCGGTCTGCAGTTGTGCCAAAAATACATGCTCTTGCTGTTCTTACAGATTACACGCTACACATTTTTATTTTTACACGCACACACCTCTTTCAATAGTTTTATTTTTATTTTTACAACACACATACCTGTCATGTTCTTTCCTGTACTTGAATACTTATTAAATTATGTTTTCATAGTCAGTTGTTTCAGTTGTTTATTAATATCTCATTTAGACTTCATCTGCTTATTTCTTCCCTACACCTTTGCTGATCTAAGACAAGATGAAAGTAAAAACACATTCTCTTCCTAATTAGTTTTTTTTCCACCTGTATTTTGTCAGGCCAGTGAACATGGTGGTAAACTGTACTATTTGTATGGACCCTAGGTTACCCTTTCCCTTTGTTATCATACTAACTGTATGTCGTATAACCTTAATTAGTGCTCCCGCTCACCTGATGTACCATGCCAGGTGTGTATAATACTGACGTTAATGGGAGAGGGAAGGTTAAGGTGTGGTCTTTACTCCCAAATTTCACTTAAATATAGCTTCCAAATGAAGAGAGACAATGATACATAAAGTAATCTGGGGGAAAAATGCAATTTTATGGACAACGGTGGATGGTTCTTAAAATAACCTTTGTGTTATGGGGCTCTTAAAAGAGACGTTTCACTCCACGGCAGTATATACCTGCTGGCGATGAGAAGTAGGTGGTCAGCTTCTCCCTCACCTGGAGTGCCTGTCTGGGGGCGTTGTTGGCACCTGCCCTGGTGACAACAGGAAGGTGACCATTTGGCGTGCCCATCTCCATCCGGAGCGGCTCCTGGAATGACCTCCGCAGGTAGTTGTGGAGAACACGGGGCCTTCACGCAGGCATCGACATTTGAGGGGCTGAGACCAAGCACTCTCCGATACATTCTCCATCGGTCTGCCAAAATCCCAAAGGCACATTCAACAACTAACATTCAACAATTAAGGACTTAATGATGAAATGCCTATGTATGTTATGCTGTGAATTGGAACATGAAATATGTGTCTCTTGTAGATTATTCTGACGTTTTTCATATGATGTACCCAATGACTAATGAAAACTTGCTATGTCCTCATTGAGATTATACAGAAGTGTTCAATACGCCTTATTTATACACTTTTGTAATACTTTTGTAAAAAATCTACATTCATATTTTTCTACTTTCTGTCAAGTCTACGCATACAATTTGAGAACGCACTGCAACTGCCTCTGCAACGCTGCAAGGCAAATGCAGCGTTCCATTGGAAATGAATGTACTTCTAATGTGTCGAAACGCAAAACACAGTCGGTGTGTTCGAAGCGTTACGCCAGCTAACGTTTGCTACCTTGTTAGTTACGTTTGCTACAATTATGGCTCTTCAGTTAGCTAGCTAGCCAACAATTTGCTAGGTAGCTGCCAAATGCTAGCTAGCTAGTTATCTAACGTCCTATGCTAAATCGTCCAGCAGGATTCATGTATTCCCAAAAGGAAACGAAACAAATTGCATGGAAAACGCACCTTTCTCTCTCCTGTCTTGACGTTTTAATCTTGTCTATAACACTTTTTTTCTTTCGCGGCAATCTATCATGTCCAGATTTTGTACGCTGACCTTCTCGACCCCTGTTCTAAAGACAATCATGTACGTTTTACTCAATACATTTTCCCTGACACCTTACTTAATACATTTTCCCTGACACCCAAAAGTACTCATTACAGTTCGAATGCTTAGCAGGACAGGAAAATGGTCCAATTCACAGTTACCAAGAGAACAACCCGGGTCATCCCTACCTCCTCGGACCTGGTGGACTTACTAAACATAAATGCTTTGTTTGTAAATTATGTCTGAATGTTGGAGTGTGTCCATTGGCTATGCATAATATATTTTTTAATTGTGCCGTCTGGTTTGCTTAATATAAAGGAATCTGAGATGATTAATGCATTGACTTTTGCAACTTAAGTATATTTAAAACCAAATACGTTTAGACTTTTACTCAAGGAGCATTTTACTGGGTGGCTTCCTATTAAGGTATATTTACTTTTACTCAAGTATGACAACTGGGTACTTTTTCCTTCACTGGCTATTGGTTCACTGTAATTACAAGTAAGTACCCCTCAAGATAGACTTCATTATAACTGGCCAAATCCTGTGTAACACCTAGTAATTACATTGTACTTGTGCAGATATTAAATATACTCTGTGGTGTACTAGTGTATTTGTTATGTCACTTCCACAAGCTGTAAATTGAGGGCCAGGTTGTCAGGGTGGGTAGTGTATAGGTACACATGAATTACTCCTAAAGATACACTTCACTTTAACTGGCTAAATCCTGTGTAAGAAGTAGAAATTACATTGTATTTAGCCAAACATTACATGTGCTTTGAACGTTTCTTATTCCTCATCTGGGATGAGACTTGTATTATATTTGTTTTCGTAAACTCAACCAAGTTAACCCAGATCGGACGCTTTATTTTGGGGGCTAGTGCTAGCAACAGCGTTGACTGTAGATGTATTTTGAACAGTGCACATTAATGTTTAAGTAATTACATTTTTTAATTTACCAGGGAAGTTGACAGAACACATGCTCATGAAGAGGAGGGGGGGATGAATGAGCCTGGAAGCTGGGGATGATTAGATGGCCATGATGGTATGAGGGTCAGAATGAGAACTTAGCCAGGACTCCGGGGTTAACACACCTGCTCTTACGATAAGTAAGAGAAAGGTAACACAATCTTCCTCTTTGGTTCCATTCCCTAATAGTAAGTGGGTCATTGTTGATTTGTGGTGGTAATGCTGTCCCTGGACTTTGGTACCATATAAAACACTTTAAAAATGACAATACTTTTCCCCATTTTATTTAACTGTTATTTAATAAGAAACCTATGTAAGTCCTTTATACTGCAAAACATCTATTTGTGTGCATTGTAGAAATTACTGGTGGCTAGGAAATTGGCTTGTCCCCATGGTGATGTGTAAAGCTGTAGTGACATGTTTTGAGTAGATAATAGACATGTAAATGATTTACAATTCCATGAATTAAACAAAAACATTGTACTTTCTGTATAGATAACCCAAAAAACAAAGGTTGACCAGCACAAATTCATGTACAATGTTTATTTTTCATTAGCAGATCAATTAAGTTCATTACAGTTATCCAAATACATGAATCAATGACTAAAATAATGAATCTAGTTTTAAAAGACAATTTAATAAACACATGTAGTCTTTCATAGCCTGCATATCATTAAACAAAAGTCATTATGTAGTAAAAAAGAATCCACCCAAAGTAATGGTGAAAACTGATCATCACATCATCTCTATCTGATACATGTTGTATCTACTAACTCATTCCCACAGAAAACTGATCATCACAAACTGATACATGTTGTGTCTACTAACTCATTCCCACAGAAAACTGATCATCACATCATCTCTATCTGATAGAGTTGAAGTCGAAAGTTTCCATACGCCTTAGCCAAATACATTTAAACTCAGTTTTTCACAATTCCTGACATTTAATCCCAGTAAAAATTCCCTGTTTTAGGTCAGTTAGGATCACCACTTTATTTTAAGAATGTGAAATGTCAGAATAATAGTTGAGAGAATGATTTATTTCAGCTTTTATTTCGTTCATCACATTCCCAGTGGGTCAGAAGTTTACATGCACTCAATTAGTATTTGGTAGCATTGCCTTTAAATTGTTTAACTTGGGTCAAATGTTTCGGGCAGCCTTCCGCAAGCTTCCCACAATAAGTTGGGTGAATTTTGGCCCATTCCTCCTGACAGAGCTGGTGTAACTGAGTCAGGTTTGTAGGCCTCCTTGCTAGCACACGCTTTTTCAGTTCTGCCCACAAATTTTCTATAGGATTGAGGTCAGGGCTTTGTGATGGCCACTCCAATACCTTGATTTTGTTGTCCTTAAGCCATTTTGCCACAACTTTGGAAGTATGCTTGGGGTCATTGTCTATTTGGAAGACCCATTTGCGACCACGCTTTAACTTCCTGACTGATGTCTTGAGATGTTGCTTCAATATATCCACATAATTTTCCTGCCTCATGATGCCATCTATTTTGTGAAGTGCACCAGTCCCTCCTGTAGCAAAGCACCCCCACAACATGATGCTGCCACCCCTGTGCTTCACGGTTGGGATGGTGTTCCTTGGCTTGCAAGCCTCCCCCTTTTTCCTCCAAACATAACAATTCTCATTATGGCCAAACAGTTCATCAGACCAGTGGACATTTCTCCAAAAAGTACGATCTTTGTCCCCAAGTGCAGTTGCAAACCATAGTCTGGTTTTTTTATGGCGGTTTTGGAGCAGCGTCTTCTTCCTTGCTGAGCGGCCTTTCAGGTTATGTCGATATAGGACTTGTTTTACTGTGGATATAGATACTTTTGTACCTGTTTCCTCCAGCATCTTCACAAGGTCCTTTTCTGTTGTTCTGGGATTGATTTGCACTTTTCGCACCAAAGTACGTTTATCTCTAGGAGACAGAACGCGTCTCCTTCCTGAGCGATATGACGGCTGCGTGGTCCCATGGTGTTTGTACTTGCGTACTATTGTTTGTAGAGATGAACGTGGTTCCTTCAGGCGTTTGGAAATTGCTCCCAAGGATGAACCAGACTTGTGTAGGTCTACAATTTATTTTCTGAGGTCTTGGCTGATATCTTTAGATTTTCCCATGATGTCAAGCAAAGAGGCACTGAGTTTGAAGGTAGACCTTGAAATACATCCACAGGTAGCACTCCAATTGACTCAAATTATGTCAATTAGCCTATCAGAAGCTTCTAAAGCCATGACATAATTTTTTTGAATTTTCCAAGCTGTTTAAAGACACAGTCAACTTAAGTGTATGTAAACTTCTGACCCACTGGAATTGTGATACAGTGAATTATAAGTGAAATAATCTGTCTGTAAACAATTGTTGGAAAAATGACTTGTGGCATGCACAAAGTAGATGTCCTAACCGACATGCCAAAACTATAGTTTGTTAACAAGAAATTTGTGGAGTGGTTGAAAAATTAGTTTTAATGACTCCAACCTGAGTGTATGTAAACTTCCAACTTCAACTGTATCTACTAACTCATTCCCACAGAGAACTGCAGAGGGACAACTTGGTGTCAGAGCAAAACGTACTATATGTATATAAAAAAAACACAATTTAGTATGTTATGTTACATTACATTGGCCTATAACTGTAATACGATTTGTAGGATGTATAGTATGTTACGAATTACATTTCGTACAATATGTTACGAATCTGCTATACGTATGATATTTTACGAATTCCAATTTGTTGTTGCTAACATTAACATGCTAAGCACACTATATACACAAAAGTATGAGGACACCCCTTCAAATTGTGGATTTGGCTATTTCAGCCATACCCTTTGCTGACAGGAGTATAAAATCGAGCACACAGCCATGCATTCTCCATAGACAAACATTGACAGTAGAATGGCCTTACTGAAGAGCTTAGTGACTTTCAATGTGGCACCGCCAGTTCATCAAATGTCTGCCCTGCTTGAGGACTGCCGAGTGCTGAAGCATGTAAAAATTGTCTGTCCTCAGTTGCAACACTCATTATCAAGTTCCAAACTGCTTCTGGAAGCAATGTCCACAAGAACTGTTCGTTGGGAGCATCATAAAATGTTTTTTCATGGCCGAGCAGCAGCACACATGCCTAAGATCACCATGTGCAATGCCAAGCGTTGGCTGGAGTGGTGTAAAGCTCACTGCCATTGGACTGACGCAGTGGAAACATGTTCTCTGGAGTGATGAATCATGCTTCATCATATAGCAGTCCGACGGACGAATCTGGGTTTGGTGGATGACAGGAGAACACTACCTGCCTCACTGCATAGTGCCAACTGTAAAGTTTGGTGGAGGACGACTAATGGTCTGGGGCTGTTTTTTTTTTTCTTCTTTTTTTTGGTTTGTCGAGATCAGTGTGGAAGAACTTGATTGGCCTGCACAGAGCCCTGACCTTAACCCCATCGAACACCTTTGGGATGAATTGAAACGTTGACTGCGAGCCAGACCTAATCGCCCAACATCAGTGCCCGACCTCACTAATGCTCGTGGCTGAATGGAAAAAGTCCCCACAGCAATGTTCCAACATCTAGTGGAAAGCCTTCCCAGAAGAGTGGAGGCCGTTATTGCAGCAAAAGGGGGACCCACATACACTACTGTTCAAAAGTTTGGGGTCACTTAGAAATGTCCTTGTCTTTGTTGACGTTGAGACTGGTGTTTTACGGGTTTGATGTTTTTTTTATGTTATTTTAATAGACAAAAAAATATATATATTTCAGTGAAGAGGTGACTCCGGGATGCTGCCCATCTAGGCAGAGTTCCTCTGTCCAGTGTCTGTGTTCTTTTGCCCATCTTAATCTTTTATTTTTATTGGCCAGCCTGAGAGATGTATTTTTCTTTGCAACTCTGCCTAGAAGGCCAGGATCCCGGAGTCGCCTCTTTACTGTTGACGTTGAGACTGGTGTTTTGCGGGTACTATTTAATGAAGCTGCCAGTTGAGAACTTGTGAGGCGTCCGTTTCTCAAACTAGACACTAATGTACTTGTCATCTTACTCAGTTGCGCACCAGGGCCTCCCACTCCTTTCTATTCCGGTTAGGTCCAGTTTGTGCTGTTCTGTGAAGGGAGTAGTACACAGCGTTGTACGAGATTTTCCGTTTCTTGGCAATTTCTTGCATGGAATAGCCTTAATTTCTCAGAACAAGAATAGACTGACGAGTTTCAAAAGAAAGTTATTGTTTCTGGCCATTTTGAGCCTGTAATCAAACCCACAAATGCTGATGCTCCAGATACTCAACTAGTCCAAAAAAGGCCAGTTTTATTGCTTCTTTAATCAGAACAACCGTTTTTAGCTGTGCTAACATAATTGCAAAAGGGTTTTCTATTGATCATTTAGCCTTTTAAAATGATAAACTTGAATTCGCTAACACAACGTGCCATTGGAACACAGGAGTGATGGTTGCTGATAATAGGCCTCTGTACGCCTATGTAGATTATCCATTAAAAAATCTGCCGTTTCAAGCTACAATAGTAATTTACAACATTAACAATGTCTACACTGTATTTCTGATCAATTTGATGTTATATAAAACGGACCAAAAAATTGCTTTTCTTTCAAAAACAAGGACATTTCTAAGTGACCCCAAACTTTTGAACGGTAGTGTACTTTTGGTCATGTAGTGTAGTTGCAAAGTTGCTTATTAGCTAAAATGCTAAAGTTGTCCGTGATGAGATTTGAACACGCAACCGTTGGGTTGCTAGACTTTCATGTTATATGCTGACTCATCCATCCATCCACCCGACCAACCACCATCCTATTGTTTTTACCTTAAAAGGACATTTTAAAATGTTTCAACTTCATATTCATCATCTCCAGCACCACCCCAACATCAACACGTGAAAATGGTGCGTTTCTATGTTTTGTAGTAAAAAAAGATGGAAAAAGATGATTTCCAATGTCATCATTCTATAACGCTCCCTTTCCTCTGCACAGTTCTCTCACAGTGAGAAACAATAGGATTACAATAGAGTGTTCTACGCTTTCTTCATTTGATCCAATTCACTGTTACCACTTATTTTATGAGATGAGGATTAATTGATGGAGTGACTTTAATCTTAGCTGGTCTGAGAGAAGTGATGAGACTTTTCTCATTTAAGTATACATTGATGTGTTTTTAAGGTAGCCAATCGGGAGAAACTCTTCCCACAGTCAGAGCAGTAGTAAGGCTTCTCTCCTGTGTGTGTTCTCTGATGAGATTTTAACTCACTTGATGTTGTGAAGCATTTTCCACAGTCAGAACAGGAGTAGGGCTTCTCTCCTTTATGCATACGTTGGTGTGTTTTGAAGTTGCCCTGTTGGGAGAAACTCTTCCCACAGACAGAGCAGGAGTAAGGCTTCTCTCCTGTGTGTATTCGCTGGTGACATTTTAATATATCCAAATGGGTGAAACTCTTCCCACAGTCAGAGCAGGAGTAAGGCTTCTCTCCTGTGTGTATTCGCTGGTGACATTTTAAGTTGCTCTGTTGAGAGAAACTCTTCCCACAGTCAGAGCAGCAGTAAGGCTTCTCTCCTGTGTGTGTTCTCTGATGAACTCTTAACTCAGCTGATGTTATGAAGCATTTTCCGCAGTCAGAGCATAAGTAATGCTTCTCTCCTGTATGTATATGTTGGTGGGTTTGTAAGTGGCTCTGTTGAGAGAAACTCGCCCCACAGTCAGAGCAGAAGTAAGGCTTCTCCCCGGCGTGTATTTTTAGGTGTGTTTTTAAGTTGCTTGATATGGAGAAACTCTTCCCACAGTCAGAGCACGAGTAGGGCTTCTCTCCTGTGTGTACACGTTGGTGTGTTTTTAAGCTGCTCTGTTGAGAGAAACTCTCCCTACAGATAGAGCAGGAGTAAGGTTTTTCTCCAGTGTGGACTCGCAGATGAACTGTCAGAGCCTGTGATGTTGTGAAACTCTTCCCACAGTCAGTGCAGGAATACAGATTCTCTCCTGTGTGTATTTTTTAAGTGTATTTCTAGTTTTGATAGAATTGGGAAAATCTCCTCACAATGTGGGCAGTGGTGAGACCTCTTATCTCTGTGATCTTCCTGCTGTTGCTCTCCAGATATAGAGAATGTCTCAACATGGTCTCCTGTGTGAACAACATCAGAAGAACCAGTCAGTTGGGGTGATATACATATAACTTCATATCAGTAGGCTGTACAATACAGGGAATAAAGCTATTAGGGCTGTCCCGACAAAAACAAATATTCCTGGTCGACCGAGAGTCTTGTTTTCATTTGACCAAATGTTTTAATTTTAAAACGTGTATTTTTCCATACATATGTGTTGAAATAAAATCAACTATATGGAGGCTACTGAGCTTGTCTGATGCTTTAAGCACTGCGATTGAAAATGAAGACACAAATTACTCAAGAGGCAGCCAGAGATCAATATAGCCTAACCAGAAGTTTTAAAAAATCTGTTCCCGACTCTCCTCCTCCCGCTGCTGCTGGCCTTCCGTTATGCTCCTGACGTTGCCGGCCGGCAACCTTTTTCCATTTTGAGTGCCAATGTATAGTACCATTTCTACTGATCTGCGTGCTAGTTATGATTTTCATATGCACAGTTTCATTTAATTTATAATAAAGTCTTCATATCTCAAATCAATGTCATGTGGTTCATCAAAATTCTATCAAAATGATACAAATTTAAAAGTAACTTCAATTGCCAATATGTAAAAATAGCCTACATAAAGGCAACAAATAAAAACATTGCAGCGTGCAGGTAGAAAATATCCGGATGAAAATAGATATTCTATAAACCAGTGAGCTGAGGTAAGGCAGAGCTTTACCTAGCATAGACTTATAGATGACCTGGAGCCAGTGAGTCTGGCGACGAATATGTAGCGAGCGCCAGCCGACTAGAGCATACAGGTCGCAGTGGTGGGTGGTATAAGGGGCTTTGTTAACAAAGCGGATGGCACTGTGATAGACTGCATCCAGTTTGCTGAGTAGAGTATTGGAAGCTATTTTGTAGATGACATCGCCGAAGTCGAGGATCGGTAGGATAGTCAGTTTTACTAGGGTAAGTTTGGCGGCGTGAGTGAAGGAGGCTTTGTTGCGAAATTGAAAGCCGATTCTAGATTTGATTTTTGATTGGAGATGTTTAATGTGAGTCTGGAAGGAGAGTACAGTCTAGCCAGACACCTAGGTATTTGTAGTTGTCCACATATTTTAGGTCAGAACCATCCAGAGTAGTGATGCTAGTCAGGCGGGCGAGTGCGGGCAGCGAACGGTTGAAAAACATGCATTTGGTTTTACTAACGTTTAAGAGCAGTTGGAGGCCACGGAAGGAGTGTTGTATGGCATTGAAGCTCGTTTGGAGGTTAGTTAACACAGTGTCCAAAGAAGGGCCAGATGTATACAGAATGGTGTCGTCTGCGTAGAGGTGACGACGGGAATCACCCGTAGCAAGAGCGACATCGTTGATTTATACAGAGAAAAGAGTCGGCCCGAGAATTGAACACTGTGGTACCCCCATAGAGACTGCCTTGGCCAGGTCGATGAAGACGGCTGCACAGTACTGTCTTTTATCGATGGCGGTTATGATATCGTTTAGTACCTTGAGCGTGGCTGAGGTGCACCCATGACCAGCTCGGAAACCGGATTGCACAGAGGAGAAGGTACGGTGGGATTCGAAATGGTCAGTGATCTGTTAATTAACTTGGCTTTCAAAGACTTTAGAAAGGCAGGGCAGGATGGATATAGGTCTATAACAGTTTGGGTCTAGAGTGTCACCCCCTTTGAAGAGGGGGATGACCGCGGCAGCTTTTCAATCTTTAGGGATCTCGGACGATACGAGAGGTTGAACAGACTGGTAATAGGGGTCGCAACAATGGCGGCGGCTAGTTTTAGAAAGAGAGGGTCCAGATTGTCTAGCCCAGCTGATTTGTACGGGTCCAGGTTTTGCAGCTCTTTCAGAACATCTGCTATCTGGATTTGGGTGAAGGAGAAGCTGGGGAGGCTAGGGCAAGTAGCTGCAGGGGGTGCGGACCTGTTGGCCGGGGTTGGGGTAGCCAGGAGGAAAGCATGGTCAGCCGTAGAGAAATGCTTATTGAAATATTTGATTATCATGGATTTATCGGTGGTGACCGTGTTATCTAGCCTCAGTGCAGTGGGCAGCTGGGAGGTGGTGTTCTTGTTCTCCATGGACTTTACAGTGTCCCAGAACTTTTTGGAGTTAGAGCTACAGGATGCAAATTTCTGTTTGAAAAAGCTAGCCTTTGCTTTCCTGACTGACTGTCTGTATTGCTTCCTGACTTCCTTGAACAGTTGTATATCACGGGGACTATTTCGATGCTATTGCAGTCCACCACAGGATGTTTTTGTGCTGGTCAAGGGCAGTCAGGTCTGGAGTGAACCAAGGGCTATATCTGTTCTTAGTTCTACATTTTTTGAAACGGGCATGCTTATTTAAGATGGTGAGTAAATAACTTTTAAAGAACGACCAGGCATCCTCACAGGATGAGGTCAATATCCTTCCAGGATACCCGGGCCAGGTCGATTAGAAAGGCCTGCTCGCAATAGTGTTTTACGGAGCGTTTGACAGTGATGAGGGGTGGTCGTTTGACCGCGGACCCATAGCGGATGTGTAATCAGGGCCAGGTAGCCTATGGGCCTACTTCTATGTGTAATCAGGGCCAGGTAGCCTATAGGCCTACTTCTATGTGTAATCAGGCCAGGTAGCCTATAGGCCTACTTCTATGTGTAATCAGGGCCAGGTAGCCTATAGGCCTACTTCTATGTGTAATCAGGGCCAGGTAGCCTATAGGCCTACTTCTATGTGTAATCAGGCCACGTAGCCTATAGGCCTACTTCTATGCATAATCAGGTGCGTGTCCTTACTCAACATTGACAGGAGCACTCTCAACAAAAGACAAATAATAAATTGTAAACTCGTAAATGGAAGGAAATAAACCAAAACTTTTTTCTCACAAGCATAGCCAAGGTTGTAGGCTCTGCAAACAATGTGCCCACTCCTACAATGACAATGGTAAGACTGTAATAATATATTTTATGCTTTACCGTAACCAAACAAACATTGTAGATTAGAAATGATGGCAATTAAAAGGTAGGCATAATGTACTATTGGTGAGCCATGCCCTCCGCAATGGACTAGTCCACTCAGCCCTCCGCAATGGACTAGTCCACTCAGCCCTCCGCAATGGACTAGTCCACTCAGCCCTCCGCAATGGACTAGTCCACTCAGCCCTCCGCAATGGACTAGTCCACTCAGCCCTCCGCAATGGACTAGTCCACTCAGCCCTCCGCAATGGACTAGTCCACTCAGACAGACGTGAATCAGACAAATGTTATTTTTTATATATATAGTATCAATCAAAAGTTTGGACACACCTACTCATTCAAGGGTTTGCTTTATTTTTACTATTTTCTACATTGTATAATAATAGTGAAGACATCAAAAGTATGAAATAACACATATGGAATCATGTATTAACCAAATAAAGTGAAATCAAAATATATTTTATATTTGAGATTCTTCAAAGTAGCCACCTTTTGCCTTGATGATAGCTTTGCAGTGTCTTGGTATACTCTCAACCAGCTTCATGAGGAAGTTACCTGGAATGCATTTCACTTAACATGTGTACCTATCTTCCAGCTTCACCTCAGATGGCAGACCAAATAAATGCTTCACAGAGTTCAACAGACACATCACATCTCAACATCAACTTTTCTGAGGAGACTGCGTTAATCAGGCCTTCATGGTTGAATTGCTGCAAAGAAACAACTACTAAAGGACACCAATAAGAAGAAGAGACTTGCTTGGGCCAAGAAACATGAGCAATGGAAATTAGACCGGTGGAAATCTGTCCTTTGGTCTGATGAGTCCAAATTTGAGATTTTTGGTTCTAACCTCTGTCTTTGTGAGACACAGACTAGGTGAACGGATGATCTCCACATGTGTGGTTCCCACCGAGAAGCATGGAGGAGGAGCTGTGATGGTGCTTTGCTGGTGACACTGTCATTGATTTATTTCGAATTTAAGTCAAAATTAACCTGCATGGCTACCACAGCGATACGCCATCCCATCTGGTTTGCGCTAAGTGGGATTATCATTTGTTTTTCAACAGGCAAATGACCCAAAACACATTTCCAGGAGTGATGGAGTGATGGAGTGCTGCACCAGATGACCTGACCTCCACAATCTCCCGACTTTTACCCAACCCAATGGTTTGGGATGAGTTTGACCGCAGAGTGAAGGAAAAGCATCCAAGAAGTGCTCAGCATATGTGGGAACTCCAAGAAAGTTGAAAAAGCATGTGAAGCTGGTTGAGAGAATGCCATGAATGTGCAAAGCAACGGGTGGCTACATTGAAGAATATAAAATCTAAAATATATTTTGATTTGTGTGCCCAAACTTTGACTGGTACTGTATATAAGCAATTTATATATTTGCCACTGCTCGATTAAAAAAAGCTTAGTAGACCAATAGGCTATCTATCGACCAAACAATCGACCAGTCGACTAAATGGGGTTGGCCCTAAAAGCTGTTCAACAGTTGAGGGCAAAAAGGGGTGAATATTATGAGTCATATAATCCTCCACTCACTATCACAAGGGTTAGTAACTACACAGACTCATTTCATATCATCCTTCATTCACTATCACAAGGGTTAGTAACTACACAGACTCAATTCATATCATCCTCCACTCACTATCACAAGGGTTAGAAACTAAACAGGCTCATTTCATAGAACTTGTTCAAGGATGTGTGATGTCAGATTTACAGAATTACACCTGTCAATAACTTATGGAGGTCTAACTTATGAAGATAACTTATAGACAGAACCTGCTCTTACCATCATAAACAGATGTCCCAATCTTCTCCTCCTCTTCTTCATCTTTAATGTTGACATTCAGCTCCAGTGTTTGACTGCAGTCTTCCAGCTTCACTGATGCCATCTCTGGATCCTGCAGTGTAAACTGGGCTGTACTGTCACAATCAGGACCCAGTGACTGTAGATTGGGTTTATCCTCACTTTTGATGTTACCGTCCTCAGACATAATCGGAGTTGGCCTGTAGTAATGAAGAGAAAATGGACCCCAAAAGTTATTGTCTTGACAGTTCTGGTACTTTCTTTGTTCTCTAAAAAGTATATTAGATCAGGTAGCTAAACATTGAAAACACAAGGTTGCAGTATGTTTTAGGCAGCACTATGTACTATTTTCCTGAATAACCTTTTCTTCACTGTATTATTTAACTCCAATTGTATTTCCCGTTCACACCATTGAAACATTTATAGATAAAGATGGAAACAACTGAATGTGTCTGAATATTATTAAACATGTAGAAAACTGATAATCATTACGTTCTGCTTCAAAACAGTAATGCAACCTTGAAATTGTCTCTCTCTCATGCACCTGCACTGCCTGAATGGAAGTACGTTGACACCACAGAGTTAGCGCCACCTGCAGTGCTGGAGTCCTGAACCAATTAGTGTAATTCAGTTATTGGCCAATAGATGGCGGTGTTAAATATTTACAAACCATAGCACACAATTTGAAGAAGACAGGGCACTAATAATTGGCTGATTACTCCTAACCCATAAGAATCCCCACCCATTTGACTACTTTAAAATGGTGGAAACCCTCAATGACAATGTGCATGGTAAAACGGGTTACATAGAGGTTGTGTCTTCTATCCATTTCTATGCTTGACGCAGACACAGGCCGGTCCTGGCTGAAATACCACCCTCCTCCTATGAACTACAATAGTCCCAGTAAGCAAAAAAACGTCTAAAATACTTATTTTTCCAAACGTTGAAGTTAGATTCATTTTAGGTTATGAATGAAAGTTGAAAAGTCATAACTGCACATTTAAAATAAGTATTTTCTGGACGTTGAAAACAGTTAATTGAAAGTTGAAAAGACATCTTGAGTACACAACATTAGAGTAAAGTAGGGTCCAACACAGTACATTATACTCTACTATACTCAGGGCTGGGCAATATATATAATTAATTCAAATGTATGTTTTTGAGCTAAATTCCAAATGCCTGTATTTACTTTCATTTTTATGAGTGTTTATGTCCGCTTGTTGTCATGTTGTATTTTTGGTCTCGTCTCCTTCACTCCTCTGTGCCGTGTGCACCTTCCCATTTACACCAGAGATCTGAATATAATGACAAGATGCACGTCTTCACCCTAACAATGGGAGTCGTTGTCCCAAAGGCGGAAGGCAGGCAACAAACTTAGGTCCAAAACAAGCCCATAGAAATGCATTGGGCTTATTTTGGACAGAATTTAGCGAGAGTGAAACCTCTTGCTTCGCCTCTTTCTTTATTTATACTTTACTTGTTTATATTTATACTTACACACACCAAGCCCCTCCCCCTGACTTTCACGTCAACAAAGTTGCGAGATCACATCTTCCTCTCTGGCAAGCGGTTTCAACTAGCTATTTATATTTGTGGTTTGGTCCAAAAGAATGGTTCATATGGACACAAACACATTGAGACATTATTTTACTGTAATAGAGAAGTTACCTTTTCTATCAATACCCTTTTTATGTCTCAACTACTCAGATTGAAAGCAGAGCTACACTACTAAAACCAGAGTATCAATGAACATTAATTCTGGAAAATGAATGCTCAGTTTGTCTCGCACGGCATTGGTACCGCTAGCAGTATTTTAGCCATAGGCTTTTATACTAGCTTTCTAGTCTGTGTTGATTATCATTATACTTTTGGGGGGGGTGGTAGATCAGCTTTAATATTGCAGACAGATTGTGGCTTCCATCAATGTAATTGTCTGCATCATTTCCAATAACCCATAAAAAATGTAAATATACACAGTACCAGTCAAACGTTTGGGCACACCCACTCATTCAAGGGTTTTACTATTTTCTACATTGTAGAATAATAGTGAAGACATCAAAACTATGAAGTAACACATGGAATCATGTAGTATCCAAAATAAAAAGTGTTAAACAAATCAAAATAAATGTTATATTTGAAACTCTTCAAAGTAGCCACTATTTGCCTAGATGACAGCTTTGCACACTCTTCGGCAAACTTAATGACTGTGTTGGAGTCGTGCCTGGCCATGCAGTCATGAGTGAACGGGGAGTACAGGAGGGGACTGAGCACGCACCCCTGAGGGGCCCCCGTGTTTAGGATCAGCTTGGCAGATGTGTTGTTACCTACCCTTACCACCTGGGGACAGTTGCAGAGGGAGGTGTTTAGTCCCAGTGTCCTTAGCTTAGTGATGAGCTTTGAGGGCACTATGGTGTTGAACGCTGATCTGTAGTCAATGAATAGCAATCTCACATAGGTGGTCCTTTTGTCCAGATGGGAAAGGGCAGTGTGGAGTGCAATAGAGATTGCATCATCGGCCTCCCGGGTGGCGCAGGGGTCTAGGGCACTGCATCGCAGTGCTAGCTGTGCCACCAGACGCTCTGGGTTCGCGACCAGGCTCTGTCGCAGCCGGCCGCGACCGGGAGGTCCGTGGGGCGACGCACAATTGGCCTAGTGTCATCCGGGTTAGGGAGGGTTTGGCCGGTAGGGGTATCCTTGTCTCATCGCGCACTAGCTACTCCTGTGGCGGGCAGTGCGCACTAACCAGGTCGCCAGGTGCACGGTGTTTCCGCCGACACATTGGTGCGGCTGGCTTCCGGGTTGGATGTGCGCTGTGTTAAGAGGCAGTGCGGCTTGGTTGGGTTTCGGAGGACGCATGGCTTTCGACCTTCGTCTCTCCCAAGCCCGTACGGGAGTTGTAGCGATGAGACAAGATAGTAACTACTAACAATTGGATACCACAAAATTGGGGAGAAAAAAGGGGGGTAAAATTATTTTTTTAAACTATATATAAAATAAATACAAATTAATTAAAAAGAGATTGCATCATCTGTGGATCTGTCGGGGCGGTATGCAAATTGTTGTGGGAATAGGGTTTCTGGGATAATGGTGTTGATGTGAACCATGACCGGACTTTTTTCATGGCTACAGACGTGAGTGCTACAGGTTGGTAGTCATTTAGGCAGGTTATCTTAGTGTTCTTGGGCACAGGGACTATGGTGGTCTGCTTGAATGTAGGTATTACAGACTCAGTCAGGGACAGGTTGAAAATGTCAGTGAAGACCCTTTCCTGTTGGTCAGTGCATGCTCGGAGTACACGTCCTTGGTAATCTGTCTGGCCCTGTGGCCTTGTGAATGTTGACCTGTTAAAAGGTCTTACATTGGCTACTGAGCGCGTGATCACAGTCGTCTGGAACAGCTGATGCTCTCATGCATGCTTCGGTGTTGCTTGCCTCAAAGTGAGCATAGAAGTAATTTAGCTCGTCTGGTAGGTTCGTGTCACTGGGCAGCTCGCGGCTGTGCTTTCTTTTGTAGTCTGTAATATTTTGCGAGCCCTGACACATGCTTGTAAGCAGGAATCATGAGGATAGAATTATGGTCAGATTTGCCAAATAGAGGGCGAGGGAGAGCTTTGTACACGTCTCTGTGTGTGGAGTAAAGGTGATCTAGATTAGTTTTATTTGCATCCGTGACATGCTGGTAGAAATGGGGAAAAACAGATTTCAGCTTTCCTGCATTAAAGTTTCCGGCCACTAGGAGTGCCGCCATTGGATGAGCATTTTCTTGTTTGCTTATGGCCTTATACAGCTCATTGAGTGCAGCCTTACTGCCAGCATTGATTTGTGGTGGTAAATAGAAAGCAACGAAAAATATAGACAAAAACTCTCTTGGTAAATAGTGTGGTCTACAGCTTATCATGAGATACTTTACCTCAGGCGAGCAAAACCTTGAAACTTCCTTAATATTAGATTTCGTGCACCAGCTGTTGTTTACAAATATACACAGACGCCACCCCTTGTCTTACAAAAGGCAGCTGTTCTATCTTGCAGATGCAGCGCAAACCCTGCCAGCTGTATGCTATCCGTGTCATCGTTCAGCCACGACTCGGTGAAACATAAGACATTACAGTTTATTTGTGATCGAAGCTCGTCTATTTTGTCATCCAATCATTGTACGTTGGCTAATTGGACTGAGGGTAGAGGCAGATTACGCACAAATAATGCCGAAAAACACAATATCACAATTGGTTAGAAAACCATAAAACGGCAGCCATCTACTCCGGCGCCATTCTTCTCAATTTTAAAATAAGTAACAACATTTTAACAATGTTTAGTGTTGCCTAATCCACATTTGAAATGATTCCACTAATTTGTATTAGTTTGCATCACTTTCAATGAGGGACTTTTATGTTGAGGGCAAACCGCAAATTCCACTATTGTGGCTAATCGTTATTCTGGCTAGCTTCACGTAGCTAGGGACAAGCGGGTACCATGGCTGCTTCCAGGAGGGGGACGGAGACGTTGGCCACAATGTTGGCCACATTCAGATAGAAATGTATTATGTATAACAAACATGCCTCTGATTCTAAGGAATCATGTCAGTTCTATTCAGGGCATTTCTATCTGCAACTTTCCACAACGTTTTTGTACTGAACATCCCCAGGCGAACACGACTGTGTTATGTATGAACCTGGAAAGCCTCACAAATGAACGTGTGGTGGACCCCGCTCCGTGTGCTTGGAAAATATTTTTTATCACGTTCTTCACTCACTCGGTTTGACACGAGAAATTACACAAAACCTTTCCCAAACGTGATAATATCTTGAAGGATGTGTTATCTAATACGTTATGACGTTCTTTCGATAATAGACAGTTTAAACGTGCTATTACATACCTGTAGTAATAAAGCGAAACGCACAACACCGTTCTGTCGTTTTCTTTATTCTGAAGAATGGTGGCAGGCTACCCGGAACTTCCTGTTTCCCACTACCGTAGTGCAACAGCGACATGTATTGGACTGATGGACTAACTACTGCTGAAACATGTAAAATATAAAGTGAACTTGATTAGCAAGACAAATAAACCTTGGTTTAAAAAAACTAAAGGGTGTCTGTTTTAATGTCTAAGTTTTTCAAACATTCCATATGCATTGTAGATGGTCTCTGTGGAAGGCCACAGAGATAATGCCAGTTTAATCATGTTTACATATCTTGCATTACTCATCTCATATGTATATACGGTATTCCCATACCATCTATTGCCTCTTAGTCTACACCGCTCTGACATTGCTCATCCATATATTAATATGTATATTCTTATTCCATCCGTTACTTAGATTTGTGTGTATTAGGTATTTGTTGTGGAATTGTTAGATATTACTTGCTAGATATTGCTGCACAGTCGGAACTAGAAGCACAAGCATTTCGTTACACTCGGAATAACATCTGTTTAACCATGTGTATGTGATCAATAACATTTTATTTGGAAGATGAAGAACCTCATCCACCCTGCTACCATCTAGCAAGCGGAGACGGTACAGGTGCATCAAAGCTGGTACCAAGAGAATGAAACTGCTTCTATCTCCAGGCCATTAGACTGTTGAACAGTCATCACTGATTTGATTTAGAGAAGATTGGTGACTAGCAAATTGGCTTGTCCCAATGTGTAGAGGTGTCATGACACGTATTGAGTAGATAAATACAGATGTGTATTTGAATGTCATGAATTAAACAAAAGCATTATATTTACTGTAAAGTTAACCCCCATAACTACAATGATTCAGTAGATCAATAAAGTTCCAGTACTCTAGCAGGTCTCACAGCTGCTTATGCTGACAAAACATGTTAGAGAATAGGTCAGATTTAAATTTGTGATGCTCTTTTCAAATTCCTGTCTTGTTCATCTTCAGAAAAACAGCAAATATGTCACTTGAAACATTGTTTTTTGGTAATTCATTGTGCAAAAGGGAAGAAGAGTTTGACCAGTACAAATTCATGTAAGTTATCCAAACATATTCATCATTAATGACTATCCACCCAAATGAATGGTGAAAACTGATCATCACATCATCTCTATCTGATACATGTTGTATCTACTAACTCATTCCCACAGAAAACTGCAGAGGGAAGCAGTACCACCCAGTCAACCAGCCTCATAGAGGATATTCGTCCTAGAGACAAATCCAAGGTAATCTCAATATCTTTAAAGTAGAAGATAACAAAACACACCAAAACTGACCAGGTGAATAGGTGATCAGTAAAGTAAAGAGAGGCTAACATTCTATGATGCTCCCTTTCCTCTGCACAGTTTTCTCACAGTGAGAAACAATAGGATTACAAGAGTGTGTTAGAATTTTTTGATAATTAAGTGATGGAATGATTTTAATCTTAGCTAGTCAGAGAACTGATGAGGATTCTCACATTTATGTATATGTTGGTGTCTTTTTAAGTGGCCATGTTGAGAGAAACTCTTCCAACAGTCAGAGCAGGAGTAAGGCTTCTCTCCTGTGTGTATATGTTGGAGTGTTTTTAAGTTGCTCTGCTGGGAGAAAATATTCACACAGTCAGAACAGGAGGAGGGCTTCTCTCCAGTGTTGAATTATGAACTGTCAGATCCCTTGATATTTCGCAGCTCTTCCCACAGTCAGACCAGGGATACAGATTCTCTATTGTCTGTATTTTTAGGTGTATTTTTAGCTTGATAGAATTGGTAAAATCTCCTCACAACGTGGGCAGTGGTGAGACCTCTTAGCTCTGTGATTTTCCTGCTGTTGCTCTCTGGATGTAGAGAATGTCTCAACATGGTCTCCTGTGTGAACATCAGAAGAACCAGTCAGTTTTTGTGATATACATTTCAATCAAATTTATTTTATAAAGCCCATTTTACCTCTGCAGTTGTCACAAAATGCTTTACAGATACCCTAACCTAACGTATAAGGTGTAAAAGAAACACCTAAATGAGGTTGACAGAAACCAGAAGCTTCCGGTTTACAGGCTTTGGCTTCCTCTCTGCCTTCTTCCTGAAAAATGGATGCTCCCGGTGTTTGTCAACTCCGCTGAGGGTGCAGGTACCGAGACTTAAACCCCAAAGGGCAAGCAATACAGAAGCAGAGTGGCTAGTAAAAACTCCTTAGAAGGAACCTAGGAAAACCGTAGAGGGGAACGAGGCTATGAGCAGTGGCCGCTCCTCTTCTGGCTGTACTAGGTGACAAATTACTTGATATATAGTGCCTTCGGAAAGTATTCAGACCCCTTGAATTTGTCCACATTTTGTTATGTTACAGCCTTATTATGAAATAGATTAAATCGTCCCCCCCTCATCAATCTACAGTCATGGCCAAAAGTTTTGAGAATGACACAAATATTAATTTCCACAAAGTTTGCAGCTTCAGTGTCTTTAGATATTTTTGTCAGATGTTACTATGGAATACTGAAGTATAATTACAAGCATTTCATAAGTGTGAAAGGCTTTTATTGACAATTACATGAAGTTGATGCAAAGAGTCAATATTTGCAGTGTTGACCCTTCTTTTTCAAGACCTCTGCAATCCGCCCTGGCATGCTCTCAATTAACTTCTGGGCCACATCCTGACTGATGGCAGCCCATTATTGCATAATCAATGCTTGAAGTTTGTCAGAATTTGTGGGGTTTTGTTTGTCCACCCTCCTCTTGAGTATTGACCACAAGTTCTCAATGGGATTAAGGTCTGGGGAGTTTCCTGGCCATGGACCCAAAATACCGATGTTTTGTTCTCCGAGCCACTTAGTTATCACTTATGCCTTATGGCAAGGTGCTCCATCATTCTGGAAAAGGCATTGTTCATCACCAAACTGTTCCTGGATGGTTGGGAGAAGTTGCTCTCGGAGGATGTGTTGGTACCATTCTTTATTCATGGCTGTGTTCTTAGGCAAAATTGTGAGTGAGCCCAATCCCTTGGCTGAGAAGCAACCCCACACATGAATGGTCTCAGGATGCTTTACTGTTGGCATGACACAGGACTGATGGTAGCGCTCACCTTGTCTTCTCCGGACAAGCTTTTTTCCGGATGCCCCAAACAATCGGAAAGGGGATTCATCAGAGAAAATGACTTCATCCCAGTCCTCAGCAGTCCAATCCCTGTACCTTTTGCAGAATATCAGTCTGTCCCTGATGTTTTTCCTGGAGAAAAGTGGCTTCCTTGCTGCCCTTCCTGCCCACCAGGCTATCCTCCAAAAGTCTTCACCTCACTGTGTGTGCAGATGCACTCACACCTGCCTAATGCCGTTCCTGAGCAAGCTCTGTACTGGTGGTGCCCCGATCCCGCAGCTGAATCAACTTTAGGAGACGGTCCTGGCGCTTGCTGGACTTTCTTGGGCGCTCTGAAACCTTCTTCACAACAATTGAACCGCTCTCCTTGAAGTTCTTGATGATCCGATAAATGGTTGATTTAGGTGCAAACTTACTGGCAGCAATATCCTTGCCTGTGAAGCCCTTTTTGTGCAAAGTAATGATGACGGCACGTGTTTCCTTGCAGGTAACCATGGTTGACAAAGGAAGAACAATGATTCCAAGCACCACCCTCCTTTTGAAGCTTCCAGTCTGTTATTCGAACTCAATCAGCATGACAGAGTGTTCTCCAGCCTTGTCCTCGTCAACACTCACACTTGTGTTAACGAGAGAATCACTGACATGATGTCAGCTTGTCTGTTTGTGGCAGGGCTGAAATGCAGTGGAAATGTTTTTTGGGGATTCAGTTCATTTGCATGGCAAAGAGGGACTTTGCAATTAATTGCAATTCATCTGATCACTCTTCATAACATTCTGGAGTATATGCAAATTGTCATCATACAAACTGAGGGAGCAGACTTGGTGAAAATGTATATTTGTGTAATTCTCAAAACTTCTGGCCACGACTGTACACACAATACCCCACAATGACAAAGCAAAAACAGGGTTTTAGAAATTTTTTAGCGGAAATATCACATTTTCCTACCCTTTACTCAGTACTTTGTTGAAGCACTTTTGGCAGCGATTACAGCATCGAGTTCTCTTGGGTATGACACTACAAGCTTGGCACACATGTATTTGGGGAGTTTTCCCCCCATTCTTCTCTGCAGATCCTCTAAAGCTCTGTCAGGTTGAAAGGGGAGTGTTGCTGCACAGCTATTATCGGCCAGCTCTAGCAAGCGTTTTGGTGGTTCCAAACTTCTTCCATTTAAGAAGGATGGAGGTCACTGTGTTCTTGGAGACCTTCAATGCTGCAAAAAAAATGTGGTACCCTTCCCCAGATCTGTGCCTCCACACAATCCTGTCAATCCCTACGGCTATTTCCTTCAACCTCATGGCTTAGTTTTTGCTCTGACATGCACTGTCAACTGTGGGACCTTATATAGACAGGTGTGTGCCTTTCCAAATCATGTCCAATCAATTGAATTTACCACAGGTGGACTCCAATCAAGTTGTAGAAACATCTCAAGGATGATCAATGGAAACAGTATGCACCAGAGCTCAATTTCGAGTCTCATAGAAAAGGGTCTGAATACTTATGTAAATAAGTTATTTATGTTGAATCTTTTAAATAATTAAACAAAAACTGTTGTCGCTTTGGCATTATGGGGTATTGTGTGTAGATTGCAGAAGGAAAACGTTTATTTAATCAATTTTAGAATAGCGCTGTAACATAACAAAATGTGGGGAAAAATCAAGGGGTCTGAATACTTTCCAAATGCACTGTAGCTAATTTAGAAAAACGGGATTGTCTTTTTCTCCCCTTTTAAACATTACAAATAACAATGGAAATCAACAACTCTGTCTGTTGTCGTATGTTTCTTTCTAGTAAGTATTTCCCATCCTGGAGTCTGAGACCTTGTGGAAATCTGTGGTAGAGAAGAAGAATGTATGACAATTTGGACACTATGTATAGTAGTTATCATCATGCTTTCCATAGTTTAAGCTATGGCTAGCTAGGCCTTGCTAACTAGTTATTGTGTTATCCAGCTAGCTATAAAATTGCATGCTAACACGAAAGATTTGTATAACTAAAACAAGATAGACCATAGCCTGTTTTTCCGATGGGGGACTTTTATTATGAAGGCAAACCGTAAATTATACTATTGTGGATCATCGTTAATGTGGCTAGCTTCACACAAAGGTGAGTCCAGCTAGCTAGCGAGTAGCGACCATAACATAGCTATTTGCCAGTTTATTTTAGGTAATTTAGCTACAGTGGATAGTCAAGGTCAGAAAACTATCTAGCGTGCTAGCTAATCCACACAAAACTCAACATACTACATGGTAAATATATTCTGTACAATGTGCTATGGTAACCTGTTAGCTAGCTAGCTAGCCTAGTTGGTAGGCCTAACATTAACGCTTCGAACACACCGACTGTGTCTTTGCATCACTGCTGCATAACATTTTGCGCAGCTAGGCAACTATACTGATGCAGGTACCTTTTGCAAATGGTCGCATGCCGTTGGACACATGGAGGAGAGAATCATTTTCGCAGTATCCTCAAAACCGTGTCTTTTTGACACAACTGCTGACAGCTACAGGGACATAAACACAAAAAATGCTGCTTGGAGACAAGTGTTCACGATAGTAGGATTGCCAGGTCAGTTTAGTGGTGAGCTTGTGATAGATGTGGCTAGTTAGCGTTAGCTAGCTAGCTAACCTAGCCAATGAGGTGTGTGTGTATGTGAAAGAAATAGTCAAATAAATTATGCTAGTTACTACCCCTGATAACTTTACCAAATAATCATGTTTGAAAGAGTGTGAGTGTGTATGCTAGATAAATAGTAATAGAAATGGTAGATACTACTGTACCCCTGATAATTTGGTCAGATAACCGTGTGTGTGTGTCTATGTGTACAGTAGGTGACATGTCCATGATAGCTATCTAATAACTATAGTTATGCTAGGTAATGGTTTGGCTTATCATGTTCATGTCTATGTAGAAGAAGACTAGGAGGAAGTGGAGAGGACTCAGGGACAGGTCTGGGTCAGCATCTTCAGGCCAGCAGCCTTGGCGCTTCTGCCACATTCTTTCTTTTCTGGATCCATGTATTGTGCCTAGGGCAACGAGTGGCAATTTTACAGCCACACCCTCTACTACGTCATCCACAAGTGTTGTCGCCACCGGTGCATCAAGACCCTCAACGTCACCTACAAGTGCGACCATCACCTCCACCGGTGGAGTGAGACCCTCTACAACATCATCCACGAGTATGACCACCACCGGTGCAGTGAGACCCTCTACAACATCATCCACGAGTATGACCACCACCGGTGCAGTGAGACCCTCTACAACATCATCCACGAGTATGACCACCACCGGTGCAGCCATGGAAGATGATGAAATGGAGGAAGCACCTCTGGATCTAGGACCACCTGAGATTATTATGAACCTCACGGAAGTGACCACTGAGGACCTCGTTGAACAGGATGTGGCCGTGGAGAGAAACAGAGAGAGAAACGAAGAGGAACAATGTCACACCAGGCGTCATCGGAGGTACCAGACCCCAGATCCACTCAACTCATTTCAGCAGAGGCTCCTCCAAGCCGTCGAGAGGGATGCAGCCCAACCTGATGCTCACAGGAAGGAGGATGAAGAGACCCTCTTTGCCATGAGCCTGGTGCCAACCCTGAAGAGGCTGCCTCAGCAAAGACAAGCAGCAGTCAAGGTTAAAATGTATCAGCTGCTTTTCCAAGCCGAGTTCAATGGTACGTTTTTTCTCTCTCCGCATCACAGGTAGTGTCATAAGTGTGCGACAGTGAAGTAAAGTAGGCCGTTTTTACAGTATAGTCATGTAGGTTAATTGGTATTTCAGATCAAAGGATTAATATGAGGCAAATGTATAGCTGTTGTTTCTGGGTTAGAAAATATCCTAAAACAGTTTGCTGTCGAAATATCTGCCTGTCATATTCATCTTTTGATCTGAAATACAAATTCCATGAGTAAACAGCAAGTATTACCAACTTTACCACACTGTTCCTATATTTATGCCACTAACTACACTATACAAGCAGTATTTAGTTAACATAAATCTCACCTTTTATGGTGTCATATTATGTTAAGCTTGTATGTGTTGTTTTTCTCTTCCCTTTCAGAAATGGAGTCAATTTAGCCGACCAGCTCACAGGAAGGACAGGAAGAGGAGAGGAAGGACAGGAAGAGGAAGGACAGGAAAGACAGGAAGAGGAGAGGAAGGACATGAAGAGGAGAGGAAGGACAGGAAGAGGACAGGAAGAGGAAGGACAGGAAGAGGAGAGGAAGGACAGGAAGAGGAAGGACAGGAAAGACAGGAAGAGGAGAGGAAGGACATGAGGAAGGACAGGAAGAGGAGAGGAAGAGGACAGGAAGAGGAAAGACAGGAAGAGGAGAGGAAGGACAGGAAGAGGAAAGACAGGAAGAGGAGAGGAAGGACATGAAGAGGAGAGGAAGGACAGGAAGAGGAGAGGAAGGACAGGAAGAGGACAGGAAGGACAGGAAGAGGACATGAAGGACAGGAAGAGGACAGGAAGAGGAGAGGAAGGACAGGAAGAGGAGAGGAAGGACAGGAAGAGGAGAGGAAGGACAGGAAGAGGAGAGGAAGGACAGGAAGAGGAGAGGAAGGACAGGAAGAGGAAGGACAGGAAAGACAGGAAGAGGAGAGGAAGGACAGGAAGAGGAGAGGAAGGACAGGAAGAGGAGAGGAAGGACAGGAAGAGGAGAGGAAGGACAGGAAAGACAGGAAGAGGAGAGGAAGCACAGGAAGAGGAAGGACAGGAGTCCTTCTTGTCTGGGTGTTGTTTTGGCCTCCCTCATTGTACCTTTCCTTTCACACGTCAGTTCTGTTTAAATTCAGTCAATTCATAAAGTCATTTGTTTATAAAGTCTTAGGATACCATTCATTATTAGTGTTACATAGATTTCTGAATTGAAACTCATACGGAGTTTTCACAGATGCTCTTGGTGTCTTATGAGACTAAAGGTCAATATATTTATTTCATTTAAAACCACTTGAAAACCAGAGTGTTGAAACTTTTTGTGAAGTTATGTTCCATCGACTGGTCCATGACGTCCAGGGGCCATTTGTTTGTTTAGCTGTGTTATGGCTACATATTATTTCCTTTTTTTCAGAGACAGAGACACACACACACCTCTTCATACCTCAGATCTCCAGTGCCCTGCCCTCTCTCTCTTTATGCCCATGTCTGAAGTTCCCCTACTACGTCTAGGCTTTATGAGTAGTCCCTGTATCGGTCTGCAGTTGTGCCAAAAATACATGCTCTTGCTGTTCTTACAGATTACACGCTACACATTTTTATTTTTACACGCACACACCTCTTTCAATAGTTTTATTTTTATTTTTACAACACACATACCTGTCATGTTCTTTCCTGTACTTGAATACTTATTAAATTATGTTTTCATAGTCAGTTGTTTCAGTTGTTTATTAATATCTCATTTAGACTTCATCTGCTTATTTCTTCCCTACACTTTTGCTGATCTAAGACAAGATGAAAGTAAAAACACATTCTCTTCCTAATTAGTTTATTTTCCACCTGTATTTTGTCAGGCCAGTGAACATGGTGGTAAACTGTACTATTTGTATGGACCCTAGGTTACCCTTTCCCTTTGTTATCATACTAACTGTATGTCGTGTAACCTTAATTAGTGCTCCCGCTCACCTGATGTACCATGCCAGGTGTGTATAATACTGACGTTAATGGGAGAGGGAAGGGGTTATTAAGGTGTGGTCTTTACTCCCAAATTTCACTTAAATATAGCTTCCAAATGAAGAGAGACAATGATACATAAAGTAATCTGGGGAAAAAATGCAATTTTATGGACAACGGTGGATGGTTCTTAAAATAACCTTTGTGTTATGGGGCTCTTAAAAGAGCCGTTTCACTCCACGGCAGTATATACCTGCTGGCGATGAGAAGTAGGTGGTCAGCTTCTCCCTCACCTGGAGTGCCTGTCTGGGGGCGTTGTTGGCACCTGCCCTGGTGACAACAGGAAGGTGACCATTTGGCGTGCCCATCTCCATCCGGAGCGGCTCCTGGAATGACCTCCGCAGGTAGTTGTGGAGAACACGGGGCCTTCACGCAGGCATCGACATTTGAGGGGCTGAGACCAAGCACTCTCCGATACATTCTCCATCGGGCTGCCAAAATCCCAAAGGCACATTCAACAACTAACATTCAACAATTAAGGACTTAATGATGAAATGCCTATGTATGTTATGCTGTGAATTGGAACATGAAATATGTGTCTCTTGTAGATTATTCTGACGTTTTTCATATGATGTACCCAATGACTAATGAAAACTTGCTGTGTCCTCATTGAGATTATACAGAAGTGTTCAATGCGCCTTATTTTTACACTTTTGTAAAAAATCTACATTCATATTTTTCTACTTTCTGTCAAGTCTACGCATACAATTTGAGAACGCACTGCAACTGCCTCTGCAACGCTGCAAGGCAAATGCAGCGTTCCATTGGAAATGAATGTACTTCTAATGTGTCGAAACGCAAAACACAGTCGGTGTGTTCGAAGCGTTACGCCAGCTAACGTTTGCTACCTTGTTAGTTACGTTTGCTACAGTTATGGCTCTTCAGTTAGCTAGCTAGCCAACAATTTGCTAGGTAGCTGCCAAATGCTAGCTAGCTAGTTATCTAACGTCCTATGCTAAATCGTCCAGCAGGATTCATGTATTCCCAAAAGGAAACGAAACAAATTGCATGGAAAACGCACCTTTCTCTCTCCTGTCTTGACGTTTTAATCTTGTCTATAACACTTTTTTTCTTTCGCGGCAATCTATCATGTCCAGATTTTGTACGCTGACCTTCTCGACCCCTGTTCTAAAGACAATCATGTACGTTTTACTCAATACATTTTCCCTGACACCTTACTTAATACATTTTCCCTGACACCCAAAAGTACTCATTACAGTTCGAATGCTTAGCAGGACAGGAAAATGGTCCAATTCACAGTTACCAAGAGAACAACCCGGGTCATCCCTACCTCCTCGGACCTGGTGGACTTACTAAACATAAATGCTTTGTTTGTAAATTATGTCTGAATGTTGGAGTGTGTCCATTGGCTATGCATAATATATTTTTTAATTGTGCCGTCTGGTTTGCTTAATATAAGGAATCTGAGATGATTAATGCATTGACTTTTGCAACTTAAGTATATTTAAAACCAAATACGTTTAGACTTTTACTCAAGGAGCATTTTACTGGGTGGCTTCCTATTAAGGTATATTTACTTTTACTCAAGTATGACAACTGGGTACTTTTTCCTTCACTGGCTATTGGTTCACTGTAATTACAAGTAAGTACCCCTCAAGATAGACTTCATTATAACTGGCCAAATCCTGTGTAACACCTAGTAATTACATTGTACTTGTGCAGATATTAAATATACTCTGTGGTGTACTAGTGTATTTGTTATGTCACTTCCACAAGCTGTAAATGGAGGGCCAGGTTGTCAGGGTGGGTAATGTACTGTATAGGTACACATGAATTACTCCTAAAGATACACTTCACTTTAACTAGCTAAATCCTGTGTAAGAAGTAGAAATTACATTGTATTTAGCCAAACATTACATGTGCTTTGAACGTTTCTTATTCCTCATCTGGGATGAGACTTGTATTATATTTGTTTTCGTAAACTTAACCAAGTTAACCCAGATCGGACGCTTTATTTTGGGGGCTAGTGCTAGCAACAGCGTTGACTGTAGATGTATTTTGAACAGTGCACATTAATGTTTAAGTAATTACATTTTTTAATTTACCAGGGAAGTTGACAGAACACATGCTCATTTACAGCAACAACCTGGGGAATAGTTACAGGGAAGAGGAGGGGGGGATGAATGAGCCTGGAAGCTGGGGATGATTAGATGGCCATGATGGTATGAGGGTCAGAATGAGAACTTAGCCAGGACTCCGGGGTTAACACACCTGCTCTTACGATAAGTAAGAGAAAGGTAACACAATCTTCCTCTTTGGTTCCATTCCCTAATAGTAAGTGGGTCATTGTTGATTTGTGGTGGTAATGCTGTCCCTGGACTTTGGTACCATATAAAACACTTTAAAAATGACAATACTTTTCCCCATTTTATTTAACTGTTATTTAATAAGAAACCTATGTAAGTCCTTTATACTGCAAAACATCTATTTGTGTGCATTGTAGAAATTACTGGTGGCTAGGAAATTGGCTTGTCCCCATGGTGATGTGTAAAGGTGTAGTGACATGTTTTGAGTAGATAATAGACATGTAAATGATTTACAATTCCATGAATTAAACAAAAACATTGTATTTTCTGTATAGATAACCCAAAAAACAAAGGTTGACCAGCACAAATTCATGTACAATGTTTATTTTTCATTAGCAGATCAATTAAGTTCATTACAGTTATCCAAATACATGAATCAATGACTAAAATAATGAATCTAGTTTTAAAAGACAATTTAATAAACACATGTAGTCTTTCATAGCCTGCATATCATTAAACAAAAGTCATTATGTAGTAAAAAAGAATCCACCCAAAGTAATGGTGAAAACTGATCATCACATCATCTCTATCTGATACATGTTGTATCTACTAACTCATTCCCACAGAAAACTGATCATCACAAACTGATACATGTTGTGTCTACTAACTCATTCCCACAGAAAACTGATCATCACATCATCTCTATCTGATAGAGTTGAAGTCGAAAGTTTACATACGCCTTAGCCAAATACATTTAAACTCAGTTTTTCACAATTCCTGACATTTAATCCCAGTAAAAATTCCCTGTTTTAGGTCAGTTAGGATCACCACTTTATTTTAAGAATGTGAAATGTCAGAATAATAGTTGAGAGAATTATTTATTTCAGCTTTTATTTCGTTCATCACATTCCCAGTGGGTCAGAAGTTTACATGCACTCAATTAGTATTTGGTAGCATTGCCTTTAAATTGTTTAACTTGGGTCAAATGTTTCGGGCAGCCTTCCGCAAGCTTCCCACAATAAGTTGGGTGAATTTTGGCCCATTCCTCCTGACAGAGCTGGTGTAACTGAGTCAGGTTTGTAGGCCTCCTTGCTAGCACACGCTTTTTCAGTTCTGCCCACAAATTTTCTATAGGATTGAGGTCAGGGCTTTGTGATGGCCACTCCAATACCTTGATTTTGTTGTCCTTAAGCCATTTTGCCACAACTTTGGAAGTATGCTTGGGGTCATTGTCTATTTGGAAGACCCATTTGCGACCACGCTTTAACTTCCTGACTGATGTCTTGAGATGTTGCTTCAATATATCCACATAATTTTCCTGCCTCATGATGCCATCTATTTTGTGAAGTGCACCAGTCCCTCCTGTAGCAAAGCACCCCCACAACATGATGCTGCCACCCCTGTGCTTCACGGTTGGGATGGTGTTCCTTGGCTTGCAAGCCTCCCCCTTTTTCCTCCAAACATAACAATTCTCATTATGGCCAAACAGTTCATCAGACCAGTGGACATTTCTCCAAAAAGTACGATCTTTGTCCCCAAGTGCAGTTGCAAACCATAGTCTGGTTTTTTTATGGCGGTTTTGGAGCAGTGGCTTCTTTCTGAGTGGCCTTTCAGGTTATGTCGATATAGGACTCGTTTTACTGTGGATATAGATACTTTTGTATCTGTTTCCTCCAGCATCTTCACAAGGTCCTTTTCTGTTGTTCTGGGATTGATTTGCACTTTTCGCACCAAAGTACGTTCATCTCTAGGAGACAGAACGCGTCTCCTTCCTGAGCGATATGACGGCTGCGTGGTCCCATGGTGTTTGTACTTGCGTACTATTGTTTGTAGAGATGAACGTGGTTCCTTCAGGCGTTTGGAAATTGCTCCCAAGGATGAACCAGACTTGTGTAGGTCTACAATTTATTTTCTGAGGTCTTGGCTGATATCTTTAGATTTTCCCATGATGTCAAGCAAAGAGGCACTGAGTTTGAAGGTAGACCTTGAAATACATCCACAGGTAGCACTCCAATTGACTCAAATTATGTCAATTAGCCTATCAGAAGCTTCTAAAGCCATGACATAATTTTTTTAATTTTCCAAGCTGTTTAAAGGCACAGTCAACTTAAGTGTATGTAAACTTCTGACCCACTGGAATTGTGATACAGTGAATTATAAGTGAAATAATCTGTCTGTAAACAATTGTTGGAAAAATGACTTGTGGCATGCACAAAGTAGATGTCCTAACCGACATGCCAAAACTATAGTTTGTTAACAAGAAATTTGTGGAGTGGTTGAAAATGAGTTTTAATGACTCCAACCTGAGTGTATGTAAACTTCCAACTTCAACTGTATCTACTAACTCATTCCCACAGAGAACTGCAGAGGACAACTTGGTGTCAGAGCAAAACGTACTATATGTATATAAAAAAAACACAATTTAGTATGTTATGTTACATTACATTACATTGGCCTATAACTGTAATACGATTTGTAGGATGTATAGTATGTTACGAATTACATTTCGTACAATATGTTACGAATCTGCTATACGTATGATATTTTTACGAATTCCAATTTGTTGTTTGCTAACATTAACATGCTAAGCACACTATATACACAAAAGTATGAGGACACCCCTTCAAATTGTGGATTTGGCTATTTCAGCCATACCCTTTGCTGACAGGAGTATAAAATCGAGCACACAGCCATGCATTCTCCATAGACAAACATTGACAGTAGAATGGCCTTACTGAAGAGCTTAGTGACTTTCAATGTGGCACCGCCAGTTCATCAAATGTCTGCCTGCTTGAGGACTGCCGAGTGCTGAAGCATGTAAAAATTGTCTGTCCTCAGTTGCAACACTCATTATCAAGTTCCAAACTGCTTCTGGAAGCAATGTCCACAAGAACTGTTCGTTGGGAGCATCATAAAATGTTTTTTCATGGCCGAGCAGCAGCACACATGCCTAAGATCACCATGTGCAATGCCAAGCGTTGGCTGGAGTGGTGTAAAGCTCACTGCCATTGGACTGACGCAGTGGAAACATGTTCTCTGGAGTGATGAATCATGCTTCATCATATAGCAGTCCGACGGACGAATCTGGGTTTGGTGGATGACAGGAGAACACTACCTGCCTCACTGCATAGTGCCAACTGTAAAGTTTGGTGGAGGACGACTAATGGTCTGGGGCTGTTTTTTTTTTTCTTCTTTTTTTTGGTTTGTCGAGATCAGTGTGGAAGAACTTGATTGGCCTGCACAGAGCCCTGACCTTAACCCCATCGAACACCTTTGGGATGAATTGAACGTTGACTGCGAGCCAGACCTAATCGCCCAACATCAGTGCCCGACCTCACTAATGCTCGTGGCTGAATGGAAAAAGTCCCCACAGCAATGTTCCAACATCTAGTGGAAAGCCTTCCCAGAAGAGTGGAGGCCGTTATTGCAGCAAAAGGGGGACCCACATACACTACTGTTCAAAAGTTTGGGGTCACTTAGAAATGTCCTTGTCTTTGTTGACGTTGAGACTGGTGTTTTACGGGTTTGATGTTTTTTTTATGTTATTTTAATAGACAAAAAATATATATATTTCAGTGAAGAGGTGACTCCGGGATGCTGCCCATCTAGGCAGAGTTCCTCTGTCCAGTGTCTGTGTTCTTTTGCCCATCTTAATCTTTTATTTTATTGGCCAGCCTGAGAGATGTATTTTTCTTTGCAACTCTGCCTAGAAGGCCAGGATCCCGGAGTCGCCTCTTTACTGTTGACGTTGAGACTGGTGTTTTGCGGGTACTATTTAATGAAGCTGCCAGTTGAGAACTTGTGAGGCGTCCGTTTCTCAAACTAGACACTAATGTACTTGTCATCTTACTCAGTTGCGCACCAGGGCCTCCCACTCCTTTCTATTCCGGTTAGGTCCAGTTTGTGCTGTTCTGTGAAGGGAGTAGTACACAGCGTTGTATGAGATTTTCCGTTTCTTGGCAATTTCTTGCATGGAATAGCCTTAATTTCTCAGAACAAGAATAGACTGACGAGTTTCAAAAGAAATTTATTGTTTCTGGCCATTTTGAGCCTGTAATCAAACCCACAAATGCTGATGCTCCAGATACTCAACTAGTCCAAAAAAGGCCAGTTTTATTGCTTCTTTAATCAGAACAACCGTTTTTTAGCTGTGCTAACATAATTGCAAAAGGGTTTTCTATGATCATTTAGCCTTTTAAAATGATAAACTTGAATTCGCTAACACAACGTGCCATTGGAACACAGGAGTGATGGTTGCTGATAATAGGCCTCTGTACGCCTATGTAGATTATCCATTAAAAAATCTGCCGTTTCAAGCTACAATAGTAATTTACAACATTAACAATGTCTACACTGTATTTCTGATCAATTTGATGTTATATAAAACGGACCAAAAAATTGCTTTTCTTTCAAAAACAAGGACATTTCTAAGTGACCCCAAACTTTTGAACGGTAGTGTACTTTTGGTCATGTAGTGTAGTTGCAAAGTTGCTTATTAGCTAAAATGCTAAAGTTGTCCGTGATGAGATTTGAACACGCAACCGTTGGGTTGCTAGACTTTCATGTTATATGCTGACTCATCCATCCATCCACCCGACCAACCACCATCCTATTGTTTTTACCTTAAAAGGACATTTTAAAATGTTTCAACTTCATATTCATCATCTCCAGCACCACCCCAACATCAACACGTGAAAATGGTGCGTTTCTATGTTTTGTAGTAAAAAAAGATGGAAAAAGATGATTTCCAATGTCATAATTCTATAACGCTCCATTTCCTCTGCACAGTTCTCTCACAGTGAGAAACAATAGGATTACAATAGAGTGTTCTACGCTTTCTTCATTTGATCCAATTCACTGTTACCACTTATTTTATGAGATGAGGATTAATTGATGGAGTGACTTTAATCTTAGCTGGTCTGAGAGAAGTGATGAGACTTTTCTCATTTAAGTATACATTGATGTGTTTTTAAGGTAGCCAATCGGGAGAAACTCTTCCCACAGTCAGAGCAGTAGTAAGGCTTCTCTCCTGTGTGTGTTCTCTGATGAGATTTTAACTCACTTGATGTTGTGAAGCATTTTCCACAGTCAGAACAGGAGTAGGGCTTCTCTCCTTTATGCATACGTTGGTGTGTTTTGAAGTTGCCCTGTTGGGAGAAACTCTTCCCACAGACAGAGCAGGAGTAAGGCTTCTCTCCTGTGTGTATTCGCTGGTGACATTTTAATATATCCAAATGGGTGAAACTCTTCCCACAGTCAGAGCAGGAGTAAGGCTTCTCTCCTGTGTGTATTCGCTGGTGACATTTTAAGTTGCTCTGTTGAGAGAAACTCTTCCCACAGTCAGAGCAGCAGTAAGGCTTCTCTCCTGTGTGTGTTCTCTGATGAACTCTTAACTCAGCTGATGTTATGAAGCATTTTCCGCAGTCAGAGCATAAGTAATGCTTCTCTCCTGTATGTATATGTTGGTGGGTTTGTAAGTGGCTCTGTTGAGAGAAACTCGCCCCACAGTCAGAGCAGAAGTAAGGCTTCTCCCCGGCGTGTATTTTTAGGTGTGTTTTTAAGTTGCTTGATATGGAGAAACTCTTCCCACAGTCAGAGCACGAGTAGGGCTTCTCTCCTGTGTGTACACGTTGGTGTGTTTTTAAGCTGCTCTGTTGAGAGAAACTCTCCCTACAGATAGAGCAGGAGTAAGGTTTTTCTCCAGTGTGGACTCGCAGATGAACTGTCAGAGCCTGTGATGTTGTGAAACTCTTCCCACAGTCAGTGCAGGAATACAGATTCTCTCCTGTGTGTATTTTTTAAGTGTATTTCTAGTTTTGATAGAATTGGGAAAATCTCCTCACAATGTGGGCAGTGGTGAGACCTCTTATCTCTGTGATCTTCCTGCTGTTGCTCTCCAGATATAGAGAATGTCTCAACATGGTCTCCTGTGTGAACAACATCAGAAGAACCAGTCAGTTGGGGTGATATACATATAACTTCATATCAGTAGGCTGTACAATACAGGGAATAAAGCTATTAGGGCTGTCCCGACAAAAACAAATATTCCTGGTCGACCGAGATTCTTGTTTTCATTTGACCAAATGTTTTAATTTAAAACGTGTATTTTTCCATACATATGTGTTGAAATAAAATCAACTATATGGAGGCTACTGAGCTTGTCTGATGCTTTAAGCACTGCGATTGAAAATGAAGACACAAATTACTCAAGAGGCAGCCAGAGATCAATATAGCCTAACCAGAAGTTTTAAAAAATCTGTTCCCGACTCTCCTCCTCCCGCTGCTGCTGGCCTTCCGTTATGCTCCTGACGTTGCCGGCCGGCAACCTTTTTCCATTTTGAGTGCCAATGTATAGTACCATTTCTACTGATCTGCGTGCTAGTTATGATTTTCATATGCACAGTTTCATTTAATTTATAATAAAGTCTTCATATCTCAAATCAATGTCATGTGGTTCATCAAAATTCTATCAAAATGATACAAATCTAAAAGTAACTTCAATTGCCAATATGTAAAAATAGCCTACATAAAGGCAACAAATAAAAACATTGCAGCGTGCAGGTAGAAAATATCCGGATGAAAATAGATATTCTATAAACCAGTGAGCTGAGGTAAGGCAGAGCTTTACCTAGCATAGACTTATAGATGACCTGGAGCCAGTGAGTCTGGCGACGATATGTAGCGAGCGCCAGCCGACTAGAGCATACAGGTCGCAGTGGTGGGTGGTATAAGGGGCTTTGTTAACAAAGCGGATGGCACTGTGATAGACTGCATCCAGTTTGCTGAGTAGAGTATTGGAAGCTATTTTGTAGATGACATCGCCGAAGTCGAGGATCGGTAGGATAGTCAGTTTTACTAGGGTAAGTTTGGCGGCGTGAGTGAAGGAGGCTTTGTTGCGAAATTGAAAGCCGATTCTAGATTTGATTTTTGATTGGAGATGTTTAATGTGAGTCTGGAAGGAGAGTACAGTCTAGCCAGACACCTAGGTATTTGTAGTTGTCCACATATTTTAGGTCAGAACCATCCAGAGTAGTGATGCTAGTCAGGCGGGCGAGTGCGGGCAGCGAACGGTTGAAAAAACATGCATTTGGTTTTACTAACGTTTAAGAGCAGTTGGAGGCCACGGAAGGAGTGTTGTATGGCATTGAAGCTCGTTTGGAGGTTAGTTAACACAGTGTCCAAAGAAGGGCCAGATGTATACAGAATGGTGTCGTCTGCGTAGAGGTGACGACGGGAATCACCCGTAGCAAGAGCGACATCGTTGATTTATACAGAGAAAAGAGTCGGCCCGAGAATTGAACACTGTGGTACCCCCATAGAGACTGCCTTGGCCAGGTCGATGAAGACGGCTGCACAGTACTGTCTTTTATCGATGGCGGTTATGATATCGTTTAGTACCTTGAGCGTGGCTGAGGTGCACCCATGACCAGCTCGGAAACCGGATTGCACAGAGGAGAAGGTACGGTGGGATTCGAAATGGTCAGTGATCTGTTAATTAACTTGGCTTTCAAAGACTTTAGAAAGGCAGGGCAGGATGGATATAGGTCTATAACAGTTTGGGTCTAGAGTGTCACCCCCTTTGAAGAGGGGGATGACCGCGGCAGCTTTTCAATCTTTAGGGATCTCGGACGATACGAGAGGTTGAACAGACTGGTAATAGGGGTCGCAACAATGGCGGCGGCTAGTTTTAGAAAGAGAGGGTCCAGATTGTCTAGCCCATCTGATTTGTACGGGTCCAGGTTTTGCAGCTCTTTCAGAACATCTGCTATCTGGATTTGGGTGAAAGGAGAAGCTGGGGAGGCTAGGGCAAGTAGCTGCAGGGGGTGCGGACCTGTTGGCCGGGGTTGGGGTAGCCAGGAGGAAAAGCATGGTCAGCCGTAGAGAAATGCTTATTGAAATATTTGATTATCATGGATTTATCGGTGGTGACCGTGTTATCTAGCCTCAGTGCAGTGGGCAGCTGGGAGGTGGTGTTCTTGTTCTCCATGGACTTTACAGTGTCCCAGAACTTTTTGGAGTTAGAGCTACAGGATGCAAATTTCTGTTTGAAAAAGCTAGCCTTTGCTTTCCTGACTGACTGTCTGTATTGCTTCCTGACTTCCTTGAACAGTTGTATATCACGGGGACTATTTCGATGCTATTGCAGTCCACCACAGGATGTTTTTGTGCTGTCAAGGGCAGTCAGGTCTGGGAGTGAACCAAGGGCTATATCTGTTCTTAGTTCTACATTTTTTGAAAGGGGGCAATGCTTATTTAAGATGGTGAGGAAATAACTTTTAAAGAACGACCAGGCATCCTCACAGGATGAGGTCAATATCCTTCCAGGATACCCGGGCCAGGTCGATTAGAAAGGCCTGCTCGCAATAGTGTTTTACGGAGCGTTTGACAGTGATGAGGGGTGGTCCTTTGACCGCGGACCCATAGCGGATGTGTAATCAGGCCACGTAGCCTATAGGCCTACTTCTATGTGTAATCAGGGCCAGGTAGCCTATAGGCCTACTTCTATGTGTAATCAGGCCAGGTAGCCTATAGGCCTACTTCTATGTGTAATCAGGGCCAGGTAGCCTATAGGCCTACTTCTATGTGTAATCAGGGCCAGGTAGCCTATAGGCCTACTTCTATGTGTAATCAGGCCAACGTAGCCTATAGGCCTACTTCTATGCATAATCAGGTGCGTGTCCTTACTCAACATTGACAGGAGCACTCTCAACAAAAGACAAATAATAAATTGTAAACTCGTAAATGGAAGGAAATAAACCAAAACTTTTTTCTCACAAGCATAGCCAAGGTTGTAGGCTCTGCAAACAATGTGCCCACTCCTACAATGACAATGGTAAGACTGTAATAATATATTTTATGCTTTACCGTAACCAAACAAACATTGTAGATTAGAAATGATGGCAATTAAAAGGTAGGCATAATGTACTATTGGTGAGCCATGCCCTCCGCAATGGACTAGTCCACTCAGCCCTCCGCAATGGACTAGTCCACTCAGCCCTCCGCAATGGACTAGTCCACTCAGCCCTCCGCAATGGACTAGTCCACTCAGCCCTCCGCAATGGACTAGTCCACTCAGCCCTCCGCAATGGACTAGTCCACTCAGCCCTCCGCAATGGACTAGTCCAACTCAGACAGACGTGAATCAGACAAATGTTATTTTTTATATATATAGTATCAATCAAAAGTTTGGACACACCTACTCATTCAAGGGTTTGCTTTATTTTTACTATTTTCTACATTGTATAATAATAGTGAAGACATCAAAAGTATGAAATAACACATATGGAATCATGTATTAACCAAATAAAGTGAAATCAAAATATATTTTATATTTGAGATTCTTCAAAGTAGCCACCTTTTGCCTTGATGATAGCTTTGCAGTGTCTTGGTATACTCTCAACCAGCTTCATGAGGAAGTTACCTGGAATGCATTTCACTTAACATGTGTACCTATCTTCCAGCTTCACCTCAGATGGCAGACCAAATAAATGCTTCACAGAGTTCAACAGACACATCACATCTCAACATCAACTTTCTGAGGAGACTGCGTTAATCAGGCCTTCATGGTTGAATTGCTGCAAAGAAACAACTACTAAAGGACACCAATAAGAAGAAGAGACTTGCTTGGGCCAAGAAACATGAGCAATGGAAATTAGACCGGTGGAAATCTGTCCTTTGGTCTGATGAGTCCAAATTTGAGATTTTTGGTTCTAACCTCTGTCTTTGTGAGACACAGACTAGGTGAACGGATGATCTCCACATGTGTGGTTCCCACCGAGAAGCATGGAGGAGGAGCTGTGATGGTGCTTTGCTGGTGACACTGTCATTGATTTATTTCGAATTTAAGTCAAAATTAACCTGCATGGCTACCACAGCGATACGCCATCCCATCTGGTTTGCGCTAAGTGGGATTATCATTTGTTTTCAACAGGCAAATGACCCAAAACACATTTCCAGGAGTGATGGAGTGCTGCATCAAGATGACCTGACCTCCACAATCTCCCGACTTTTACCCAACCCAATGGTTTGGGATGAGTTTGACCGCAGAGTGAAGGAAAAAGCCATCCAAGAAGTGCTCAAGCATATGTGGGAACTCCAAGAAAGTTGAAAAAGCATGTTGAAGCTGGTTGAGAGAATGCATGAATGTGCAAAGCAACGGGTGGCTACATGAAAGAATATAAAATCTAAAATATATTTGATTTGTGTGCCCAAACTTTGACTGGTACTGTATATAAGCAATTTATATATTTGCCACTGCTCGATTTAAAAAAAGCTTAGTAGACCAATAGGCTATCTATCGACCAAACAATCGACCAGTCGACTAAATGGGGTTGGCCCTAAAGCGTTCACAGTTGAGGGCAAAAAGGGGTGAATATTATGAGTCATATAATCCTCCACTCACTATCACAAGGGTTAGTAACTACACAGACTCATTTCATATCATCCTTCATTCACTATCACAAGGGTTAGTAACTACACAGACTCAATTCATATCATCCTCCACTCACTATCACAAGGGTTAGAAACTAAACAGGCTCATTTCATAGAACTTGTTCAAGGATGTGTGATGTCAGATTTACAGAATTACACCTGTCAATAACTTATGGAGGTCTAACTTATGAAGATAACTTATAGACAGAACCTGCTCTTACCATCATAAACAGATGTCCCAATCTTCTCCTCCTCTTCTTCATCTTTAATGTTGACATTCAGCTCCAGTGTTTGACTGCAGTCTTCCAGCTTCACTGATGCCATCTCTGGATCCTGCAGTGTAAACTGGGCTGTACTGTCACAATCAGGACCCAGTGACTGTAGATTGGGTTTAATCCTCACTTTTGATGTTACCGTCCTCAGACATAATCGGAGTTGGCCTGTAGTAATGAAGAGAAAATGGACCCCAAAAGTTATTGTCTTGACAGTTCTGGTACTTTCTTTGTTCTCTAAAAAGTATATTAGATCAGGTAGCTAAACATTGAAAACACAAGGTTTGCAGTATGTTTTAGGCAGCACTATGTACTATTTTCCTGAATAACCTTTTCTTCACTGTATTATTTAACTCCAATTGTATTTCCCGTTCACACCATTGAAACATTTATAGATAAAGATGGAAACAACTGAATGTGTCTGAATATTATTAAACATGTAGAAAACTGATAATCATTACGTTCTGCTTCAAAACAGTAATGCAACCTTGAAATTGTCTCTCTCTCATGCACCTGCACTGCCTGAATGGAAGTACGTTGACACCACAGAGTTAGCGCCACCTGCAGTGCTGGAGTCCTGAACCAATAAGTGTATTCAGTTATTGGCCAATAGATGGCGGTGTTAAATATTTACAAACCATAGCACACAATTTGAAGAAGACAGGGCACTAATAATTGGCTGATTACTCCTAACCCATAAGAATCCCCACCCATTTGACTACTTTAAAATGGTGGAAACCCTCAATGACAATGTGCATGGTAAAACGGGTTACATAGAGGTTGTGTCTTCTATCCATTTCTATGCTTGACGCAGACACAGGCCGGTCCTGGCTGAAATACCACCCTCCTCCTATGAACTACAATAGTCCCAGTAAGCAAAAAAAACGTCTAAAATACTTATTTTTCCAAACGTTGAAGTTAGATTCATTTTAGGTTATGAATGAAAGTTGAAAAGTCATAACTGCACATTTAAAATAAGTATTTTCTGGACGTTGAAAACAGTTAATTGAAGTTGAAAAGACATCTTGAGTACACAACATTAGAGTAAAGTAGGGTCCAACACAGTACATTATACTCTACTATACTCAGGGCTGGGCAATATATATAATTAATTCAAATGTATGTTTTTGAGCTAAATTCCAAATGCCTGTATTTACTTTCATTTTTATGAGTGTTTATGTCCGCTTGTTGTCATGTTGTATTTTTGGTCTCGTCTCCTTCACTCCTCTGTGCCGTGTGCACCTTCCCATTTACACCAGAGATCTGAATATAATGACAAGATGCACGTCTTCACCCTAACAATGGGAGTCGTTGTCCCAAAGGCGGAAGGCAGGCAACAAACTTAGGTCCAAAACAAGCCCATAGAAATGCATTGGGCTTATTTTGGACAGAATTTAGCGAGAGTGAAACCTCTTGCTTCGCCTCTTTCTTTATGACTTAGACACACCAGCCCCTCCCCCCTGACTTTCACGTCAACAAAGTTGCGAGATCACATCTTCCTCTCTGGCAAGCGGTTTCAACTAGCTATTTATATTTGTGGTTTGGTCCAAAAGAATGGTTCATATGGACACAAACACATTGAGACATTATTTTACTGGAATAGAGAAGTTACCTTTTCTATCAATACCCTTTTTATGTCTCAACTACTCAGATTGAAAGCAGAGCTACACTACTAAAACCAGAGTATCAATGAACATTAATTCTGGAAAATGAATGCTCAGTTTGTCTCGCACGGCATTGGTACCGCTAGCAGTATTTTAGCCATAGGCTTTTATACTAGCTTTCTAGTCTGTGTTGATTATCATTATACTTTTGGGGGGGGGGTGGTAGATCAGCTTTAATATTGCAGACAGATTGTGGCTTCCATCAATGTAATTGTCTGCATCATTTCCAATAACCCATAAAAAATGTAAATATACACAGTACCAGTCAAACGTTTGGGCACACCCACTCATTCAAGGGTTTTACTATTTTCTACATTGTAGAATAATAGTGAAGACATCAAAACTATGAAGTAACACATGGAATCATGTAGTATCCAAAATAAAAAGTGTTAAACAATCAAAATAAATGTTATATTTGAAACTCTTCAAAGTAGCCACTATTTGCCTAGATGACAGCTTTGCACACTCTTCGGCAAACTTAATGACTGTGTTGGAGTCGTGCCTGGCCATGCAGTCATGAGTGAACGGGGAGTACAGGAGGGGACTGAGCACGCACCCCTGAGGGGCCCCCGTGTTTAGGATCAGCTTGGCAGATGTGTTGTTACCTACCCTTACCACCTGGGGACAGTTGCAGAGGGAGGTGTTTAGTCCCAGTGTCCTTAGCTTAGTGATGAGCTTTGAGGGCACTATGGTGTTGAACGCTGATCTGTAGTCAATGAATAGCAATCTCACATAGGTGGTCCCTTTTGTCCAGGTGGGAAAGGGCAGTGTGGAGTGCAATAGAGATTGCATCATCGGCCTCCCGGTGGCGCAGGGGTCTAGGGCACTGCATCGCAGTGCTAGCTGTGCCACCAGACGCTCTGGGTTCGCGACCAGGCTCTGTCGCAGCCGGCCGCGACCGGGAGGTCCGTGGGGCGACGCACAATTGGCCTAGTGTCATCCGGGTTAGGGAGGGTTTGGCCGGTAGGGGTATCCTTGTCTCATCGCGCACTAGCTACTCCTGTGGCGGGCCGGGCGCAGTGCGCACTAACCAGGTCGCCAGGTGCACGGTGTTTCCCGCCGACACATTGGTGCGGCTGGCTTCCGGGTTGGATGTGCGCTGTGTTAAGAGGCAGTGCGGCTTGGTTGGGTTTCGGAGGACGCATGGCTTTCGACCTTCGTCTCTCCCAAGCCCGTACGGGAGTTGTAGCGATGAGACAAGATAGTAACTACTAACAATTGGATACCACAAAATTGGGGAGAAAAAAGGGGGGTAAAATTATTTTTTAAACTATATATAAAATAAATACAAATTAATTAAAAAGAGATTGCATCATCTGTGGATCTGTCGGGGCGGTATGCAAATTGTTGTGGGAATAGGGTTTCTGGGATAATGGTGTTGATGTGAACCATGACCGGCCTTTTTCATGGCTACAGACGTGAGTGCTACAGGTTGGTAGTCATTTAGGCAGGTTATCTTAGTGTTCTTGGGCACAGGGACTATGGTGGTCTGCTTGAATGTAGGTATTACAGACTCAGTCAGGGACAGGTTGAAAATGTCAGTGAAGACCCTTTCCTGTTGGTCAGTGCATGCTCGGAGTACACGTCCTTGGTAATCTGTCTGGCCCTGTGGCCTTGTGAATGTTGACCTGTTAAAAGGTCTTACATTGGCTACTGAGCGCGTGATCACAGTCGTCTGGAACAGCTGATGCTCTCATGCATGCTTCGGTGTTGCTTGCCTCAAAGTGAGCATAGAAGTAATTTAGCTCGTCTGGTAGGTTCGTGTCACTGGGCAGCTCGCGGCTGTGCTTTCTTTTGTAGTCTGTAATATTTGCGAGCCCTGACACATGCTTGTAAGCAGGAATCATGAGGATAGAATTATGGTCAGATTTGCCAAATAGAGGGCGAGGGAGAGCTTTGTACACGTCTCTGTGTGTGGAGTAAAGGTGATCTAGATTAGTTTTATTTGCATCCGTGACATGCTGGTAGAAATGGGGAAAAACAGATTTCAGCTTTCCTGCATTAAAGTTTCCGGCCACTAGGAGTGCCGCCATTGGATGAGCATTTTCTTGTTTGCTTATGGCCTTATACAGCTCATTGAGTGCAGCCTTACTGCCAGCATTGATTTGTGGTGGTAAATAGAAAGCAACGAAAAATATAGACAAAAACTCTCTTGGTAAATAGTGTGGTCTACAGCTTATCATGAGATACTTTACCTCAGGCGAGCAAAACCTTGAAACTTCCTTAATATTAGATTTCGTGCACCAGCTGTTGTTTACAAATATACACAGACGCCACCCCTTGTCTTACAAAAGGCAGCTGTTCTATCTTGCAGATGCAGCGCAAACCCTGCCAGCTGTATGCTATCCGTGTCATCGTTCAGCCACGACTCGGTGAAACATAAGACATTACAGTTTATTTGTGATCGAAGCTCGTCTATTTTGTCATCCAATCATTGTACGTTGGCTAATTGGACTGAGGGTAGAGGCAGATTACGCACAAATAATGCCGAAAAACACAATATCACAATTGGTTAGAAAACCATAAAACGGCAGCCATCTACTCCGGCGCCATTCTTCTCAATTTTAAAATAAGTAACAACATTTTAACAATGTTTAGTGTTGCCTAATCCACATTTGAAATGATTCCACTAATTTGTATTAGTTTGCATCACTTTCAATGAGGGACTTTTATGTTGAGGGCAAACCGCAAATTCCACTATTGTGGCTAATCGTTATTCTGGCTAGCTTCACGTAGCTAGGGACAAGCGGGTACCATGGCTGCTTCCAGGAGGGGGACGGAGACGTTGGCCACAATGTTGGCCACATTCAGATAGAAATGTATTATGTATAACAAACATGCCTCTGATTCTAAGGAATCATGTCAGTTCTATTCAGGGCATTTCTATCTGCAACTTTCCACAACGTTTTTGTACTGAACATCCCCAGGCGAACACGACTGTGTTATGTATGAACCTGGAAAGCCTCACAAATGAACGTGTGGTGGACCCCGCTCCGTGTGCTTGGAAAATATTTTTTATCACGTTCTTCACTCACTCGGTTTGACACGAGAAATTACACAAAAACCTTTCCCAAACGTGATAATATCTTGAAGGATGTGTTATCTAATACGTTATGACGTTCTTTCGATAATAGACAGTTTAAACGTGCTATTACATACCTGTAGTAATAAAGCGAAACGCACAACACCGTTCTGTCGTTTTCTTTATTCTGAAGAATGGTGGCAGGCTACCCGGAACTTCCTGTTTCCCACTACCGTAGTGCAACAGCGACATGTATTGGACTGATGGACTAACTACTGCTGAAACATGTAAAATATAAAGTGAACTTGATTAGCAAGACAAATAAACCTTGGTTTAAAAAAACTAAAGGGTGTCTGTTTTAATGTCTAAGTTTTTCAAACATTCCATATGCATTGTAGATGGTCTCTGTGGAAGGCCACAGAGATAATGCCAGTTTAATCATGTTTACATATCTTGCATTACTCATCTCATATGTATATACTGTATTCTATACTATCTATTGCATCTTAGACTATGCCGCTCTGACATTGCTCATCCATATATTCATATATATTCTTATTCTTTCCTTTACTTAGATTTGTGTGTATTAGGTATTTGTTGTGGAATTGTTAGATATTACTTGCTAGATATTGCTGCACAGTCGGAACTAGAAGCACAAGCATTTCGTTACACTCGGAATAACATCTGTTTAACCATGTGTATGTGATCAATAACATTTTATTTGGAAGATGAAGAACCTCATCCACCCTGCTACCATCTAGCAAGCGGAGACGGTACAGGTGCATCAAAGCTGGTACCAAGAGAATGAAACTGCTTCTATCTCCAGGCCATTAGACTGTTGAACAGTCATCACTGATTTGATTTAGAGAAGATTGGTGACTAGCAAATTGGCTTGTCCCAATGTGTAGAGGTGTCATGACACGTATTGAGTAGATAAATACAGATGTGTATTTGAATGTCATGAATTAAACAAAAGCATTATATTTACTGTAAAGTTAACCCCCATAACTACAATGATTCAGTAGATCAATAAAGTTCCAGTACTCTAGCAGGTCTCACAGCTGCTTATGCTGACAAAACATGTTAGAGAATAGGTCAGATTTAAATTTGTGATGCTCTTTTCAAATTCCTGTCTTGTTCATCTTCAGAAAAACAGCAAATATGTCACTTGAAAACATTGTTTTTTGGTAATTCATTGTGCAAAAGGGAAGAAGAGTTTGACCAGTACAAATTCATGTAAGTTATCCAAACATATTCATCATTAATGACTATCCACCCAAATGAATGGTGAAAACTGATCATCACATCATCTCTATCTGATACATGTTGTATCTACTAACTCATTCCCACAGAAAACTGCAGAGGGAAGCAGTACCACCCAGTCAACCAGCCTCATAGAGGATATTCGTCCTAGAGACAAATCCAAGGTAATCTCAATATCTTTAAAGTAGAAGATAACAAAACACACCAAAACTGACCAGGTGAATAGGTGATCAGTAAAGTAAAGAGAGGCTAACATTCTATGATGCTCCCTTTCCTCTGCACAGTTTTCTCACAGTGAGAAACAATAGGATTACAAGAGTGTGTTAGAATTTTTTGATAATTAAGTGATGGAATGATTTTAATCTTAGCTAGTCAGAGAACTGATGAGGATTCTCACATTTATGTATATGTTGGTGTCTTTTTAAGTGGCCATGTTGAGAGAAACTCTTCCAACAGTCAGAGCAGGAGTAAGGCTTCTCTCCTGTGTGTATATGTTGGAGTGTTTTTAAGTTGCTCTGCTGGGAGAAAATATTCACACAGTCAGAACAGGAGGAGGGCTTCTCTCCAGTGTTGAATTATGAACTGTCAGATCCCTTGATATTTCGCAGCTCTTCCCACAGTCAGACCAGGGATACAGATTCTCTATTGTCTGTATTTTTAGGTGTATTTTTAGCTTGATAGAATTGGTAAAATCTCCTCACAACGTGGGCAGTGGTGAGACCTCTTAGCTCTGTGATTTTCCTGCTGTTGCTCTCTGGATGTAGAGAATGTCTCAACATGGTCTCCTGTGTGAACATCAGAAGAACCAGTCAGTTTTTGTGATATACATTTCAATCAAATTTATTTTATAAAGCCCATTTTACCTCTGCAGTTGTCACAAAATGCTTTACAGATACCCTAACCTAACGTATAAGGTGTAAAAGAAACACCTAAATGAGGTTGACAGAAACCAGAAGCTTCCGGTTTACAGGCTTTGGCTTCCTCTCTGCCTTCTTCCTGAAAAATGGATGCTCCCGGTGTTTGTCAACTCCGCTGAGGGTGCAGGTACCGAGACTTAAACCCCAAAGGGCAAGCAATACAGAAGCAGAGTGGCTAGTAAAAACTCCTTAGAAGGAACCTAGGAAAACCGTAGAGGGGAACGAGGCTATGAGCAGTGGCCGCTCCTCTTCTGGCTGTACTAGGTGACAAATTACTTGATATATAGTGCCTTCGGAAAGTATTCAGACCCCTTGAATTTGTCCACATTTTGTTATGTTACAGCCTTATTATGAAATAGATTAAATCGTCCCCCCCTCATCAATCTACAGTCATGGCCAAAAGTTTTGAGAATGACACAAATATTAATTTCCACAAAGTTTGCAGCTTCAGTGTCTTTAGATATTTTTGTCAGATGTTACTATGGAATACTGAAGTATAATTACAAGCATTTCATAAGTGTGAAAGGCTTTTATTGACAATTACATGAAGTTGATGCAAAGAGTCAATATTTGCAGTGTTGACCCTTCTTTTTCAAGACCTCTGCAATCCGCCCTGGCATGCTCTCAATTAACTTCTGGGCCACATCCTGACTGATGGCAGCCCATTATTGCATAATCAATGCTTGAAGTTTGTCAGAATTTGTGGGGTTTTGTTTGTCCACCCTCCTCTTGAGTATTGACCACAAGTTCTCAATGGGATTAAGGTCTGGGGAGTTTCCTGGCCATGGACCCAAAATACCGATGTTTTGTTCTCCGAGCCACTTAGTTATCACTTATGCCTTATGGCAAGGTGCTCCATCATTCTGGAAAAGGCATTGTTCATCACCAAACTGTTCCTGGATGGTTGGGAGAAGTTGCTCTCGGAGGATGTGTTGGTACCATTCTTTATTCATGGCTGTGTTCTTAGGCAAAATTGTGAGTGAGCCCAATCCCTTGGCTGAGAAGCAACCCCACACATGAATGGTCTCAGGATGCTTTACTGTTGGCATGACACAGGACTGATGGTAGCGCTCACCTTGTCTTCTCCGGACAAGCTTTTTTCCGGATGCCCCAAACAATCGGAAAGGGGATTCATCAGAGAAAATGACTTCATCCCAGTCCTCAGCAGTCCAATCCCTGTACCTTTTGCAGAATATCAGTCTGTCCCTGATGTTTTTCCTGGAGAAAAGTGGCTTCCTTGCTGCCCTTCCTGCCCACCAGGCTATCCTCCAAAAGTCTTCACCTCACTGTGTGTGCAGATGCACTCACACCTGCCTAATGCCGTTCCTGAGCAAGCTCTGTACTGGTGGTGCCCCGATCCCGCAGCTGAATCAACTTTAGGAGACGGTCCTGGCGCTTGCTGGACTTTCTTGGGCGCTCTGAAACCTTCTTCACAACAATTGAACCGCTCTCCTTGAAGTTCTTGATGATCCGATAAATGGTTGATTTAGGTGCAAACTTACTGGCAGCAATATCCTTGCCTGTGAAGCCCTTTTTGTGCAAAGTAATGATGACGGCACGTGTTTCCTTGCAGGTAACCATGGTTGACAAAGGAAGAACAATGATTCCAAGCACCACCCTCCTTTTGAAGCTTCCAGTCTGTTATTCGAACTCAATCAGCATGACAGAGTGTTCTCCAGCCTTGTCCTCGTCAACACTCACACTTGTGTTAACGAGAGAATCACTGACATGATGTCAGCTTGTCTGTTTGTGGCAGGGCTGAAATGCAGTGGAAATGTTTTTTGGGGATTCAGTTCATTTGCATGGCAAAGAGGGACTTTGCAATTAATTGCAATTCATCTGATCACTCTTCATAACATTCTGGAGTATATGCAAATTGTCATCATACAAACTGAGGGAGCAGACTTGGTGAAAATGTATATTTGTGTAATTCTCAAAACTTCTGGCCACGACTGTACACACAATACCCCACAATGACAAAGCAAAAACAGGGTTTTAGAAATTTTTTAACGGAAATATCACATTTTCCTACCCTTTACTCAGTACTTTGTTGAAGCACTTTTGGCAGCGATTACAGCATCGAGTTCTCTTGGGTATGACACTACAAGCTTGGCACACATGTATTTGGGGAGTTTTCCCCCCATTCTTCTCTGCAGATCCTCTAAAGCTCTGTCAGGTTGAAAGGGGAGTGTTGCTGCACAGCTATTATCGGCCAGCTCTAGCAAGCGTTTTGGTGGTTCCAAACTTCTTCCATTTAAGAAGGATGGAGGTCACTGTGTTCTTGGAGACCTTCAATGCTGCAAAAAAAATGTGGTACCCTTCCCCAGATCTGTGCCTCCACACAATCCTGTCAATCCCTACGGCTATTTCCTTCAACCTCATGGCTTAGTTTTTGCTCTGACATGCACTGTCAACTGTGGGACCTTATATAGACAGGTGTGTGCCTTTCCAAATCATGTCCAATCAATTGAATTTACCACAGGTGGACTCCAATCAAGTTGTAGAAACATCTCAAGGATGATCAATGGAAACAGTATGCACCAGAGCTCAATTTCGAGTCTCATAGAAAAGGGTCTGAATACTTATGTAAATAAGTTATTTATGTTGAATCTTTTAAATAATTAAACAAAAACTGTTGTCGCTTTGGCATTATGGGGTATTGTGTGTAGATTGCAGAAGGAAAACGTTTATTTAATCAATTTTAGAATAGCGCTGTAACATAACAAAATGTGGGGAAAAATCAAGGGGTCTGAATACTTTCCAAATGCACTGTAGCTAATTTAGAAAAACGGGATTGTCTTTTTCTCCCCTTTTAAACATTACAAATAACAATGGAAATCAACAACTCTGTCTGTTGTCGTATGTTTCTTTCTAGTAAGTATTTCCCATCCTGGAGTCTGAGACCTTGTGGAAATCTGTGGTAGAGAAGAAGAATGTATGACAATTTGGACACTATGTATAGTAGTTATCATCATGCTTTCCATAGTTTAAGCTATGGCTAGCTAGGCCTTGCTAACTAGTTATTGTGTTATCCAGCTAGCTATAAAATTGCATGCTAACACGAAAGATTTGTATAACTAAAACAAGATAGACCATAGCCTGTTTTTCCGATGGGGGACTTTTATTATGAAGGCAAACCGTAAATTATACTATTGTGGATCATCGTTAATGTGGCTAGCTTCACACAAAGGTGAGTCCAGCTAGCTAGCGAGTAGCGACCATAACATAGCTATTTGCCAGTTTATTTTAGGTAATTTAGCTACAGTGGATAGTCAAGGTCAGAAAACTATCTAGCGTGCTAGCTAATCCACACAAAACTCAACATACTACATGGTAAATATATTCTGTACAATGTGCTATGGTAACCTGTTAGCTAGCTAGCTAGCCTAGTTGGTAGGCCTAACATTAACGCTTCGAACACACCGACTGTGTCTTTGCATCACTGCTGCATAACATTTTGCGCAGCTAGGCAACTATACTGATGCAGGTACCTTTTGCAAATGGTCGCATGCCGTTGGACACATGGAGGAGAGAATCATTTTCGCAGTATCCTCAAAACCGTGTCTTTTTGACACAACTGCTGACAGCTACAGGGACATAAACACAAAAAATGCTGCTTGGAGACAAGTGTTCACGATAGTAGGATTGCCAGGTCAGTTTAGTGGTGAGCTTGTGATAGATGTGGCTAGTTAGCGTTAGCTAGCTAGCTAACCTAGCTAATGAGGTGTGTGTGTATGTGAAAGAAATAGTCAAATAAATTATGCTAGTTACTACCCCTGATAACTTTACCAAATAATCATGTTTGAAAGAGTGTGAGTGTGTATGCTAGATAAATAGTAATAGAAATGGTAGATACTACTGTACCCCTGATAATTTGGTCAGATAACCGTGTGTGTGTGTCTATGTGTACAGTAGGTGACATGTCCATGATAGCTATCTAATAACTATAGTTATGCTAGGTAATGGTTTGGCTTATCATGTTCATGTCTATGTAGAAGAAGACTAGGAGGAAGTGGAGAGGACTCAGGGACAGGTCTGGGTCAGCATCTTCAGGCCAGCAGCCTTGGCGTTTCTGCCACATTCTTTCTTTTCTGGATCCATGTATTGTGCCTAGGGCAACGAGTGGCAATTTTACAGCCAGACCCTCTATTACGTCATCCACAAGTGTTGTCGCCACCGGTGCATCAAGACCCTCAACGTCACCTACAAGTGCGACCATCACCTCCACCGGTGGAGTGAGACCCTCTACAACATCATCCACGAGTATGACCACCACCGGTGCAGTGAGACCCTCTACAACATCATCCACGAGTATGACCACCACCGGTGCAGTGAGACCCTCTACAACATCATCCACGAGTATGACCACCACCGGTGCAGCCATGGAAGATGATGAAATGGAGGAAGCACCTCTGGATCTAGGACCACCTGAGATTATTATGAACCTCACGGAAGTGACCACTGAGGACCTCGTTGAACAGGATGTGGCCGTGGAGAGAAACAGAGAGAGAAACGAAGAGGAACAATGTCACACCAGGCGTCATCGGAGGTACCAGACCCCAGATCCACTCAACTCATTTCAGCAGAGGCTCCTCCAAGCCGTCGAGAGGGATGCAGCCCAACCTGATGCTCACAGGAAGGAGGATGAAGAGACCCTCTTTGCCATGAGCCTGGTGCCAACACTGAAGAGGCTGCCTCAGCAAAGACAAGCAGCAGTCAAGGTTAAAATGTATCAGCTGCTTTTCCAAGCCGAGTTCAATGGTACGTTTTTTCTCTCTCCGCATCACAGGTAGTGTCATAAGTGTGCGACAGTGAAGTAAAGTAGGCCGTTTTTACAGTATAGTCATGTAGGTTAATTGGTATTTCAGATCAAAGGATTAATATGAGGCAAATGTATAGCTGTTGTTTCTGGGTTAGAAAATATCCTAAAACAGTTTGCTGTCGAAATATCTGCCTGTCATATTCATCTTTTGATCTGAAATACAAATTCCATGAGTAAACAGCAAGTATTACCAACTTTACCACACTGTTCCTATATTTATGCCACTAACTACACTATACAAGCAGTATTTAGTTAACATAAATCTCACCTTTTATGGTGTCATATTATGTTAAGCTTGTATGTGTTGTTTTTCTCTTCCCTTTCAGAAATGGAGTCAATTTAGCCGACCAGCTCACAGGAAGGACAGGAAGAGGAGAGGAAGGACAGGAAGAGGAAGGACAGGAAAGACAGGAAGAGGAGAGGAAGGACATGAAGAGGAGAGGAAGGACAGGAAGAGGACAGGAAGAGGAAGGACAGGAAGAGGAGAGGAAGGACAGGAAGAGGAAGGACAGGAAAGACAGGAAGAGGAGAGGAAGGACATGAAGAGGAGAGGAAGGACAGGAAGAGGAGAGGAAGGACAGGAAGAGGAAGGACAGGAAGAGGAGAGGACAGGACAGGAAGAGGAAAGACAGGAAGAGGAGAGGAAGGACATGAAGAGGAGAGGAAGGACAGGAAGAGGAGAGGAAGGACATGAAGAGGAGAGGAAGGAGAGGAAGGACAGGAAGAGGAAGGACAGGAAGAGGAGAGGAAGGACAGGAAGAGGAGAGGAAGGACAGGAAGAGGAGAGGAAGGACAGGAAGAGGAGAGGAAGGACAGGAAGAGGAGAGGAAGGACAGGAAGAGGAAGGACAGGAAAGACAGGAAGAGGACAGGAAGGACAGGAAGCGGAGAGGAAGGACAGGAAGAAGAAGGAGAGGAAGGACAGGAAGAAGAAGGACAGGAAGGACAGGAAGAAGAAGGACAGGAAGGACAGGAAGGGGAAGGACAGGAGTCCTTCTTGTCTGGGTGTTGTTTTGACCTCCCTCATTGTACCTTTCCTTTCACACGTCAGTTCTGTTTAAATTCAGTCAATTCATAAAGTCATTTGTTTATAAAGTCTTAGGATACCATTCATTATTAGTGTTACATAGATTTCTGAATTGAAACTCATACGGAGTTTTCACAGATGCTCTTGGTGTCTTATGAGACTAAAGGTCAATATATTTATTTCATTTAAAACCACTTGAAAACCAGAGTGTTGAAACTTTTTGTGAAGTTATGTTCCATCGACTGGTCCATGACGTCCAGGGGCCATTTGTTTGTTTAGCTGTGTTATGGCTACATATTATTTCCTTTTTTTCAGAGACAGAGACACACACACACCTCTTCATACCTCAGATCTCCAGTGCCCTGCCCTCTCTCTCTTTATGGCCATGTCTGAAGTTCCCCTACTACGTCTAGGCTTTATGAGTAGTCCCTGTATCGGTCTGCAGTTGTGCCAAAAATACATGCTCTTGCTGTTCTTACAGATTACACGCTACACATTTTTTTTTTTTACACGCACACACCTCTTTCAATAGTTTTATTTTTATTTTTACAACACACATACCTGTCATGTTCTTTCCTGTACTTGAATACTTATTAAATTATGTTTTCATAGTCAGTTGTTTCAGTTGTTTATTAATATCTCATTTAGACTTCATCTGCTTATTTCTTCCCTACACTTTTGCTGATCTAAGACAAGATGAAAGTAAAAACACATTCTCTTCCTAATTAGTTTTTTTTCCACCTGTATTTTGTCAGGCCAGTGAACATGGTGGTAAACTGTACTATTTGTATGGACCCTAGGTTACCCTTTCCCTTTGTTATCATACTAACTGTATGTCGTATAACCTTAATTAGTGCTCCCGCTCACCTGATGTACCATGCCAGGTGTGTATAATACTGACGTTAATGGGAGAGGGAAGGTTAAGGTGTGGTCTTTACTCCCAAATTTCACTTAAATATAGCTTCCAAATGAAGAGAGACAATGATACATAAAGTAATCTGGGGGAAAAATGCAATTTTATGGACAACGGTGGATGGTTCTTAAAATAACCTTTGTGTTATGGGGCTCTTAAAAGAGCCGTTTCACTCCACGGCAGTATATACCTGCTGGCGATGAGAAGTAGGTGGTCAGCTTCTCCCTCACCTGGAGTGCCTGTCTGGGGGCGTTGTTGGCACCTGCCCTGGTGACATCAGGAAGGTGACCATTTGGCGTGCCCATCTCCATCCGGAGCGGCTCCTGGAATGACCTCCGCAGGTAGTTGTGGAGAACACGTGGCCTTCACGCAGGCAGCGACATTTGAGGGGCTGAGACCAAGCACTCTCCGATACATTCTCCATCGGGCTGCCAAAATCCCAAAGGCACATTCAACAACTAACATTCAACAATTAAGGACTTAATGATGAAATGCCTATGTATGTTATGCTGTGAATTGGAACATGAAATATGTGTCTCTTGTAGATTATTCTGACGTTTTTCATATGATGTACCCAATGACTAATGAAAACTTGCTATGTCCTCATTGAGATTATACAGAAGTGTTCAATACGCCTTATTTATACACTTTTGTAAAAAATCTACATTCATATTTTTCTACTTTCTGTCAAGTCTACGCATACAATTTGAGAACGCACTGCAACTGCCTCTGCAACGCTGCAAGGCAAATGCAGCGTTCCATTGGAAATGAATGTACTTCTAATGTGTCGAAACGCAAAACACAGTCGGTGTGTTCGAAGCGTTACGCCAGCTAACGTTTGCTACCTTGTTAGTTACGTTTGCTACAGTTATGGCTCTTCAGTTAGCTAGCTAGCCAACAATTTGCTAGGTAGCTGCCAAATGCTAGCTAGCTAGTTATCTAACGTCCTATGCTAAATCGTCCAGCAGGATTCATGTATTCCCAAAAGGAAACGAAACAAATTGCATGGAAAACGCACCTTTCTCTCTCCTGTCTTGACGTTTTAATCTTGTCTATAACACTTTTTTTCTTTCGCGGCAATCTATCATGTCCAGATTTTGTACGCTGACCTTCTCGACCCCTGTTCTAAAGACAATCATGTACGTTTTACTCAATACATTTTCCCTGACACCTTACTTAATACATTTTCCCTGACACCCAAAAGTACTCATTACAGTTCGAATGCTTAGCAGGACAGGAAAATGGTCCAATTCACAGTTACCAAGAGAACAACCCGGGTCATCCCTACCTCCTCGGACCTGGTGGACTTACTAAACATAAATGCTTTGTTTGTAAATTATGTCTGAATGTTGGAGTGTGTCCATTGGCTATGCATAATATATTTTTTAATTGTGCCGTCTGGTTTGCTTAATATAAGGAATCTGAGATGATTAATGCATTGACTTTTGCAACTTAAGTATATTTAAAACCAAATACGTTTAGACTTTTACTCAAGGAGCATTTTACTGGGTGGCTTCCTATTAAGGTATATTTACTTTTACTCAAGTATGACAACTGGGTACTTTTTCCTTCACTGGCTATTGGTTCACTGTAATTACAAGTAAGTACCCCTCAAGATAGACTTCATTATAACTGGCCAAATCCTGTGTAACACCTAGTAATTACATTGTACTTGTGCAGATATTAAATATACTCTGTGGTGTACTAGTGTATTTGTTATGTCACTTCCACAAGCTGTAAATGGAGGGCCAGGTTGTCAGGGTGGGTAATGTACTGTATAGGTACACATGAATTACTCCTAAAGATACACTTAATTTTAACTAGCTAAATCCTGTGTAAGAAGTAGAAATTACATTGTATTTAGCCAAACATTACATGTGATTTGAACGTTTCTTATTCCTCATCTGGGATGAGACTTGTATTATATTTGTTTTCGTAAACTTAACCAAGTTAACCCAGATCGGACGCTTTATTTTGGGGGCTAGTGCTAGCAACAGCGTTGACTGTAGATGTATTTTGAACAGTGCACATTAATGTTTAAGTAATTACATTTTTTAATTTACCAGGGAAGTTGACAGAACACATGCTCATTTACAGCAACAACCTGGGGAATAGTTACAGGGAAGAGGAGGGGGGGATGAATGAGCCTGGAAGCTGGGGATGATTAGATGGCCATGATGGTATGAGGGTCAGAATGAGAACTTAGCCAGGACTCCGGGGTTAACACACCTGCTCTTACGATAAGTAAGAGAAAGGTAACACAATCTTCCTCTTTGGTTCCATTCCCTAATAGTAAGTGGGTCATTGTTGATTTGTGGTGGTAATGCTGTCCCTGGACTTTGGTACCATATAAAACACTTTAAAAATGACAATACTTTTCCCCATTTTATTTAACTGTTATTTAATAAGAAACCTATGTAAGTCCTTTATACTGCAAAACATCTATTTGTGTGCATTGTAGAAATTACTGGTGGCTAGGAAATTGGCTTGTCCCCATGGTGATGTGTAAAGGTGTAGTGACATGTTTTGAGTAGATAATAGACATGTAAATGATTTACAATTCCATGAATTAAACAAAAACATTGTATTTTCTGTATAGATAACCCAAAAAACAAAGGTTGACCAGCACAAATTCATGTACAATGTTTATTTTTCATTAGCAGATCAATTAAGTTCATTACAGTTATCCAAATACATGAATCAATGACTAAAATAATGAATCTAGTTTTAAAAGACAATTTAATAAACACATGTAGTCTTTCATAGCCTGCATATCATTAAACAAAAGTCATTATGTAGTAAAAAAGAATCCACCCAAAGTAATGGTGAAAACTGATCATCACATCATCTCTATCTGATACATGTTGTATCTACTAACTCATTCCCACAGAAAACTGATCATCACAAACTGATACATGTTGTGTCTACTAACTCATTCCCACAGAAAACTGATCATCACATCATCTCTATCTGATAGAGTTGAAGTCGAAAGTTTACATACGCCTTAGCCAAATACATTTAAACTCAGTTTTTCACAATTCCTGACATTTAATCCCAGTAAAAATTCCCTGTTTTAGGTCAGTTAGGATCACCACTTTATTTTAAGAATGTGAAATGTCAGAATAATAGTTGAGAGAATTATTTATTTCAGCTTTTATTTCGTTCATCACATTCCCAGTGGGTCAGAAGTTTACATGCACTCAATTAGTATTTGGTAGCATTGCCTTTAAATTGTTTAACTTGGGTCAAATGTTTCGGGCAGCCTTCCGCAAGCTTCCCACAATAAGTTGGGTGAATTTTGGCCCATTCCTCCTGACAGAGCTGGTGTAACTGAGTCAGGTTTGTAGGCCTCCTTGCTAGCACACGCTTTTTCAGTTCTGCCCACAAATTTTCTATAGGATTGAGGTCAGGGCTTTGTGATGGCCACTCCAATACCTTGATTTTGTTGTCCTTAAGCCATTTTGCCACAACTTTGGAAGTATGCTTGGGGTCATTGTCTATTTGGAAGACCCATTTGCGACCACGCTTTAACTTCCTGACTGATGTCTTGAGATGTTGCTTCAATATATCCACATAATTTTCCTGCCTCATGATGCCATCTATTTTGTGAAGTGCACCAGTCCCTCCTGTAGCAAAGCACCCCCACAACATGATGCTGCCACCCCTGTGCTTCACGGTTGGGATGGTGTTCCTTGGCTTGCAAGCCTCCCCCTTTTTCCTCCAAACATAACAATTCTCATTATGGCCAAACAGTTCATCAGACCAGTGGACATTTCTCCAAAAAGTACGATCTTTGTCCCCAAGTGCAGTTGCAAACCATAGTCTGGTTTTTTTATGGCGGTTTTGGAGCAGTGGCTTCTTTCTGAGTGGCCTTTCAGGTTATGTCGATATAGGACTCGTTTTACTGTGGATATAGATACTTTTGTATCTGTTTCCTCCAGCATCTTCACAAGGTCCTTTTCTGTTGTTCTGGGATTGATTTGCACTTTTCGCACCAAAGTACGTTCATCTCTAGGAGACAGAACGCGTCTCCTTCCTGAGCGATATGACGGCTGCGTGGTCCCATGGTGTTTGTACTTGCGTACTATTGTTTGTAGAGATGAACGTGGTTCCTTCAGGCGTTTGGAAATTGCTCCCAAGGATGAACCAGACTTGTGTAGGTCTACAATTTATTTTCTGAGGTCTTGGCTGATATCTTTAGATTTTCCCATGATGTCAAGCAAAGAGGCACTGAGTTTGAAGGTAGACCTTGAAATACATCCACAGGTAGCACTCCAATTGACTCAAATTATGTCAATTAGCCTATCAGAAGCTTCTAAAGCCATGACATAATTTTTTTGAATTTTCCAAGCTGTTTAAAGACACAGTCAACTTAAGTGTATGTAAACTTCTGACCCACTGGAATTGTGATACAGTGAATTATAAGTGAAATAATCTGTCTGTAAACAATTGTTGGAAAAATGACTTGTGGCATGCACAAAGATGTCCTAACCGACATGCCAAAACTATAGTTTGTTAACAAGAAATTTGTGGAGTGGTTGAAAAATGAGTTTTAATGACTCCAACCTGAGTGTATGTAAACTTCCAACTTCAACTGTATCTACTAACTCATTCCCACAGAGAACTGCAGAGGGACAACTTGGTGTCAGAGCAAAACGTACTATATGTATATAAAAAAAACACAATTTAGTATGTTATGTTACATTACATTACATTGGCCTATAACTGTAATACGATTTGTAGGATGTATAGTATGTTACGAATTACATTTCGTACAATATGTTACGAATCTGCTATACGTATGATATTTTACGAATTCCAATTTGTTGTTGCTAACATTAACATGCTAAGCACACTATATACACAAAAGTATGAGGACACCCCTTCAAATTGTGGATTTGGCTATTTCAGCCACACCCGTTGCTGACAAGAGAATAAAATCGAGCACACAGCCATGCATTCTCCATAGACAAACATTGACAGTAGAATGGCCTTACTGAAGAGCTTAGTGACTTTCAATGTGGCACCGCCAGTTCATCAAATGTCTGCCCTGCTTGAGGACTGCCGAGTGCTGAAGCATGTAAAAATTGTCTGTCCTCAGTTGCAACACTCATTATCAAGTTCCAAACTGCTTCTGGAAGCAATGTCCACAAGAACTGTTCGTTGGGAGCATCATAAAATGGTTTTTCATGGCCGAGCAGCAGCACACATGCCTAAGATCACCATGTGCAATGCCAAGCGTTGGCTGGAGTGGTGTAAAGCTCACTGCCATTGGACTGACGCAGTGGAAACATGTTCTCTGGAGTGATGAATCATGCTTCATCATATAGCAGTCCGACGGACAAATCTGGGTTTGGTGGATGACAGGAGAACACTACCTGCCTCACTGCATAGTGCCAACTGTAAAGTTTGGTGGAGGACGACTAATGGTCTGGGGCTGTTTTTTTTTTCTTCTTTTTTTTGGTTTGTCGAGATCAGTGTGGAAGAACTTGATTGGCCTGCACAGAGCCCTGACCTTAACCCCATCGAACACCTTTGGGATGAATTGAAACGTTGACTGCGAGCCAGACCTAATCGCCCAACATCAGTGCCCCACCTCACTAATGCTCGTGGCTGAATGGAAAAAGTCCCCACAGCAATGTTCCAACATCTAGTGGAAAGCCTTCCCAGAAGAGTGGAGGCCGTTATTGCAGCAAAAGGGGGACCCACATACACTACTGTTCAAAAGTTTGGGGTCACTTAGAAATGTCCTTGTCTTTGAAATATATATATTTTTTTGTCTATTAAAATAACATTAAAAAAACATCAAACCCGTAAAACACCAGTCTCAACGTCAACAGTGAAGAGGTGACTCCGGGATGCTGGCCATCTAGGCAGAGTTCCTCTGTCCAGTGTCTGTGTTCTTTTGCCCATCTTAATCTTTTATTTTTATTGGCCAGTCTGAGAGATGTATTTTTCTTTGCAACTCTGCCTAGAAGGCCAGGATCCCGGAGTCGCATCTTTACTGTTGACGTTGAGACTGGTGTTTTGCGGGTACTATTTAATGAAGCTGCCAGTTGAGAACTTGTGAGGCGTCCGTTTCTCAAACTAGACACTAATGTACTTGTCATCTTACTCAGTTGCGCACCAGGGCCTCCCACTCCTCTTTATATTCTGGTTAGGACCAGTTTGCTCTGTTCTGTGAAGTGAGTAATACACAACATTGTACGAGATTTTCCGTTTCTTGGCAATTTCTTGCATGGAATAGCCTTAATTTCTCAGAACAAGAATAGACTGACGAGTTTCAAAAGAAAGTTATTGTTTCTGGCCATTTTGAGCCTGTAATCAAACCCACAAATGCTGATGCTCCAGATACTCAACTAGTCCAAAAAAGGCCAGTTTTATTGCTTCTTTAATCAGAACAACCGTTTTTAGCTGTGCTAACATAATTGCAAAAAGGTTTTCTATTGATCATTTAGCCTTTTAAAATGATAAACTTGAATTCGCTAAAACAACGTGCCATTGGAACACAGGAGTGATGGTTGCTGATAATAGGCCTCTGTACGCCTATGTAGATTATCCATTAAAAAATCTGCCGTTTCCAGCTACAATAGACATTTACAACATTAACAATGTCTACACTGTATTTCTGATCAATTTGATGTTATATAAAACGGACAAAAAAATTGCTTTTCTTTCAAAAACAAGGACATTTCTAAGTGACCCCAAACTTTTGAACGGTAGTGTACTTTTGGTCATGTAGTGTAGTTGCAAAGTTGCTTATTAGCTAAAATGCTAAAGTTGTCCGTGATGAGATTTGAACACGCAACCGTTGGGTTGCTAGACTTTCATGTTATATGCTGACTCATCCATCCACCCGACCAACCACCATCCTATTGTTTTTACCTTAAAAGGACATTTTAAAATGTTTCAACTTCATATTCATCATCTCCAGCACCACCCCAACATCAACACATGTGCACATGGCGCATTAAAAAAAGGATAGAATTTCCAATGACATCATTCTATAACGCACTCTTTCCTCTTCACAGTTCCCTCACAGTGAGAAACAATATGATTACAATAGTGTTGCTCTTTCTTAATGTTATCAAATTCATTGTTACCACTTCTTTTATGAGATGAGGATTAATTGATGGAGTGACTTTAATCTTAGCTGGTCTGAGAGAAGTGATGAGACTTTTCTCATTTAAGTATACATTGATGTGTTTTTAAGGTAGCCAATCGGGAGAAACTCTTCCCACAGTCAGAGCAGTAGTAAGGCTTCTCTCCTGTGTGTGTTCTCTGATGAGATTTTAACTCACTTGATGTTGTGAAGCATTTTCCACAGTCAGAACAGGAGTAGGGCTTCTCTCCTTTATGCATACGTTGGTGTGTTTTGAAGTTGCCCTGTTGGGAGAAACTCTTCCCACAGACAGAGCAGGAGTAAGGCTTCTCTCCTGTGTGTATTCGCTGGTGACATTTTAATATATCCAAATGGGTGAAACTCTTCCCACAGTCAGAGCAGGAGTAAGGCTTCTCTCCTGTGTGTATTCGCTGGTGACATTTTAAGTTGCTCTGTTGAGAGAAACTCTTCCCACAGTCAGAGCAGCAGTAAGGCTTCTCTCCTGTGTGTGTTCTCTGATGAACTCTTAACTCAGCTGATGTTATGAAGCATTTTCCGCAGTCAGAGCATAAGTAATGCTTCTCTCCTGTATGTATATGTTGGTGGGTTTGTAAGTGGCTCTGTTGAGAGAACCTCGCCCCACAGTCAGAGCAGAAGTAAGGCTTCTCCCCGGCGTGTATTTTTAGGTGTGTTTTTAAGTTGCTTGATATGGAGAAACTCTTCCCACAGTCAGAGCACGAGTAGGGCTTCTCTCCTGTGTGTACACGTTGGTGTGTTTTTAAGCTGCTCTGTTGAGAGAAACTCTCCCTACAGATAGAGCAGGAGTAAGGTTTTTCTCCAGTGTGGACTCGCAGATGAACTGTCAGAGCCTGTGATGTTGTGAAACTCTTCCCACAGTCAGTGCAGGAATACAGATTCTCTCCTGTGTGTATTTTTAAGTGTATTTCTAGTTTTGATAGAATTGGGAAAATCTCCTCACAATGTGGGCAGTGGTGAGACCTCTTATCTCTGTGATCTTCCTGCTGTTGCTCTCCGGATATAGAGAATGTCTCAACATGGTCTCCTATGTGAACAACATCAGAAGAACCAGTCAGTTGGGGTGATATACATATAACTTCATATCAGTAGGCTGTACAATACAGGGAATAAAGCTATTAGGGCTGTCCCGACAAAAACAAATATTCCTGGTCGACCGAGAGTCTTGTTTTCATTTGACCAAATGTTTTAATTTTAAAACGTGTATTTTTCCATACATATGTGTTGAAATAAAATCAACTATATGGAGGCTACTGAGCTTGTCTGATGCTTTAAGCACTGCGATTGAAAATGAAGACACAAATTACTCAAGAGGCAGCCAGAGATCAATATAGCCTAACCAGAAGTTTTAAAAAATCTGTTCCCGACTCTCCTCCTCCCGCTGCTGCTGGCCTTCCGTTATGCTCCTGACGTTGCCGGCCGGCAACCTTTTTCCATTTTGAGTGCCAATGTATAGTACCATTTCTACTGATCTGCGTGCTAGTTATGATTTTCATATGCACAGTTTCATTTAATTTATAATAAAGTCTTCATATCTCAAATCAATGTCATGTGGTTCATCAAAATTCTATCAAAATGATACAAATTTAAAAGTAACTTCAATTGCCAATATGTAAAAATAGCCTACATAAAGGCAACAAATAAAAACATTGCAGCGTGCAGGTAGAAAATATCCGGATGAAAATAGATATTCTATAAATCAAATTGGCTGCACATGGCCTATCTGCAAGAAACTTGAAACATTGTATCAACTATTAATTTGGTCTGGCCTGTGCAAGCAAACTTGCAACATTGTAAAAAATATTTAGGGCCCTCAGACTTTCCCGTGCCAGCGAGCTCCATACAGACAGACACAGCTGTAGGCTATATTGCACAAGGGATAAGACTTTTCCACCGGATCAATGCATGACTTTTCCCCCCCTTTCATGCTGAGTGGTTATCAAAAGGTAGAGAACTGGATTTTTTTGTATAAAAAAAATTTGCTCACTTGCTGTTTGAGCTGAACATTTTTTATCTGAGAAACTCCACAGTGACGGTGAGTAAAGACAATCAGAAATAGTATCAGATCCCCACATGGGCACATTTATAGGCCTACATTTGCAAGCAGGGCAGGTAGCCTATAGGCCTACTTCTATTTTTTATTTAACCTTTATTTAACCAGGTAAGCTAGTTGAGAACAAGTTCTCATTTACAACTGCGACCTGGCCAAGATAAAGCAAAGCAGTGTGATACAGACAACAACACAGATTTACATGGAATAAACTAAACATACAGTCAACACAATAGGAAAAAATAGTCTATATACAGTGTGTACAAATGGCTTGAGGAGGTATGGTAATAAATAGGCCATAGTAGCAAAGTAATTACAATTTAGCAGATTAACACTGGAGTGATAGATGAGCAGAGGATGATGAGCAGATGATGATGTGCAAGTAGTGATACTGGTGTGCAAAAGAGCAGAAAAGTAAATAAAAACAATATGGGGATGAGGTAGGTAGATTGGGTGGGCTATTTACAGATGGACTATGTGCAGCTGCAGCGATCGGTTAGCTGCTCAGATAGCTGATGTTTAAAGTTAGTGAGGGAAATGTGAGTCTCCAGCTTCAGCGATTTTTGCAATTAGTTCCAGTCACTGGCAGCAGAGAACTGGAAGGAAAGGCGGCCCAAGGTGCTGGCTTTGGGGATGACAAGTGAGATATACCTCCTGGAGCGCGTGCTACGGGTGGGTGTTGTTATCGTGACCAGTGAGCTGAGGTAAGGCAGAGCTTTACCTAGCATAGACTTATAGATGACCTGGAGCCAGTGAGTCTGGCGACGAATATGTAGCGAGGGCCAGCCGACTAGAGCATACAGGTCGCAGTGGTGGGTGGTATAAGGGGCTTTGTTAACAAGGCGGATGGCACTGTGATAGACTGCATCCAGTTTGCTGAGTAGAGTATTGGAAGCTATTTTGTAGATGACATCGCCGAAGTCGAGGATCGGTAGGATAGTCAGTTTTACTAGGGTAAGTTTGGCGGCGTGAGTGAAGGAGGCTTTGTTGCGAAATTGAAAGCCGATTCTAGATTTGATTTTGGATTGGAGATGTTTAATGTGAGTCTGGAAGGAGAGTACAGTCTAGCCAGACACCTAGGTATTTGTAGTTGTCCACATATTTTAGGTCAGAACCGTCCAGAGTAGTGATGCTAGTCGGGCGGGCGAGTGCGGGCAGCGAACGGTTGAAAAGCATGCATTTGGTTTTACTAATGTTTAAGAGCAGTTGGAGGCCACGGAAGGAGTGTTGTATGGCATTGAAGCTCGTTTGGAGGTTAGTTAACACAGTGTCCAAAGAAGGGCCAGATGTATACAGAATGGTGTCGTCTGCGTAGAGGTGGATCAGGGAATCACCCGTAGCAAGAGCGACATCGTTGATTTATACAGAGAAAAGAGTCAGCCCGAGAATTGAACACTGTGGTACCCCCATAGAGACTGCCAGAGGTCCGGACAACAGGCCCTCCGATTTGACACACTGAACTCTGTCTGCGAAGTAGTTGGTGAACCAGGCGAGGCAGTCATATGAGAAACCAAGGCTATTGAGTCTGCCGATAAGAATACGGTGATTGACAGAGTTGAAAGCCTTGGCCAGGTCGATGAAGACGGCTGCACAGTACTGTCTTTTATCGATGGCGGTTATGATATCGTTTAGTACCTTGAGCGTGGCTGAGGTGCACCCATGACCAGCTCGGAAACCGGATTGCACAGAGGAGAAGGTACGGTGGGATTCGAAATGGTCAGTGATCTGTTAATTAACTTGGCTTTCAAAGACTTTAGAAAGGCAGGGCAGGATGGATATAGGTCTATAACAGTTTGGGTCTAGAGTGTCACCCCCTTTGAAGAGGGGGATGACCGCGGCAGCTTTTCAATCTTTAGGGATCTCGGACGATACGAGAGGTTGAACAGACTGGTAATAGGGGTTGCAACAATGGCGGCAGTTAGTTTTAGAAAGAGAGGGTCCAGATTGTCTAGCCCAGCTGATTTGTACGGGTCCAGGTTTTGCAGCTCTTTCAGAACACCTGCTATCTGGATTTGGGTGAAGGAGAAGCTGGGGAGGCTAGGGCAAGTAGCTGCAGGGGGTGCGGACCTGTTGGCCGGGGTTGGGGTAGCCAGGAGGAAAGCATGCTCAGCTGTAGAGAAATGCTTATTGAAATATTTGATTATCATGGATTTATCGGTGGTGACCGTGTTATCTAGCCTCAGTGCAGTGGGCAGCTGGGAGGAGGTGTTCTTGTTCTCCATGGACTTTACAGTGTCCCAGAACTTTTTGGAGTTAGAGCTATAGGATGCAAATTTCTGTTTGAAAAAGCTAGCCTTTGCTTTCCTGACTGACTGTGTATATTGGTTCCTGACTTCCCTGAACAGCTGTATATCGCGGGGACTATTTCGATGCTATTGCAGTCCACCACAGGATGTTTTTGTGCTGGTCAAGGGCAGTCAGGTCTGGAGTGAACCAAGGGCTATATCTGTTCTTAGTTCTACATTTTTTGAAACGGGCATGCTTATTTAAGATGGTGAGTAAATAACTTTTAAAGAACGACCAGGCATCCTCACAGGATGAGGTCAATATCCTTCCAGGATACCCGGGCCAGGTCGATTAGAAAGGCCTGCTCGCAATAGTGTTTTACGGAGCGTTTGACAGTGATGAGGGGTGGTCGTTTGACCGCGGACCCATAGCGGATGTGTAATCAGGGCCAGGTAGCCTATGGGCCTACTTCTATGTGTAATCAGGCCAGGTAGCCTATAGGCCTACTTCTATGTGTAATCAGGGCCAGGTAGGCTATAGGCCTACTTCTATGCATAATCAGGTGCGTGTCCTTACTCAACATTGACAGGAGCACTCTCAACAAAAGACAAATAATACATTGTAAACTCGTAAATGGAAGGAAATAAACCAAAACCTTTTTCTCACAAGCATAGCCAAGGTTGTAGGCTCTGCAAACAATGTGCCCACTCCTACAATGACAATGGTAAGACTGTAATAATATATTTTATGCTTTACCGTAACCAAACAAACATTGTAGATTAGAAATGATGGCAATTAAAAGGTAGGCTAAATGTACTATTGGTGAGCCCTCCGCAATGGACTAGTCCACTCAGCCCTCCGCAATGGACTAGTCCACTCAGCCCTCCGCAATGGACTAGTCCACTCAGCCCTCCGCAATGGACTAGTCCACTCAGCCCTCCGCAATGGACTAGTCCACTCAGCCCTCCGCAATGGACTAGTCCACTCAGCCCTCCGCAATGGACTAGTCCACTGAGCCCTCCGCAATGGACTAGTCCACTCAGGCAGACGTGAATCAGACAGATGTCATTTTTTATATATACAGTATCAATCAAAAGTTTGGACACACCTACTCATTCAAGGGTTTGCTTTATTTTTACTATTTTCTACATTGTATAATAATAGTGAAGACATCAAAAGTATGAAATAACACATATGGAATCATGTATTAACCAAATAAAGTGAAATCAAAATATATTTTATATTTGAGATTCTTCAAAGTAGCCACCCTTTGCCTTGATGACAGCTCTGCAGTGTCTTGGTATACTCTCAACCAGCTTCATGAGGAAGTTACCTGGAATGCATTTCACTTAACAGGTGTACCTGTCTTCCAGCTTCACCTCAGATGGCAGACCAAATAAATGCTTCACAGAGTTCAACAGACACATCACATCTCAACATCAACTTTTCTGAGGAGACTGCGTTAATCAGGCCTTCATGGTTGAATTGCTGCAAAGAAACAACTACTAAAGGACACCAATAAGAAAAAGAGACTTGCTTGGGCCAAGAAACATGAGCAATGGAAATTAGACCGGTGGAAATCTGTCCTTTGGTCTGATGAGTCCAAATTTGAGATTTTTGGTTCTAACCTCTGTCTTTGTGAGACACAGACTAGGTGAACGGATGATCTCCACATGTGTGGTTCCCACCGAGAAGCATGGAGGAGGAGCTGTGATGGTGCTTTGCTGGTGACACTGTCATTGATTTATTTCGAATTTAAGTCAAAATTAACCCGCATGGCTACCACAGCACTCTGCAGCGATACGCCATCCCATCTGGTTTGCGCTAAGTGGGATTATCATTTGTTTTTCAACAGGCAAATGACCCAAAACACATTTCCAGGAGTGATGGAGTGATGGAGTGCTGCACCAGATGACCTGACCTCCACAATCTCCCGACTTTTACCCAACCCAATGGTTTGGGATGAGTTTGACCGCAGAGTGAAGGAAAAGCATCCAAGAAGTGCTCAGCATATGTGGGAACTCCAAGAAAGTTGGAAAAGCATGTGAAGCTGGTTGAGAGAATGCCATGAATGTGCAAAGCAACGGGTGGCTACATTGAAGAATATAACATCTAAAATATATTTTGATTTGTGTGCCCAAACTTTGACTGGTACTGTATATAAGCAATTTATATATTTGCCACTGCTCGATTAAAAAAAGCTTAGTAGACCAACAGCCTATCTATCAACCAAACAATCGACCAGTCGACTAAATGGGGTTGGCCCTAAAAGCTGTTCAACAGTTGAGGGCAAAAAGGGGTGAATATTATGAGTCATATAATCCTCCACTCACTATCACAAGGGTTAGTAACTACACAGACTCATTTCATAGAACTTGTTCAAGGATGTGTGATGTCAGATTTACAGAATTAAACCTATCAATAACTTATGGAGGTCTAACTTATAAAGATAACTTATAGACAGAACCTGCTCTTACCATCATAAACAGATTCGCCAATCTTCTCCTCCTCTTCTTCATCTTTAATGTTGACATTCAGCTCCAGTGTTTGACTGCAGTCTTCCAGCTTCACTGATTCCATCTCTGGATCCTGCAGTGTAAACTGGGCTGCACTGTCACAATCAGGACCCAGTGACTGTAGATTGGGTTTATCCTCACTTTTGATGTTACCGGCCTCAGACATAATCGGAGTTGGCCTGTAGTAATGAAGAGAAAATGGCCCCCAAAAGTTATTGTCTTGACAGTTCTGGTAGTTTCTTTATTCTCAAAAAATTATATTAGATCAGGTAGCTAAACATTGAAAACAAACAATTTATTAATTTCACAATAGACAAAGTGCACACTTTAAATTACAGCGCACTTAACCTATAGTATATTTCCTAAATTCACATAAATGCATAAATTACTCAAAAACCATTTAGTACAAGGTTGCAGTATGTTTTAGGCAGCACTATGTACGATTTTCCTGAATAACCTTTTCTTCACTGTATTATTTAACTCCCAATTGTATTTCCGTTCACAACATAGAAACATTTATAGATAAAGATGGAAACAACTGAATGTGTCTGAATATTATTACACATGTAGAAAACTGATAATCATTACGTTCTGCTTCAAAACAGTAATGCAACCTTGAAATTGTCTCTCTCTCATGCACCTGCACTGCCTGAACGGAAGTACGTTGACACCACAGAGTTAGCGCCACCTGCAGTGCTGGAGTCCTGAACCAATTAGTGTAATTCAGTTATTGGCCAATAGATGGCGGTGTTAAATATTTACAAACCATAGCACACAATTTGAAGAAGACAGGGCACTAATAATTGGCTGATTACTCCTAACCCATAAGAATCCCCACCCATTTGACTACTTTAAAATGGTGGAAACCCTCAATGACAATGTGCATGGTAAAACGGGTTACATAGAGGTTGTGTCTTCTATCCATTTCTATGCTTGACGCAGACACAGGCCGGTCCTGGCTGAAATACCACCCTCCTCCTATGAACTACAATAGTCCCAGTAAGCAAAAAAACGTCTAAAATACTTATTTTTCCAAACGTTGAAGTTAGATTCATTTTAGGTTATGAATGAAAGTTGAAAAGTCATATCTGCACATTTAAAATAAGTATTTTCTGGACGTTGAAATCAGTTAATTGAAAGTTGAAAAGACATCTTGAGTACACAACATTAGAGTAAAGTAGGGTCCAACACAGTACATTATACTCTACTATACTCAGGGCTGGGCAATATATATAATTAATTCAAATGTATGTTTTTGAGCTAAATTCCAAATGCCTGTATTTACTTTCATTTTTATGAGTGTTTATGTCCGCTTGTTGTCATGTTGTATTTTTGGTCTCGTCTCCTTCACTCCTCTGTGCCGTGTGCACCTTCCATTTACACCAGAGATCTGAATATAATGACAAGATGCACGTCTTCACCCTAACAATGGGAGTCGTTGTCCCAAAGGCGGAAGGCAGGCAACAAACTTAGGTCCAAAACAAGCCCATAGAAATGCATTGGGCTTATTTTGGACAGAATTTAGCGAGAGTGAAACCTCTTGCTTCACCTCTTTCTCTATGACTTAGACACACCAAGCCCCTCCCCCTGACTTTCACGTCAACAAAGTTGCGAGATCACATCTTCCTCTCTGGCAAGCGGTTTCAACTAGCTATTTATATTTGTGGTTTGGTCCAAAAGAATGGTTCATATGGACACAAACACATTGAGACATTATTTTACTGTAATAGAGAAGTTACCTTTTCTATCAATACCCTGTTTATGTCTCAACTACTCAGATTGAGAGCAGAGCTACACTACTAAAACGGGAGTATCAATGAACATTAATTCTGGAAAATGAATGCTCAGTTTGTCTCGCACGGCATTGGTACCGCTAGCAGTATTTTAGCCATAGGCTTTTATACTAGCTTTCTAGTCTGTGTTGATTATCATTATACTTTTGGGGGGGGGGGGGGGGGGGGGTGGTAGATCAGCTTTAATATTGCAGACAGATTGTGGCTTCCATCAATGTAATTGTCTGCATCATTTCCAATAACCCATAAAAAATGTAAATATACACAGTACCAGTCAAATGTTTGGGCACACCCACTCATTCAAGGGTTTTACTATTTTCTACATTGTAGAATAATAGTGAAGACATCAAAACTATGAAGTAACACATGGAATCATGTAGTATCCAAAATAAAAAGTGTTAAACAAATCAAAATAAATGTTATATTTGAAACTCTTCAAAGTAGCCACTATTTGCCTTGATGACAGCTTTGCACACTCTTCGGCAAACTTAATGACTGTGTTGGAGTCATGCCTGGCCATGCAGTCATGAGTGAACGGGGAGTACAGGAGGGGACTGAGCACGCACCCCTGAGGGGCCCCCGTGTTTAGGATCAGCTTGGCAGATGTGTTGTTACCTACCCTTACCACCTGGGGACAGTTGCAGAGGGAGGTGTTTAGTCCCAGTGTCCTTAGCTTAGTGATGAGCTTTGAGGGCACTATGGTGTTGAACGCTGATCTGTAGTCAATGAATAGCAATCTCACATAGGTGGTCCTTTTGTCCAGGTGGGAAAGGGCGGTGTGGAGTGCAATAGAGATTGCATCATCAGCCTCCCGGGTGGCGCAGGGGTCTAGGGCACTGCACCGCAGTGCTAGCTGTGCCACCAGATGCTCTGGGTTCGCGCCCAGGCTCTGTCGCAGCCGGCCGCGACCGGGAGGTCCGTGGGGCGACGCACAATTGGCCTAGTGTCATCCGGGTTAGGAAGGGTTTGGCCGGTAGGGATATCCTTGTCTCATCGCGCACTAGCTACTCCTGTGGCGGGCCGGGCGCAGTGCGCACTAACCAGGTCGCCAGGTGCACGGTGTTTCCGCCGACACATTGGTGCGGCTGGCTTCCGGGTTGGATGTGCGCTGTGTTAAGAGGCAGTGCGGCTTGGTTGGGTTTCGGAGGACGCATGGCTTTCGACCTTCGTCTCTCCCAAGCCCGTACGGGAGTTGTAGCGATGAGACAAGATAGTAACTACTAACAATTGGATACCACAAAATTGGGGAGAAAAAAGGGGGGTAAAATTATTTTTTTAAACTATATATAAAATAAATAAAAATTAATTAAAAAGAGATTGCATCATCTGTGGATCTGTCGGGGCGGTATGCAAATTGTTGTGGGAATAGGGTTTCTGGGATAATGGTGTTGATGTGAACCATGACCGGACTTTTTTCATGGCTACAGACGTGAGTGCTACAGGTTGGTAGTCATTTAGGCAGGTTATCTTAGTGTTCTTGGGCACAGGGACTATGGTGGTCTGCTTGAATGTAGGTATTACAGACTCAGTCAGGGACAGGTTGAAAATGTCAGTGAAGACCCTTTCCTGTTGGTCAGTGCATGCTCGGAGTACACGTCCTTGGTAATCTGTCTGGCCCTGTGGCCTTGTGAATGTTGACCTGTTAAAAGGTCTTACATTGGCTACTGAGCGCGTGATCACAGTCGTCTGGAACAGCTGATGCTCTCATGCATGCTTCGGTGTTGCTTGCCTCAAAGTGAGCATAGAAGTAATTTAGCTCGTCTGGTAGGTTCGTGTCACTGGGCAGCTCGCGGCTGTGCTTTCTTTTGTAGTCTGTAATATTTTGCGAGCCCTGACACATGCTTGTAAGCAGGAATTATGAGGATAGAATTATGGTCAGATTTGCCAAATAGAGGGCGAGGGAGAGCTTTGTACACGTCTCTGTGTGTGGAGTAAAGGTGATCTAGATTAGTTTTATTTGCATCCGTGACATGCTGGTAGAAATGGGGAAAAACAGATTTCAGCTTTCCTGCATTAAAGTTTCCGGCCACTAGGAGTGCCGCCTTTGGATGAGCATTTTCTTGTTTGCTTATGGCCTTATACAGCTCATTGAGTGCAGCCTTACTGCCAGCATTGATTTGTGGTGGTAAATAGAAAGCAACAAAAAATATAGACAAAAACTCTCTTGGTAAATAGTGTGGTCTACAGCTTATCATGAGATACTTTACCTCAGGCGAGCAAAACCTTGAAACTTCCTTAATATTAGATTTCGTGCACCAGCTGTTGTTTACAAATATACACAGACGCCACCCCTTGTCTTACAAAAGGCAGCTGTTCTATCTTGCAGATGCAGCGCAAACCCTGCCAGCTGTATGCTATCCGTGTCATCGTTCAGCCACGACTCGGTGAAACATAAGACATTACAGTTTATTTGTGATCGAAGCTCGTCTATTTTGTCATCCAATCATTGTACGTTGGCTAATTGGACTGAGGGTAGAGGCAGATTACGCACAAATAATGCCGAAAAACACAATATCACAATTGGTTAGAAAACCATAAAACGGCAGCCATCTACTCCGGCGCCATTCTTCTCAATTTTAAAATAAGTAACAACATTTTAACAATGTTTAGTGTTGCCTAAAATGATTCCACTAATTTGTATTAGTTTGCATCACTTTCAATGAGGGACTTTTATGTTGAGGGCAAACCGCAAATTCCACTATTGTGGCTAATCGTTATTCTGGCTAGCTTCACGTAGCTAGGGACAAGCGGGTACCATGGCTGCTTCCAGGAGGGGGACGGAGACGTTGGCCACAATGTTGGCCACATTCAGATAGAAATGTATTATGTATAACAAACATGCCTCTGATTCTAAGGAATCATGTCAGTTCTATTCAGGGCATTTCTATCTGCAACTTTCCACAACGTTTTTGTACTGAACATCCCCAGGCGAACACGACTGTGTTATGTATGAACCTGGAAAGCCTCACAAATGAACGTGTGGTGGACCCCGCTCCGTGTGCTTGGAAAATATTTTTTATCACGTTCTTCACTCACTCGGTTTGACACGAGAAATTACACAAAACCTTTCCCAAACGTGATAATATCTTGAAGGATGTGTTATCTAATACGTTATGACGTTCTTTCGATAATAGACAGTTTAAACGTGCTATTACATACCTGTAGTAATAAAGCGAAACGCACAACACCGTTCTGTCGTTTTCTTTATTCTGAAGAATGGTGGCAGGCTACCCGGAACTTCCTGTTTCCCACTACCGTAGTGCAACAGCGACATGTATTGGACTGATGGACTAACTACTGCCGAAGCATGTAAAATATAAAGTGAACTTGATTAGCAAGACAAATAAACCTTGGTTTAAAAAAACTAAAGGGTGTCTGTTTTAATGTCTAAGTTTTTCAAACATTCCATATGCATTGTAGATGGTCTCTGTGGAAGGCCACAGAGATAATGCCAGTTTAATCATGTTTACATATCTTGCATTACTCATCTCATATGTATATACTGTATTCTATACTATCTATTGCAACTTAGCCTATGCCGCTCTGACATTGCTTATCCATATATTCATATATATTCTTATTCTTTCCTTTACTTAGATTTGTGTGTATTAGGTATTTGTTGTGGAGTTGTTAGATATTACTTGCTAGATATTGCTGCACAGTCGGAACCAGAAGCACAAGCATTTCGTTACACTCGGAATAACATCTGTTTAACCATGTGTATGTGATCAATAACATTTTATTTGGAAGATCAAGAACCTCATCCACCCTGCTACCATCTAGCAAGCGGAGACGGTACAGGTGCATCAAAGCTGGGACCGAGAATGAAACCGCTTCTATCTCCAGGCCACAAGACTGTTGAACAGTCATCACTGATTTGATTTTGAGAATATTGGTGACTAGCAAATTGGCTTGTCCCAGTGTGTAGAGGTGTCGTGACACGTATTGAGTAGATAAATACAGATATATTTATTTGAATGTCATGAATTAAGCAAAAGCATTATATTTACTGTAAAGATAACCCCCCAAAAACTACAATGATTCAGTAGATCAATAAAGTTGCAGTACTCTAGCAGGTCTCACAGCTGCTTATGCTGATAAAACATGTTAGAGAACAGGTCAGATTTAGCTTTGTGATGCTCATTTCAACTTCCTGTCTTGTTCAGCTTCAGAAAAACAGCAAATATGTCACTTGAAACATCGTTTTTTGGTCATTCATTATACAAAAGAGAAGAGTTTGACCAGTACAAATGTACAAACTTTATTTTTCATTGGCATATAAATTAAGCAGGTTTCAATTAAGTTATCCAAACATATTCATCATTAATGACTAAAATAACTCATCCATTTTAAAATAAAATTTAATAAACAAAAGTATCCACCCAAATGAATGGTGAAAACTGATCACCATCTCTATCTGATACATGTTGTATCTACTAACTCATTCCCACAGAAAACTGCAGAGGAAAGCAGTACCACCCAGTCAACCAGCCTCATGGAGGATATTCAATCATAAGGACAAATCCAAGGTAATCTCAATATCTTTACAGTAGAAACTAACAAAACACACTAAAACTGACAAGGTGCAGACTGATCAGTAAAGTAAAGAGGCTAACATTCTAGAATGCTCCCTTTCCTCTGCACAGTTCTCACAGTGAGAAACAATAGGATTACAATAGAGTGTGTTAGAATTTTTTGATAATTAAGTGATGGAATGATTTTAATCTTCGCTAGTCAGAGAACTGATGAGGAATCTCACATTTATGTATATGTTGGTGTCTTTTTAACTGGCCATGTTGAGAGAAACTCTTCCAACGGTCAGAGCAGGAATAAGGCTTCTCTCCTGTGTGTATATGTTGGAGTGTTCTTAAGTTGCTCTGCTGGGAGAAAATATTCTCACAGTCAGAACAGGAGTAGGGCTTCTCTCCTGTGTGTATATGTTGGAGTGTTCTTAAGTTGCTCTGCTGGGAGAAAATATTCTCACAGTCAGAACAGGAGTAGGGCTTCTCTCCAGTGTTGAGTTATGAACTGTCAGATCCCTTGATATTTTGCAGCTCTTCCCACAGTCAGACCAGGGATAAAGATTCTACATTGTCTGTATTTTTAGGTGTATTTTTAGCTTGATAGAATTGGAAAATCTCCTCACAATGTGGGCAGTGGTGAGACCTCTGAGCTCTGTGATCTTCCTGTTGTTGCTCTCTGGATGTAGAGAATGTCTCAACATGGTCTCCTGTGTGAACAACATCAAAAGAACCAGTCAGTTGGTGTGATATACATGTCAATCAAATTTATTTTATAAAGCCCTTTTTACATCTGCAGTTGTCACAAAGTGCTTTACAGATACCCTAACCTAACGTATAAGGTGTAAAAGAAACACCTAAATGAGGTTGACAGAAACCAGAACCTTCCAGGTTTCAGGCTTTGGCTTCCTCTCTGCCTTCTTCCTGAAAAATGGATGCTCCCGGTGTTTGTTGACTCCGCTGAGGGTGCAGGTACCGAGACTAAAACCCCAAAGGGCAAGCAATACAGAAGCAGAGTGGCTAGTAAAAACTCCTTAGAAGGAACCTAGGAAAAACCTAGAGAAGATCCAGACCCCTTGACTTTTTCCACATTTTGTTATGTTACAGCCTTAATTCTAAAATAGATTAAATAGTGTCCCCCCCCTCCCCCTCATCAATCTACACACAATACCCCAGAATGACAAATAAAAAACAGGTTTTTATAAATTGCAATTTATATATTTTTTTAACCTGGAAATATCACATTTTCCGACCCTTTACTCAGTACTTTGTTGATGCACCTTTGGCAGCGATTACAGAATCGAGTTCTCTTGGGTATGACACGACAAGCTTGGCACACATGTATTTGGGGAGTTTTTCTCCCATTCTTCTCTGCAGATCCTCTCAAGCTCTGTCAGGTTGAAAGGGGAGCGTTGCTACACAGCTATTTTCAGGTCTCTCCAGAGATGTTTGATCGGGTTCAAGTCCGGGCTCTGGCTGGGCCACTCAAGGACATTACAAAACTTGTCTCGAAACCACTCCTGCGTTGTCTTGGCTGTGTCAGAGTGACCATCAGGTTCTTGCTCACCTCCCTGACAAAGGCCCTTTTCCCCTGCTTGCGTAGTTTGCCCGGGCAGCCAGCTCGAGCAAGCGTCTTGGTGGTTCCAAACTTCTTCCATTTAAGAATGATGAAGGCCACTGTGTTCTTGGGGACCTTCAATGCCACAAACATTTTTGGTACCCTTCCCCAGATCTGTGCCTCCACACAATCCTGTCTCTGAGCTCTACGGACAATTCCTTCGACCTCAGGTGTGTGCCTTTCCAAATCATATCCAATCAATTGAATTTACCACAGGTGGACTCCAATCAAGTTGTAGAAACATCTCAAGGATGATCAATGGAAACAGGATGCACCAGAGCTCAATTTCGAGTCTCATAGTAAAGGGTCTGAATATTTATGTAAATAAGGTATTGATGTAAAAAATAAAATCTAAAAAAATTCTAAAAACCTGTTTTTCCTTTAGCATTGTGGGGTATTGTGTGTAGATTGCAGAGGAAAACGTTTTATTTAATCAATTTTAGAATAAGGCTGTAACGTAACAAAATGTGGGAAAAACCAAGGGGTCTGAATACTTTCCGAATGTACTGTAGCTAATTTAGAAAAACGGGATTGTCTTTTTCTCCCCTTTTAAACATTACAAATAACAATGGAAATCAACAACTCTGTCTCTGTTATCATATGTTTCTTTCTAGTAAGTATTTCCCATCCTGGAGACTGAGACCTTGTGGAAATCTGTGGTAGAGAATAATGAATGACAATATAGACACTACGTTAAGCATGTAGCTACCTAGGCCTTGCAAACTAGTTATTGTGTTATCCAGCTAGCTATAAAATTGCATGCTAACACGAAAGATTTGTATAACTAACCCAAGATAGACCACACCCTGTTGTTTCCAATTGAGGACTTTTATTATGAAGGCGAACCGTAAATTATACTGTTGTGGATTATCGCAAAAGTGAGCCCTGCTAGCTAGCGAGTAGCGACCATAACATAGCTATTTGCCATCTTTATGTTAGATAATTTAGCTACAGTGGCTAGACAAGGTCAGAAAACTATCTAGTGTGCTAGCTAATCCAAACAAAACTCAACATACTACATGGTAAATCTATTCTGTACAATGTGCTATGGTAACTTGTTAGCTAGCTAGCCTAGTTGGTAGGCCTAACATTAACGCCAGCTAACGTTAGCTTGCTACATTTATGGCTCTTCCGTTAGCTAGCTAGCCTTCCGTTAGCTAGCTAGCCTTCCGTTAGCTAGCTAGCCTTCCGTTAGCTAGCTAGCCTTCCGTTAGCTAGCTAGCCTTCCGTTAGCTAGCTAGCCTTCCGTTAGCTAGCTAGCCTTCCGTTAGCTAGCTAGCCTTCCGTTAGCTAGCTAGCCTTCCGTTAGCTAGCTAGCCTTCCGTTAGCTAGCTAGCCTTCCGTTAGCTAGCTAGCCTTCCGTTAGCTAGCTAGCTTGTTAACGTCCTATGCTAAATCGTCCAGCACTATTCATGTATTCCCAAAAGGAAACGAAACAAATTGCATGGAAAACATACTTTTCTCTCTTCTGTCTTGACGTTTTTATCTTGTCTATAACACTTTTTTTCTTTTGCGGCAATCTACCATGTCCAGATTTTGCACACTGACCTTCTCGACCCCTGTTCTAAAGACAATCATGTACTTTTTACTTAATACATTTTCCCTGACACCTTACTTAATACATTTTCCCTGACACCCAAAAGTACTCATTACAGTTCGAATGCTTAGCAGGACAGGAAAATGGTCCAATTCACAGTTACCAAGAGAACAACCCGGGTCATCCCTACCTCCTCTGACCTGGTGGACATACTAAACATAAATGCTTTGTTTGTAAATTATGTCTGAATGTTGGAGTGTGTCCATTGGCTATGCATAATATTTTTTAAATTGTGCCGTCTGGTTTGCTTAATATAAGGAATCTGAGATGATTAATGCATTGACTTTTGCAACTTAAGTATATTTAAAACCAAATACGTTTAGACTTTTACTCAAGGAGCATTTTACTGGGTGACTTTCTATTAAGGTATATTTACTTTTACTCAAGTATGACAACTGGGTACTTTTTCCACCACTGGCTATTGGTTCACTGTAATTACAAGTAAGTACCCCTCAAGATAGACTTCATTATAACTGGCCAAATCCTGTGTAACACCTAGTAATTACATTGTACTTGTGCAGATATTAAATATACTCTGTGGTGTACTAGTGTATTTGTTATGTCACTTCCACAAGCTGTAAATTGAGGGCCAGGTTGTCAGGGTAGTGTACTGTATAGGTACACATTAATTACTCCTAAAGATACACTTCACTTTATCTAGCTAAATCCTGTGTAAGAAGTAGAAATTACATTGTATTTAGCCAAACATTACATGTGCTTTGAACGTTTCTTATTCCTCATCTGGGATGAGACTTGTATTATATTTGTTTTCGTAAACTCAACCAAGTTAACCCAGATCGGACGCTTTATTTTGGGGGCTAGTGCTAGCAACAGCGTTGACTGTAGATGTATTTTGAACAGTGCACATTAATGTTTAAGTAATTACATTTTTTATTTTACCAGGGAAGTTGACTGAACACATCCTCATTTACAGCAACAACCTGGGGAATAGTTACAGGGAAGAGGAGGGGGGATGAATGAGCCTGGAAGCTGGGGATGATTAGATGGCCAAGATGGTATGAGGGTCAGAATGAGAACTTAGCCAGGACTCCGGGGTTAACACACCTGCTCTTACGATAAGTAAGAGAAAGGTAACACAATCTTCCTCTCTGGTTCCATTCCCTAATAGCAAGTGGGTCATTGTTGATTTGTGGTGATAATGCTGTCCCTAGACATTGGTACCATATAAAACACTTTAAAATGACAATACTTTTTTTTCATTTTATTTAACTGTTATTTAATAAGAAACATATGTAAGTTCTTTATAATGCAAAACATATATTTGTGTGCATTGTAGCAATTACTGGTGGCTAGCAAATTGGCTTGTCCCCATGGTGATGTGTAAAGGTGTCAGTGACATGTTGAGTAGATAGACATGTAAATTATTTTGAATGCCATGAATTAAACAAAAACATTGTATTTTCTGTATAGATAACCCAAAAAACAAAGGTTGACCAACACAAATTAATGTAGAATGTTTATTTTTCATTAGCAGATCAATTAAGTTCATTACAGTTATCCAAATGCATTAATGATCAATGACTAAAATAATGAATCTATCTAGTTTTAAAAGACAATTTAATTAACACGTAGTCGTTTCATAGCCTGTGTATCATTAAACAAAAGTTATGTAGTAAAAAAAGAACTGACACCATCTCTATCTGATACATGTGTCTACTAGCTCATTTTCACAGAGAACTGCAGAGGGACAACTTGGTGTCAGAGCAAAATGTACTATATGTAAAAAAAAATTTAAAAAAATTGATAAAAACATAGTGTAACAGTATAACTTTAAACCGTCCCCTCGCCCCGACACGGGCGCGAACCAGGGACCCTCTGCACACATCAACAACAGTCACCCACGAAGCGTCGTTACCCATCGCTCCACAAAAGCCGCGGCCCTTGCAGAGCAAGGGGCAACACTACTTCTAGGTTTCAGAGCAAGTGACGTAACTGATTGAAACGCTGTTAGCGCGTACCCGCTAACTAACTAGCCATTTCACATCCGTTACACTCACCCCCCTTTCGACCTCCTCCCTTTTCCGCAGCAACCAGTGATCCGGGTCAACAGCATCAATGTAACAGTATAACTTTAAACCGTCCCCTCGCCCCGACACGGGCGCGAACCAGGGACCCTCTGCACACATCAACAACGGTCGCCCACGAAGCATCGTTACCCATCGCGCCACAAAGGCCGCGGCCCTTGCAGAGCAAGGGGCAACACTACTTCTAGGTTTCAGAGCAAGTGACGTAACTGATTGAAACGCTGTTAGCGCGTACCCACTAAGTAACTAGCCATTTCACATCCGTTACAATAGCACACAATTTAGTATTTTACGGTATGTTATGTTACATTGGCCTATAACTGTAATACGATTTGTAGGATGTATAGTATGTTACAAATTAGATTTAGTACAATATGTTACGAATTTATGATATTTTACGTATTCCAATTTGTTGTTGCTAACATTAACATGCTAAGTAGTTGCATGCTAGGCTAACATGCTAAGCAGACTATATATACAAAAGTATGAGGACACCTCTTCAAAATAGTGTATTTGTCTATTTCAGCCATACCCTTTGCTGACAGGAGTATAAAATCGAGCACACAGCCATGCATTCTCCATAGACAAACATTGACAGTAGAATGGCCTTACTGAAGAGCTTAGTGACTTTCAATGTGGCACCGTCAGTTCATAAAATTTCTGCCCTGCTTGAGCTGCCCTGTTCAACTGTAAGTGCTGTTATTGTGAAGTGGAAATGTCTAGGAGCAACGGCTCAGCCGTGAAGTGGTAAGCCACACAAGCTCAAAACACAGGACCGCCGAGTGCTGAAGCATGTAAAAATTGTTTGTCCTCGGTTGCAACACTCACTATCAAGTTCCAAACTGCTGCTTTTCATGGTTCGGACTAGTCCCCTTAGTTCCAGTGAAGGGAAATCTTAACGCTACAGTATACAATGACATTATAGATGATTCTGTGCTGCCAACTTTGTGGCAACAGTTTGGGGAAGGCCCTTTCCTGATTCAGCGTGACAATTCCCCCGAGCACAAATAGACGTCCATACACAAATGGTTTGTCGAGATCAGTGTGGAAGAACTTGACTGGCCTGCACAGAGCCCTGACCTTAACCCCATCGAACACCTTTGGGATGAATTGAAACGTTGACTGCGAGCCAGACCTAATCGCCCAACATCAGTGCCGACCTCACTAGTGCTCTTGTGGCTAAATGGAAAAAGTTCCCACAGCAATGTTCCAACATCTAGAGTAAAGCCTTCCCAGAAGAGGAGTCCTTTATTGCAGCAGAAAAGGGGGACCAAGTCCATATTAATGCCCATGATTTTGGAAGTAGATGTTTGACGAGCAGGTGCCCACATACACTACCATTCAAAAGTTTGGGGTCAATAAGAAATGTCCTTGTTTTTGAAAGAAAAGCAATTTTTTTGTCCATTAAAATAATATCAAATTGATCAGAAATACAGTGCAGTCTCAACGTCAACAGTGAAGAGGCGACTCCGGGATGCTGGCCATCTAGGCAGAGTTCCTCTGTCCAGTGTCTGTGTTCTTTTGCCCATCTTTTATTGTTATTGGCCAGTATGAGATTTGGCTTGCAACTCTGCCTAGAAGGCCAGCATCCCGGAGTCGCCTCTTCACTGTTGACGTTGAGACTGGTGTTTTGTGGGTACTATTTAATGAAGTTACCAGTTGAGGACTTGTGAGGCGTCCGTTTCTCAAACTAGACACTAATGTACTTGTCATCTTGCTCAGTGGTGCACCGAGGCCTCCCACTCCTCTTTATATTCTGGTTAGGGCCAGTTTGCTCTGTTCTGTGAAGTGAGTAATACACAACATTGTACGAGATTTTCAGTTTCTTGGCAATTTCTCTCATGGAATAGCCTTCATTTCTCAGAACAAGAATAGACTGACGAGTTTCAGAAGAAAGTTATTTGTTTCTAGCCATTTTGAGCATGTAATCGAACCCACAAATGCTGATGCTCCCGATACTCAACTAGTCTAAAGAAGGCCAGTTTTATTGCTTCTTTAATCAGCACAACCGTTTTCAGCTGTGCTAACATAATTGCAAAAGGGTTTTCTATTGATCAATTAGCCTTTTTAAATTATAAACTTGGATTAGCTAACACAACGTGCCATTGGAACACAGGAGTGATGGTTGCTGATAATGGGTCTCTGTACGCCTATGTAGATTTTCCATAAAGAAAATCTGCCGTTTCCAGCTACAATAGTAATTTACAACATTAACAATGTCTACACTGTATTTCTGATCAATTTGATGTTATTTTAAAATGGACAAAAAAAAGTATTTTCTTTCAAAAACAAGGACATTTCTAAGTGACCCCAAACTTTTGAACTGTAGTGTACTTTTGGTCATGTAGTGTAGTTGCAAAGTTGCTTATTAGCTAAAATGCTAAAGTTGTCCGTGATGAGATTTGAACACGCAACCGTTGGGTTGCTAGACTTTCATATTATATGCTGACTCATCCATCCACCCGACCAACCACCATCCTATTGTTTTTACCTTAAAAGGACATTTTAAAATGTTTCAACTTCATATTCATCATCTCCAGCACCACCCCAACATCAACACATGTGAAAATGGCGCGTTTCTATGTTTTGAAGTAAAAAAAGAGGATTTCCAATGTCATAATTCTATAACGCTCCCTTTCCTCTGCACAGTTCTCTCACAGTGAGAAACAATAGGATTACAATAGAGTGTTCTAAGCTTTCTTCATTTGATCCAATTCATTCTTACCACTTCTTTTATGAGATGAGGATTAATTGATGGAGTGACTTTAATCTTAGCTGGTCTGAGAGAAGTGATGTGAATTCTCTCCTTTATGTATACATTGATGTGTTTTTAAGGTAGCCAATCGGGAGAAACTCTTCCCACAGTCAGAGCAGTAGTAAGGCTTCTCTCCTGTGTGTGTTCTCTGATGAGATTTTAGCTCAGTTGATGTTGTGAAGCATTTTCCACAGTCAGAACAGGAATAAGGCTTCTCTCCTTTATGTATACGTTGGTGTATTTTTAAGTTGCCCTGTTGGGAGAAACTCTTCCCACAGTCAGAGCAGGAGTAAGGCTTATCTCCTGTATGTATTCGCTGGTGACATTTTAATATATCCAATCGGGTGAAACTCTTTCCACAGTCAGGGCAGGAGTAAGGCTTCTCTCCTGTGTGTATTCGCTGGTGACATTTTAAGTGAACCTGTTGAGAGAAACTCTTCCCACAGTCAGAGCAGCAGTAAGGCTTCTCTCCTGTGTGTGTTCTCTGATGAACTCTTAACTCAGCTGATGTTGTGAAGCATTTTCCGCAGTCAGAGCAGAAGTAATGCTTCTCTCCTGTATGTATATGTTGGTGGGTTTGTAAGTGGCTCTGTTGAGAGAAACTCGCCCCACAGTCAGAGCAGAAGTAAGGCTTCTCCCCGGTGTGTATTTTTAGGTGTGTTTTTAAGTTGCTTGATACGGAGAAACTTTTCCCACAGTCAGAGCAGGAGTAAGGCTTCTCTCCTGTGTGTATACGTTGGTGTGTTTTTAAGCTGCTCTGTTGAGAGAAACTCTCCCCACAGTCAGAGCAGGAGTAAGGTTTTTCTCCAGTGTGGACTCGCAGATGAACTGTCAGAGCCTGTGATGTTGTGAAACTCTTCCCACAGTCAGTGCAGGAATAGAGATTCTCTCCTGTGTGTATTTTTAGGTGTATTTCTAGTTTTGATAGAATTGGGAAAATCTCCTCACAATGTGGGCAGTGGTGAGACCTCTTAGCGCTGTGATCTTCCTGCTGTTGTTCTCCGGATGTAGAGAATGTCTCAATATGGTCTCCTGTGTGAACAACATCAGAAGAACCAGTCAGTTGGGGTGATATACATATGACTTCATATCAGTAGGCTGTACAATACAGGGAATAAAGCTATTAGGGCTGTCCCGACAAAAAAAATATTCCCGGTCGACCGAGAGTCTTGTTTTCTTTTGACCAAATGTTTTAATTTTCAAAACGTGTATTTTTCCATATATATGTGTTGAAATAAAATCAACTATATGGAGGCTACTGAGCTTGTCTGATGCTTTAAGTGCTGCGATTAAAAATTACACAAATTATTCAAGAGGGATCCAGAGATCAATATAGCGTAACCAGAAGAAAATAAATCTGTTCTCGACTCTCCTCCTCCCGCTGCTGCGTTATGATTTGTGGAAGAGTTTCGTTTAATTTATAATAAAGTCTTCATATCTCAAATCAATGTCATGTGGTTAATCAAAATTATATCAAAATGACACAAATCTAAAAGTAACTTCTATTGCCAATATGTAAAAATAGCCTACATAAAGCCAACAAATAAAAACATTGCAGCCTGCAGGTAGAACATACCCTGATGAAAATAGATATCCTATGAATCAAATTGGCTGCACATGGCCTGTCTGCAAGAAACTTGAAACATTGTATCAATTAATCATTTGGTCTGGCCCTTGCTAGCAAACTTGCAACATTGTATAAAATATTCTTGGCCCTTAGAGTTTCCCGTGCCAGTGAGCTCCAGACAGACAGAGCTGTAGGCTATTTTGTACAAGGGATAAGAAGTAATCAGGTAGGCCTATTTTATGACGTTTCCACTGGATCAGAGCATTACATTTTTTCCCCTTTCATGCTGAGTATTTATCAAAAGGGAGAGAGATGGAACGATTTTTCAAATAGGCTACGTTGAGGAACTATTGTCATTCTCACTGGATATGGAAACAGACTTTGTTTACTTGCTGTTTGAGGTGAAGTAATTTTTTATTTGAAAAACTCCAGTGACGATGAGTTAAGACAATCAGAAATAGTATCAGATCCCCAAATGGGCACATTTATAGGCCTTCATTTTCAAGCAGGGCAGGTAGCCTATAGGCCTACTTCTATGTGCAATCAGGGCCAGGTAGGCTATAGGCCTACTTCTATGTGTAATCAGGGCCAGGTAGGCTATAGGCCTACTTCTATGTGTAATCAGGCCAGGTAGCCTATAGGCCTACTTCTATGTGTAATCAGGGCCAGGTAGGCTATAGGCCTACTTCTATGTGTAATCAGGGCCAGGTAGGCTATAGGCCTACTTCTATGTGTAATCAGGGCCAGGTAGCCTATAGGTCTACTTCTATGTGTAATCAGGCCAGGTAGCCTATAGGCCTACTTCTATGTGTAATCAGGCCAGCTACAATAGACAATTAATAAATTTACAACTCGTAAATGGAATGAGATATACCAAAATATTTTTCTCAGTGTAGCCAAGGTTGTAGGCTCTGCAAACAATGTGTCCACTCCTACAATGATAATGGTAAGACTGTAATAATAATATATTGAATGCATTACCGTAATTAAACAAACATTGTAGATTAGAAATGCTAAATGTACTAAGGCTAAATGTACTACCGCAATGGACTAGTCCACCCAGACAGGCAATGGACTAGTCCACCCAGACAGGCAATGGACTAGTCCACTCAGACAGGTGTGAATCAGACAGATGTCTTGTGTGCCATACATTTTTTATATATACAGTACCAGACAAAAGTTTGGACACACCTACTCATTCAAGGGTTTTCTTTATTTTTACTCTTTTCTACGTTGTAGAATAATAGTGAAGACATCAAAACTATGAAATAACACTTGTGGAATCATGTAGTAACCAAAAAAGTGTTTAAAAAAATCAAAGATAATTTTATATTTGAGATTCTTCAAAGTAGACACCCTTTGCCTTGATGACCAGCTTCATGAGGTAGTCACCTGGAATGCATTTCAATTAACAGGTGTGCCTTGTTCAATGTTCATTTGTGGAATTTCTTATCTTCTTAATGCGTTTGAGCCAATCAGTTGTGTTGTGACATGGTAGGGGTGGCATATAGAAGATAGCCCTATTTGGTAAAAGACCAAGTCCATATTATGACAATAACTGCTCAAATAAGCAAAGAGAAATGACAGTCCATCATTACCTTAATACACGAAGGTCAGTCAATCCGGAAGATGTCAAGAACTTTGAAAGTTTCTTCAAGTGCAGTCGCAAAAACCATCAAGTGCTATGATGAAACTGGCTCTCATGAGGACCGCCACAGGAAAGGAAGACCCGACTCTGCCGCAGAGGATAAGTTAGAGTTACCAGCCTCAAAAATTGCAGCCCAAATAAATGCTTCACAGAGTTCAAGTAACAGACATCCCAACATCAACTGAGATTTTTGGTTTCAACCACCGTGTCTTTGTGAGGCGCAGAGTAGGTCCTCCTTCCCACCGTGAAGCATGGAGGAGCAGGAGTGATGGTGTGGGGGTGCTCTGCTGGTGACACTGTCAGTGATTTATTTTGAATTCAAGGCACACTTAACCAGCATGGCTACCACAGCAATCTACAGCGATATGCCATCCCAACTGGTTCTGAGCATAGCAGGACTATTATTTGTTTTTCAACAGGACAATGACCCAACACACCTCCAGGCTGTGTAAGGGCTATTTGACCAAGAAGGAGAGTGATGGAGTGCTGCATCAGATGACCTGGCCTCCACAGTCACCCGACCTCAACCCAATTGAGATGGTTTGGGATGAGTTGGACCGCAAAGTGAAGGAAAAGCAGCCAACAAGTGCTCAGCATATGTGGGAACTCCTTTAAGACTGTTGGAAAAGTATTCCTCATGAAGTTGGTTGAGAGAATGCCAAGAGTGTGCAAAGCTGTCATCAAGGCAAAGGGTGGCTACTTTGAAGAATCTAAAATATATTTTGATTTGTTTAACACTTTTTTGGTTACTACATGATTCCATGTGTTATTTCGTAGTTTTGATGTCGTCAGTATTATTCTACAATGTAGAAAATAGTAAAAAATAAAGAATGGGTGTGTCCAAACTTTTGACTGGTACTGTATATTTGCCACTGCTCGACTAAAAAAAAATCTTGGTCGACTAACAGCCTATTGACCAACAATTGACCAGTCGACTAAATGGGGTCGGCCCTAAAAGCTATTCCACAGTTGAGGGCAGAAAGGGGCGAAAGGGGTGAATATTATGAGTTATATCATCCTCCACTCACTATCACAAGGGTTAGTAACTACACAGACTAATTTCATATCATCCTCCACTCACTATCACAAGGGTTAGTGTTAGGTTCTAAATGAACCTAATTAAAATCACAGACACTTAAGAAAGCTCAAACCAAGTTTATTCACCCATTGGGTCAATACGGCAGCATAAGACAAAATACATATTCACACCAGTGGTAGTATATATACCCCAATTTGGGTGGAGTCTCTTGCTTTTCTCTAAACATGACATCTTTATTACTAGGCAGAAAGTTAAGTGATACGGGCCACAAACTGTTCCTTCTCCCTTAAGGTGACCTGACCTTGGCCCCCCTTCCTCACTAATCCACAGCTCTCCACCCTTATCAGTACATCTTAACATGTGATCATCATCCCATCACTCAGTACATTCCAATCTTAACTGTATCCACCATATCCATTTCCCTCCTAAAGATAACCATTCACTTCTGGTGTAGACCCTCTAGACCAGGCCTGGTGATTGGTGTCAAACTTTTTCCCCAGCCCCAGCTAACACACTTGACTTCAATAATCAACTAATCATGATCTTCAGTTAAATAATGCAATTAGTTTAAATCAGCTGTGTTTGCTAGGGATGGGGGCAAAGTGTGACACCAATCAGGCCCCCAAGGACTGGAATTTCCCAGTCCTGCTGTAGACCATAGCACTCAATATTTCTATAGGATACCTGATAATTAACACTATTCCAAATTTAGGAGTCAGAACCCAGAATCCATCATTAGTAACTACACAGACTCATTTCATATCATCTTCCATTCACTATCACAAGGGTTAGTAACTACAGACTCATTTCATATCATCCTACATTCACTATCACAAGGGTTAGTAACTACAGACTAATTTCATATCATCCTCCACTCACTATCACAAGGGTTAGTAACTACAGACTAATTTCATATCATCCTCCACTCACTATCACAAGGGTTAGTAACTACAGACTAATTTCATATCATCCTCCACTCACTATCACAAGGGTTAGTAACGACAGACTCATTTCATAGAACTTTAAAACACCGGCAGTTTGTCTATTTCACTTCTTTAGTCTACTCTCTGATCACTCCAGATAGACCAGTTAATAAAACAAATACTGGTGTCAAACCATGCAAGTGTCAGTAGCATGAAATAACATCTACTTTCTCATTGAAACAGTTCTACTGTAACTTTTCGAACAACAAACTTAGTTAGACAGAATCTGCTCTTACCATGAGAAACAGATGTCCCAATCTTCACCTCCTCTTCTTCATCTTTAATGTTGACATTCAGCTCCAGTGTTTGACTGCTGTCTTCCAGCTTCACTGATGCCATCTCTGGATCCTGCAGTGCAAAACGGTCTCCTGTGTCACAATCAGGACCCAGTAACTGTAGGTTTGGTCTCAGTGTGGAAGGAGAGAGGCAGGCTGGGTTTGTCCTCACTGTTGATGTTACCGGCCTCAGACTTAATCTGAGTCGGCCTGTAGTAATAAAGAGAAACGGACACAAAAATTAGTCTTGAAAGTTCTGACACAATATTTATTCTCAAACTATATTAGATCAGGTAGCTAAGCACTGACAACAAACCATTCAATTCATCTTTACATTAGACACAACGTTCACACTATAAATTAGGGTACACTACGTAAATGAACATAGCGTATTCTAAACTAGATTTCCTAAACAGTGTATTCAGATAATATTCAGACATCTTGACATTTTACACATTTTGTTACATTACAGCCTTATTCTAAAATGTATTAAATCGTTTTCCCCCCTCATCAATCTACAGACAATACCCCATAATGACAAAGCGAAAACAGGTTTTATGAATGTTTTGCAAATGTATTAAAAATTTAAAACAGAAATATCACATTTACATAAGTATTCAGACCCATTTACTCAGTACTTTGTTGATGCACCTTTGGCAGCGATTACAGCCTCGAGTCTTCTTGGGTATGACGCTACAAGCTTGGCAGACCTGTATTTGGGGAGTTTCTCCCATTCTTCTCTGCAGATCCTCTCAAGCTCTGTCAGGTTGGATGGTGAGCGTCGCTGCACAGCCATTTTCAGGTCTTTCCAGAGATGTTCAATCTGGATCAAGTCCGGGCTCTGGCTGGGCCACTCAAGGACATTCAGAGACTTGTCCCAAAGCCACTCCTGCATTGTCTTGGCTGTGTGCTTAGGGTCGTTGTCCTGTTGGAAGGTGAACCTTCACCCCAGTCTGAGGTCTTTAGCAGGTTTTCATCAAGGATCTCCCTGCTCCATTCATCTTTCCCTCGATCCTGACTTGTCTCTCAGTCCCTGCCGCTGAAAAACATCCCCACACCATGACACTGCCACCACCATGCTTCACTGTAGGGATGGTGCCAGGTTTCCTCCAGATGTGACACTTGGCATTCATGCCAAAGAGATTCATCTTGGTTTCATCAGACCAGAGAATCTTGTTTCTCATGGTCAGAGTCCTTTAGGTGCCTTTTGGCAAACTCCAAGCGGGCTGTCATGTGCCTTTTACTAAGGAGTTGCTTCCATCTGGCCACTCTACAATAGGATTGACTGGTCGAGTGCTGCAGAGATGGTTGTCCTTCTGGAATGTTCTCCCATCTCCACAGAGGAAGTCTGGAGTTCTGTCAGAGTGACCCTTGGGTTCTTGGTCACCTCCCTGATCAAGGCCCTACTCCCCCTATTGCCCAGTTTGGCCGGGCAGCCAGCTCTAGGAAGAGTCAATCCTGTCTCAGAGCTCTACGGAAATTCCTTCGACCTCATGGCTTGGTTTTTACTCTGACATGCACTGTCAAATGTGGGACCTTATATAGACAGGTGTGTGCCTTTCCAAATCATGTCCTATTAATTGAATTTACAACATCAAGGATGATCAATGGAAACAGGATGCACCTGAGCTCAATTCTGAGTCTCATAGCAAAGGGTCTGAATACTTATTGAAATAAAGCATTTGTTTTAATTTTTTTTATAAATTTGCAAAAAATTCAAAAAAAATGTGTTTATGCTTTGTCATTATGGGGTATTGTGTGTAGATTGATGAGGAAAAACATTTAATTTCATCAATTTTAGTACAAGGGTAAAGTAAAAAAATGTGGAAAAGGGAAGGGATCTGAATACCTTCAGAATGCACTGTAAGTAATAAGCAACTTGTTCTCATGCTGAGAAATAAGGTAGGCCACTTGATTTAAACATCTGAACATGTTGGACAGGCTAACATAATTTTCAAACAGTTGGAGACAGAAAGAAGGGTGTGTTCATAACAATTCAACTGTTCGACCTTGTTAGCAAATAGATCCAAGTAGCAAATAGATCTAAACTTGAAATATAAAGATTAGCTGGCTAATCACTGGCACGTGGGCTTGAGAGAAGTGATTATTGCAACAACAAAAAATAGCAGGTTAAACTATTTTGATAAAATAATAAATTATTAGTGGGTGTTATGGTTGTGGATGGCTTATATTTAGCCTCAGTATAACTTCACAAACCCTGGATTCATTAGATTATTGCTGACTGTTTGAAATGCAGTGTATTCAACCTTTAATTGTACAACGCTTATATATATATTAGTGAATTGCCTAAGTAAAAAATAAAAAAGATACAGCTGTATGATTTTTAGGCCATATCGCCCAGCCCTAACGGAGTACATTAGAGTAGAGTACAATACAGTACGTTATACTGTACTATACTCTATACTGTTGTACTGTACTGAACTAACCGTTACTTTTCTTTCCTGTACTCTACTGTACTGTGCTTTCCAATCTTGTGAAACAGTAGCTATGTTTCCAACAAGTTATCCAGTGATTTTTTTTGTTGACAAGTAGAAAAAGTTTGAATTGAAAATAGATCAGATAATTGCCCGCTAGTGTTTTCATTTAATTATCTTGTGTCGATAAAAACAGCTGTTAGTAATGATGCACCTCGTACTGTCAAATTCCGCAATCATATTTTAAAAAAAATTTTAAACACAGATTCACTTGTCAGAATAAAGAAAATTTGACAAAAGAAAAATCCACCATCAAACGATTAAAAATGTAGTTGAGCTTTATAACCAATATTCTTATTATTATATTATAACCATAATTTCTCATATCTGTCGTCGCAAAGATTTGACACAATACTTTTGTCGAATGCTCCTGGGTCAATGAAACCTTGCCTAATGATGTGATTGGTTCAGATTTGGTCCGGTCTAATGTTTGGGCCAAGTCAAAAAAAGGCATCCAAAAGACGTTGACGTGGGTCCGTGCTTACTGGGGTGTAGTATCCTACAGTGTCGGCCTATAACTTTATTTTATGAATGTCCATCCATGTGGTAGGCCTAGAGTTTGTAAAACAGCCAGTTGCATTGGCTTTATTAGTGCTGGTTCCTGTGACTAATCATTTTGTCTGTCTATTTAAGCTCCGAATAGACCCATCAGCTAAACAACTTTATTAGGGGTTATCCTGAGCTGATTTGCAATGAGAATCAATGCGTTTAACACAGCGGGAAATGCAGCAGTATTTATTTTTTGCTATGATCATCTCGTCAAAAATGTACAGAGAAACTTGAAACCACTGATTATCATGACAATTTAGCTGACAGGGTTAAACATTCTTACCTATGGATTCTTCAGCCTACTCAGTGACACCCACAGAACACAACTATGTAGAGTTTACACAAATATTAGCATCTCAGCTCTATTGCAGGACTCTGAAACCACTGTTGTCCGGGAGTTTAACCCTGTCAGCTAAATTGTCATGATAATCAGTGGTTTCAGAGTCCTGTAATAGAGCTGAGATGCTAATATTTGTGTAAACTCTACATAGTTGTGTTCTGTGGGTGTCACTGAGAAGGCTGAACAATCCATAGGTAAGAATGTAGAGTGCAATATGAATGTCCAACACAAACAAAAGACCCTCCATACTCAACTGGTGGACCGCAGACCGGATCCAGAATGGGGTCAATACGGACCACGGGACCAAAAAATATATATAATAATACTTTTTTTGTTGGGCTTCGACCCCTGGTATCATATAAACACACATAATACATGGAAATGTGTAAAATTGCAGGAAATTAGCTTTAAAACGGAAAATAATTGATCTTGCCCCATCGCAAAATGTGTATAATTGTGTGATATTACATTTAAACCTGCCAACAAGAGGGTTGTGAAGATTTTGGGGTTGCAAGTTGGGGGTTTGTTACTATGCCAATAAATGACAATATCCATCTGGACCTTTGCCACCTAGGAAATGTGTGTGACTGGACCTTCTCAAATAGTACTGGAGTACCCCTGTAATAGACTGACTGGGAAGGTGATTTTTCAGTCAAAGTCCTGCAACAAGAGCTAAAACGCTAATATGTGTGTTAACTCTTGATAATTGTTTTCTGTGTGTGTCACCTGTTTCATGGGTGCACAATCCAACCCATTTCATAAATACATATAAAAATGTCCCCAATACAATTATGTGGTCTATATCATCCACAGTGGGATTTCAAACGTTTTTTTCTCTTTATTTTAATTTTAATCAATTATTGTAATTCGTTTTAAATGAAGTAACATTCCAATCATGTTAGCATTATCTAGTCCAAATATGGAATGATTCCACTATTTTCTATCCATTTGCCTCACTTTCAATTAGGTACTTTTATTTTGAGGTTGAACCGAAAATTCCACTATTGTGGCTAATCATTATTGTGGCTAGCTTCACATAGGTAGGGACAAGCTGGTACCAGCGCTGCGTCCAGCAGGAGGACTGAGACGTTGGCCACGATCAGATATAAATGTATTATGTAGAACAAACATGCCTCTGATTCTAAGGAATCATGTCAGTTCTATTCAGGGCATTTCTATCTGCAACTTCTAAAACGTTTTTGTACTGAACATCCCCAGGCGAAACCCACTGAGCTATATACGAACAATGAAAGCCTCACAATTGACAACGTGTGGTGGACACCACGCCGTGTGCTTGTAAAATATTTTTTTATCACGTTCTTCACTCACTCAGTTTGACACAAAAAATACACAAAACCTTTCCCAAGCGTTATTTCGATATTAGTCCGTTTAAACGTGATATTACATACCTGTAATAATAAAGAGAAACAGCCAGCACAGTTCTGGCGTTTTCTTTATTCTGTAGAGTGGTGGGCCCGGAACTTCCTGTTCCCCCCACTGCCACAGCGACATTATTGGACTGATGGACTAACTACTACTAAAGCATGTAGAATAATAAAGTGAACTTGATTAGCTACACAAATAATCATTGGTTTAAAAAAACTAAGGGGGTGTCTGTTTTAGTGTCTTAAGTTTTTCAACCCATTACATATGTATTGTAGATGATCTCTGTGGAAGGCCAAGAAGATCATCAAGAACCTCAGCCACCAGAGACACGGCCTGTTCACCCTGCTACCATCTAGGAAAGGGGGATACCTAGTCAGTTGTACAACTTAACGGCTTAAACTGAAACGTGTAATCAGCATTTAACCAAATCCCTCTGAATCAGAGAGGTGCGGGGGGCTGCCATAATCGACATCCACGTCTTCGGCGCCCGGGGAACAGTGGGTTAACAACAGATATTAAACTTGTCAGCTCGCTCTAACTACTAGGCTACCTGCCGCCCCTAGCAGTTGGAGACAGTACAGGTGCATCAAAGCTGGGACCGAGAATGAAACCGCTTCTATCTCCAGGCCATAAGACTGTTAAACAGTCATCACTGATTTGATTTCGAGAATATTGGTGACTAGCAAATTGGCTTGTCCCAATGTGTAGAGGTGTCATGACATGTATTGTGTAGATAAATACAGATATATTTATTTGAATGTCATGAATTAAGCAAAAGCATTATATTTACTGTAAAGATAACCCCCCAAAAACTACAATGATTCAGTAGATCAATAAAGTTGCAGTACTCTAGCAGGTCTCACAGCTGCTTATGCTGATAAAACATGTTAGAGAACAGGTCAGATTTAAATTTGTGATGCTCATTTCAACTTCCTGTCTTGTTTAAGCTTCAGAAAAGCACTAAATATGTCACTTAAAATATGTTTTTTTTGTAATTCGTTACACAAAAGAGAAGGGTTTGACCAGTACAAATTAATGTACAATCTTTATTTTTCATTGGCAGATACATTAAGCAGGCTTCAATTAAGTTATCCAAACATATTCATAATGAATAACTAGTCTAGTTTTAAAATACAATTTAATAAACAAAAATAATCCACCCAAACGAATGGTGAAAACTGATCATCACACCATCTCTATCTGATACCAGCTCATTCCCACAGAAAACTGCAGAGGGAAGCAGTACCACCCAGTCAACCAGCCTCACAGAGGATATTCAACCCTCAGGGCAAATCCAAGGTCATGTCAATATGTTTACAGCAGGAGCTAACAAAACTGACCAGGTGCACACTGATCAGTAAAGTAAAGAGAGGCTAACATTCTATAACACTCCCTTTCCTCTGCACAGTTCTCTCACAGTGAGAAACAATAGGATTACAATAGAGTGTGCTACGATTTCTTGAGAATTAAGTGATGGAATGATTTTAATCTTCACTAGTCAGAGAACTGATGAGGATTTTCACATTTATGTTGGTGTCTTTTTAAGTGGCCATGTTGAGAGAAACTCTTCCAACAGTCAGAGCAGGAGTAAGGCTTCTTTTGCCAAGACTAAACCCCCACAGAGCAAGCAATGCAGACGCCCAGGGGCGAGGAAAAACTCCCTAGAAGGAAGGAACCTAGAGAGGAACCAGAATCTGAGCAGTGCCCAGTCCTCTTCTGGCTGTACTGGGTGACAAATGACTTCGGGAAAGTATTCAGACCCCTGTACTTTTTCCACATTGTTACGTTACATCCTTATTCAAAAATGTATTAAATAGTTTTTATTTTATTTCTCATCAATCTACACACAATACCCCATAATGACAAAGAAAAAACAGGTTTAGACATTTTTGCTAATTTATTTTTAGCTAATCTACCATAAAAGTCTGCAGAGATGGTTGTCATTCTGGAAGGTTCTCCCATCTCCACAGAGGAACTCTAGAGCTCTGTCAGAGTGACCATCAGGTTCTTGGTCACCTCCCTGACCAAGACCCTTCTCCCCCGATTGCTCAGTTTTGCCGGGCGGCCAGCTCTCGCAAGCGTCTTGGTGGTCCCAAACTTCTTCCATTTAAGAATGATGGAGGCCACTGTGTTCTTGGTGACCTTCAATGCTGCAAAAAAAAAATTGGTACCCTTCCCCAGATCTGTGCCTCCACACAATCCTGTCTGAGCTCTACGGCTATTTCCTTCAACCTCATGGCTTGGTTTTGGTCCGTGGGGCGACGCACAATTGGCATAGCGTCGTCCGGGTTAGGGAGGGTTTGGCCGGTAGGGATATCCTTGTCTCAGTATGTAAAATGTAATAAAAATGTATGCACTCTACTGTAAGTCGCTCTGGATAAGAGCATCTGCTAAATGACTAAAATGTAAATGTAAATGTTTTTGCTCTGACATGCACTGTCAACTGTGGGACCTTATATAGACATGTGTGTGCCTTTCCAAATCATGTCCAATCAATTGAATTTACCACAGGTGGACTCCAATCAAGTTGTAGAAACATCTCAAGGATGATCAATGGAAACAGGATGCACCAGAGCTCAATTTCGAGTCTCACAGCAAAGGGTCTGAATACTTATGTCAATAAGGTTGTTTTTTTTTAGTTATATTTCGAAAAAAATATATAAAAACCTGTTTTCGCTTTGGCATTATGGGGTATTGTGTGTAGATTGCAGAGGACATTTTTTATTTTATCAATTTTAGAATAAGACTGTAATGTAACAAAATGTGGAAAAAACCAAGGGGTCTGAATACTTTCCGAATGTACTGTAGCTAATTTAGAAAAACGGGATTGTCTTTTTCTCCCCTTTTTAATGTTACAAATAACAATGGAAATCAACAACTCTTGTCTCTGTTGTCATATGTTTCTTTCTAGTAAGTATTTTCACATCCTGGATTCTGAGATCTTGTGGAAATCTGTGGTAGAGAATAATGAATGACAATTTAGACACTACATTACCCTACAGTAGTTATCATCATCATGCTTTCCATAGTTTAGGCCTATAGCTAGCTAGGCCTTGATAACTAGTTATCGTGTTATCCAGCTAGCTACAAAAGTGCATGCTAACACTTAATATTTGTATAACTAACCCAATATTGACCTCACCCTGTTGTTTCCAATGGGGTACTTTTATTATGAAGGCGAACCTTAAATTCCACTGTTATTTATAATCCTTATTGTGGCTAACTTCACACAACGGTGAGCCTCGCTAGCTAGCGAGTAGCATAGCTATTTGCCAGCTGTATGTTAGGTAATTTAGCTAGCTACAGTAGCTAGTCAATGTTAGAAAACTAGCTAGCTAATACAAACACAATATACTAGATGGAAAGTATATTATGTACAATGTGCTATGGTAACTTGTTAGCTAGCTGACCTAGTTGGTAGGCCTAATAATAACGCCAGCTAACGTTTGCTACCTAGCTAAATTTAGTTAAGTACGTTTGCTAACGTTAGCTAGCTACAGTTATGCCTCTGCAGTTAGCTAGCCAACACTTGGTGAGCATAATAATAAAGAAATTCCCATCAAAATCCTTCTGTTTAAGCATTAGATTTATATTTGCATGGGCTGCGTCTCAATCTTCCGCATCCGCTGATGTCGTCCTTCCGTGGCAGAGCTGCGGTGTTGTTTGTCAGACCAGGAGACACCAACTTCTGTCTGTCTCGTCCGAAAAATTCGGCCTACAAGCTGAGACTCACGAACAAGTATATTTTTCTCTAGGACGCCCACAAGTGTCTGAATGTAACAGGTACCAGTAAAAAACATATTTAAGTATATATTGAAGTACTTTAGTGGGGTGGGGGGGTGCTAAATACAGGTAAATATATGTTTTACTGATCTTAATCTCGCAGATATTGGTTCAGAAACTTCAAAACCAACTTCCCTTTGAAAAGTGTTATCTATATCATCCCCCACTCATTATCGCAAGGGTTATCAACTGTTAGGGTCAATTCCATTTCAATTAGGCAATTCACAAAGTAACCCAAAATCCAATTCAACATTTTCCTCATTCAAAAGCGTTTAAGAGAATTGGATGTCAGAATTACAGAATTCAACCTAACAATAGACTGTGTGATAATTTTTGGAGGTCTAATTTATCAAGATAATTTATAGTTAGATAGAACCTGCTCTTACCATGATTAACAGATTTCCCAATCTTCTCCTCCTCTTCATCTTTAATGTTGACATTCAGGTCCAGTGTTTGACTGCAGTCTTCCAGCTTCACCTTCCAGCTTCATCCAGCCATCTCTGGATCCTGCAGTGCAAACTTGGCTCCACTGTCACAATCAGGACGCAGTGACTGTAGGTTTGGAGTGTGGAATTTGTCAACTCTGAATAGTATCCCAGTCCTAAATAGAAGTCTGAGATCAACTTCCTGGTCCTCCCCTGTGCATGCCACACCCCCTCCCATTGTAATGTACATATTAACACATTTTGAACAATGGCTTCCTAAAATGCTGTGGTGCTGACTAACACAATAGGAAAGGTTGTGGTAGATGTGGGCCATCACAGGTGAGTTCACAGCTTTCACTCTAAACATTCATATCAATAACTCACCCTGAAATGGGCCATCAATACCAGAGTTCTACAATACTATTTACATAATCAACTGGGCATTACAACAGTCTGACCCTCAATATAGTCTTTGGTATATATTGAGCTCTAACAAAGGGGCGTGGAAAAGGTCTGTTGAAATGAATACTGTAATGGTGTAGAGAAAGGTAACAAGCTTCCTCTCTGATTCCATTCCCCAATAGTAACTGGGTCATTGTTGATTTGTGGTGGTAATGCTGTCCCTGGATACCATATAAAACACTTTAAAAATGACAATTGTTTTTTGTTTTATTTAACTGTAATTTAATAAGAAACATATTTAAGTCCTTTACACTGCAAAACATTCATTTGTATGCATTGTAGCAAATTGGATTGTCCCAATGGTGATGTGTAAAGGTGTAGTGACATGTTTTGACTCGATAGATATTTTGAATGCCATGAATTAAACAAAAACATTGTTTTTTGGGTTAACTATACAGAAAATACAAAAGGTTAAACCAGCACAAATTCATATAGAATGTTTATTTTTCATAGGCAGATCAATTACATTAATTGCAGTTATCCAAATAAATGTATCAATGACTAAAGTAATCAATCTAGTTTTATAAGACAATATAATAAACACCTAGTCATTTCATAGCCTTTGTATCATTAAACAAAAGTCATTATGTAGTAAAAAAAGAATCCACCCAAACTAATGTTGAAAACTGATCACACCATCTCTATCTGATACATGTATCTACTAACTAATTCCCACAGAGAACTGATCATCACACCATCTCTACCTGCAGGGGAATAACTTTTTATTTTATTTATTATCATTGTTGAATATTTAAAACATACAATCTATTTGCAGTGAAGCCGCTCGACATCTACATCACATTAGTCATCTGACAGACTCCCATCCAGAGCGACCCACAGATGCAACAACGGTCAAAGCTCTGAGAGACTTGCTGTCAGATCAAAACGTATTATATCTTACAAAAATCCATACCGCTCACTTTAGTATGATACCAGTATATTATGTTACATTACATTGGCCTACGAATGTATATGAGTCGTACAATATAATACGATTTGTAGGACGTATAAGTATGTTACGAATTACAATTCATACAATATGTTATGAATATGCAATACGTATAATATTTTACTTATTCCAATTTGAGGTTGTTAACATAAATTAGCATGCTAAATAGTTACATGCTAACCTAACATGCTGAGTACACTATATAAACTTAGCAAAAAAATAAACTTCCCTTTTTCAGGACCCTGTCTTTCAAAGATAATTCGTAAAAATCCAAATAACTTCACAGATCTTCATTGTAAAGGGTTTAAACACTGTTTCCCATGCTTGTTCAATGAACCATAAACAATTAATGAACATACACCTGTGGAACGGTCGTTAAGACCCTAACAGCTTACAGACGGTAGGCAATTAAGGTCACAGTTATGAAAACTTAGGACACTAAAGAGGCCTTTCTACTGACACCAAAAGAAAGATGCCCAGGGTCCCTGCTCATCTGCGTGAACGTGCCTTAGGCATGCTGCAAGGAGGCATGAAGACAATAAATTGCAATGTCCGTACTGTAAGGCACCTAAGACAGTGCTACAGGGAGACAGGACGGACAGCTGATTGTCCTCGCAGTGGCAGACCACGTGTAACAACACCTGCACAGGATCGGTACATCCGAACATCACACCTGCGGTACAGGATGGCAACAACAACTGCCCGAGTTACACTAGGAACGCACAATCCCTCCATCAGTGCTCAGACTGTCCGCAATAGGCTGAGAGAGGCTGGACTGAGGGTTTGTAGGCCTGTTGTAAGGCAGGTCCTCACCAGGCATCACCAGCAACAACGTCGCCTATGGGCACAAACCAACCGTCGCAGACAGGACTGGAAAAAAGTGCTCTTCACTGACTAGTCACGGTTTTGTCTCACCAGGGGTGATGGTCGGATTTGCGTTTATCATCGAAGGAATGAGCGTTACACCGAGGCCTGTACTCTGGAGCGGGATCGATTTGGAGGTGGAGGGTCCGTCATGGTCTGGGGCGGTGTGTCACAGCATCATCGGACTGAGCTTGTTGTCATTGCAGGCAATCTCAACGCTGTGCTTTACAGGGAAGACATCCTCCTCCCTCATGTGGTACCCTTCCTGCAGGCTCATCCTGACATGACCCTCCAGCATGACAATGCCACCAGCCATACTGCTCGTTCTGTGAGTGATTTCCTGCAAGACAGGAATGGCCAGCGAAGAGCCCGGATCTCAATCCCATTGAGCACGTCTGAGACCTGTTGGATCGGAGGGTGAGGGCTAGGGCCATTCCCACCCAGAAATGTCCGGGAACTTGCAGGTGCCTTGGTGGAAGAGTAGGGTAACATCTCACAGCAAGAACTGGTAAATCTGGTGCAGTCCATGAGGAGATGCACTGCAGTACTTAATGCAGCTGGTGGCCACACCAGATACTGACTGTTACTTTTGATTTTGACCCCCCCCCCCCCCCCTTTGTTCAGGGACACATTATTCAATTTATGTTAGTCACATGTCTGTGGAACTTGTTCAGTTTATGTCTCAGTTGTTGACTCTTCTGTTCATACAAATATTTATACGTCAAGTTTGCTGAAAATAAACGCAGTTGACAGTGAGAGGACGTTTCTTTTTTTGCTGAGATATCTATATATCTCTCTATATCTATATACACACACAAAAGTATGTGGACACCCCTTCAAATTTGTGGATTCGGCCATTTCAGCCACACCCATTACTGACCGGTGTATAAAATTGAGCACACAGCCATGCAATCTCCATAGACAAATGTTGGCAGTAGAATGGCCTGAAGAGCTCAGCAACTTTCAAAGTGGCATTGTCAAAGGATGCCACCTTACCAACAAGTCAGTTCGTCAAATTTATGCACTGCTAGAGCTACCCCGGTCAACTATAAGTGCTGTTATTGTGAAGTGGAAACGTCTAGAAGCAACAACGGCTCAGCCGCGAAGTGGTAGGCCACACAAGCTTACAGAACGGGACCGCCAAGTGCTGAAGCGCGTAAAAATAATTTGTCCTCGGTTGCAACACTCACTACCGAAATCCAAACTACCTCTGGAAGCAACGTCAACATAAGAACTGTTCGTCGGGAGCTTCACAAAAAAAGGGGTTTCCATGGCCGAGCAGCTGCACACAAGCCTAAGATCACCATGCGCAATGCCAAGCGTCAGCTGGAGTGGTGTAAAGCTATTGGACTTTCTGGAGTGATGAATCACGCCTCATCTGGAAGTCTGATGGACAAATCTGGGTTTGGTGGATGCTAGGCGAACGATACCTGCCCCAATGCATAGTGCCAAATGTAAATTTTGGTGGAGGTATAATGGTCTAGGGCTGTTTTTCATGGTTCTGGCTAGTCCCCTTAGTTCCAGTGAAGGGAAATCTTTACGCTACAGCATACTATGACAGTCTTGACAATTCTGTGCTTCCAACTTTGTGGCAACAGTTTGGGGAAGGCCCTTTCCTGTTTCAGCATGACAATGCTCTTATGCACAAAGCGAGGTCCATACAAAAATGGTTTATCGAGATCGGTGTGGAAGAACTTGACTGGCCTGCACAGAGCCCTGACCGCAACCCCATCGAACACCTTTGGGATGAATTGGAACGCTGACTTCGAGCCGAATGAAAGAAAGTCCTCACAGCAATGTTCAACATCTAGTGGAAAGCCTTCCCAGAAGAGTGGATGCTGTTATAGCAGCAGAGGGGGGACCAAGTCCATATTAATGCCCATGATTTTGGAATGAGATGTTAGACGAGCAGGTGTCCACATACTTTTGGTCATGTATTGTAGTTGCAAAGTTGCTTATTAGCTAAAATGCTAAAGTTGTCCGTGATGAGATTTGAACATGAAACCTTTGGGTTGCTAGACATTCATGTTATATGCTGACCTATCCACCCCGACCAACCAACCACCCTCCTTTTGTTTTTGCCTTAAAGGAAAATGTTTAAATGTTTCAACGTCATATTCAACATCTCCAGCACCACCCCAAAAAATATATATTTCCAATGACATTCTATAACGCTCCCTTTCCTCTGCACAGTTGTCAGTGAGAAACAATAGGATTACAAATGAGTGTTAGTCTTAATGTTATCAAATTCACTGTTACCACTTCCTTTATGAGATGAGAATGCAGTGATGGAGTGACTAATCTTAACTGGCCTGAGACAACTGATGAGGCTTCTTGCCTTTATGTATACGTTGATGTGTTTTTAAGGTAGCCAATTGGGAGAAACTCTTCTGGCAGTCAGAGCAGCAGTAAGGCTTCTCCCCTGTGTGTGTTCTCTGATGAGATTTCAGCTCACTTGATGTTGTGAAGCACTTCCCACAGTCAGAGCAGGAGTAAGGCTTCTCTCCTTTATGTATACGTTGGTGTATTTTTAAGCTGCCCTGTTGGGAGAAACTCTTCCCACAGTCAGAGCAGGAGTAAGGCTTCTCTCCTGTGTGTCCTCTTTGATGAACTTTAAGCTCAGTTGATGTTGTGAAGCACTTCCCACAGTCAGAGCAGGAGTAAGGCTTCTCTCCTTTATGTATGCGTTGGTGACATTTTAAGTTGCTCTGTTGGGAGAAACCCTTCCCACAGTCAGAGCAGGAGTAAGGCTTCTCTCCTGTGTGTATTCGCTGGTGACATTTTAAGTGGATCTGTTGAGAGAAACCCTTTCCACAGTCAGAGCAGTAGTAAGGCTTATCTCCTGTGTGTGTACGTTGGTGTGTTTTAAAATTGCTCTGTTGAGAAAAACTTTCCCCACAATCAGAGCAGTAGTAAGGTTTCTCTCCCGTGTGCATTTTCTGATGAACTGTCAGAGTCCGTGATGTTATGAAACTCCTCCCACAGTCAGAACAGAAGTAAGGCTTCTCTCCTGTGTGTGTTCTCTGATGAACTCTTAGCCCAGTTGATGTTGTGAAACATTTTCCACAGTCAGAGCAGTAGTAAGGCTTCTCTCCTGTGTGTATACGTTGGTGTGTTTTTAAGTTGCTCTGATGAGAGAAACGCTCCCCACAATCAGAGCAGGAGTAAGGTTTCTCTCCAGTGTGTACTCTCTGATGAACTGTCAGAGCCTGTGATGTTTTTAAACTCTTCCCACAGTCAGTGCAGGAATACAGATTCTCTCCTGTGTGTATTTTTAGGTGTATTTTTAGCTTTGATAGAAATGGGAAAATCTCCTCACAATGTGGGCAGGGGTGAGACCTCTTAGCTCTGTGATTTTCCTGCTGTTGCTCTCTGGATGTAGAGAATGTCTCAACATGATCTCCTGTGTGAACAACATCAGAAGAACCAGTCAGTTGGGGTGATATACATATAACTTCATATCAGTAGGCTGTACAATACAGGGAATAAAGCTATTAGGGCTGTCCCGACAAAAAAATGTATCCTGGTCGACAGAGTCGTCTGTTCTTTTGACCAATCGATTGGTATACATTTTAAAACGTGTATTTTTCCAAATATTAGACACACCCTTTGTTTGAATAAAATCAACTATATATGAAGCTACTGAGCTTGTCTGATGCTTTAAGCACTGCAAGAAAAAAAATCAAGACACAAATTACTAAAGAGGGAGCCAGAGATCAATATAGCCTAACCAGAAGAAAAAAACCTGTTCCAGACCCTCCTCCTCCCCACTACTGCTGGCCTTCTCAGATTCTGCCGTCACCCTCCTGAAGTTGCTGATAATAGGCTACACCAGCGGTCAACAGATTTTTCCATTTGGAGTGGCAGGTTATCGTGCCATTTCTACTGATCTGCGTGTCAGTTATGATTTTCATCTGCACATTTTCATGGAACCTTTTAAATTAATTTATAATAATGTCTTCATATCTCAAATCAATGTCATGTGGTTAATCAATTATATCTAAATTAAAATGATTCAATTCTAAAAGTAACTTCCATTGCCATTGCCAATATGTAAAGATAGCCTACATAAAGCCAACAATAAAAACACTGCAGCCTGCAGGTAGAACATATTTCTTATGAAAATAAATATTCTATAAATCACATTGGCTATGCATGGCCTGACTGCAAGGAACTTGCAACATTGCATCCAACTATTCATTTGGTCTGGCCTGTGCTAGCAAACTTGCAACATTGAATAAAATATTCTGGGCCCTTAGAGTTTCCCGTGCCAGTGAGCTCCAGACAGACAGAGCTGTAGGCTATTTTGCGCAAAGGATAAGAAGTAATCAGGTAGGCCTATTTTATGACGTTTCCACCAGATCAGAGCATTACATTTTTCCCCCTTTCATGCTGAGTGGTTATCGAAAGGGAGAGAGATGGAAAGATTATTCAAATAGGCTACATTGAGGAACTATTGTCATTCTCACTGGTTGTAAAACCAGACTTTGTTTACTTGCTGTTTGAGGCGAAGAAAAATGACTTTGAGAAACTCCACAGTGATGGTGAGTTAAGACAATCACATTTGGAAAGAAGTAGAAGGTGCTCAACCAACGTGAGTAGAGTTGTAACCTCAAAATGTGTAAACATCATTGAACAGGAAAAGGCACACACTCGCTCACCATTTAAAAAAATCTTCGTTTTATTAAGCAAGTTTAAAACATTGACGTTTCGGTCTTCAATGCCCGTCAAACGTCAATATTTTAAATTTGCTTAAAACAAAAACATAGTCATGAGTGAGAGTTGTGCCTTTTCCTGTCCAATGAGTTAAGACAATCAGAAATAGTATCAGATCCTCAAATGGGCACATTTATAGGCCTACATTTGCACACAGGCCAGCTAGCCTATAGGCCTACTTCAATGTGTAATCAGGCCAGGTAGACTATAGGCCTACTTATATGTGTAATCAAGCCAGGTAGCATAGGTGCGTGTCCTTACTCAAGATTGTCTAGAGCGCTGCTGTCAATTAATAAATTGACAACTCGTAAATGCAATGAAATAAACCAAAACGTTTTTCTCACAAGTGTAGCCTAGGTTGTTGCTCTGCAAACAATGTGTAAACTGTTACAATGACATCGGTAAGACTGTAATAATAATAATAATAATATATTGTGCATTACCGTAATTAAACAAACATTGTAGATTAGAAATTATGTGAATTAACAGTAAAAGCACTACTGGTGATACAGGTGTGTGCCATCCCCGCGGCCTCTGCAATGGACTAGTCCACTCAGACAGGCAATGGACTAGTCCACTCAGACAGGCAATGGACTAGTCCACTCAGACAGGCGTGAATCAGACAGGTGTCTTGTGTGCCTTATATTATTTTATTTATATATATATGCCACTGCTCGACTAAAAACATATTGGTCGACCAACAGCCTATCGACCAATCGACTAAATTGGGTCAGCCTTAAAAAAAAAAGCCTAGCTATTCAACAACCTAAGCCAAAAAGGGGCGAAAATTATGAGTCATATAATCCTCCATTCACTATCACAAGGGTTAGTAACTACACAGACTAATTTCATAGAACTTTAAAACACTGGCAGTTTGTCTACTTCACTTCTTTAGTCTCCTCTCTGATAACTCCAGATAGCCCAGTTGTTCAGGGATGTGTGTTGTCATTACAGAATTAAACCTATTAATAGACTGAGTCAAAACTTATGGCGGTCTGTTACTCATGCTCTTACCACGAGTAACAGATGTCCGTTTCTTCTTGTACTGTATGTATTCATATCAGTAGGCTGGTACCGTATGTATTCATATCAGTAGGCTGGTACTGTATGTATTCATATCAGTAGGCTGGTACTGTATGTATTCATATCAGTAGGCTGGTACTGTATGTATTCATATCAGTCGGCTGGTACTGTATGTATTCATATCAGTAGGCGGGTACTGTATGTATTCATATCAGTAGGCGGGTACTGTATGTATTCATATCAGTAGGCGGGTACTGTATGTATTCATATCAGTAGGCTGGTACTGTATGTATTGATATCAGAAGGTGGGTACTGTATGTATTGATATCAGTAGGCTGGTACTGTATGTATTGATATCAGAAGGTGGGTACTGTATGTATTGATATCAGTAGGCTGGTACTGTATGTATTCATATCAGTAGGCTGGTACTGTATGTATTCATATCAGTAGGCTGGTACTGTATGTATTCATATCAGTAGCCTGGTACTGTATGTATTCATATCAGTAGGCTGGTACTGTATGTATTCATATCAGTCGGCTGGTACTGTATGTATTCATATCAGTAGCCTGGTACTGTATGTATTCATATCAGTAGGCTGGTACTGTATGTATTCATATCAGTAGGCTGGTACTGTATGTATTCATATCAGTAGGCTGGTACTGTATGTATTCATATCAGTAGGCTGGTACTGTATGTATTCATATCAGTAGGCGGGTACTGTATGTATTCATATCAGTAGCCGGGTACTGTATGTATTCATATCAGTAGCCTGGTACTGTATGTATTCATATCAGTAGGCTGGTACTGTATGTATTCATATCAGAAGGCTGGTACTGTATGTATTCATATCAGTAGGCTGGTACTGTATGTATTCATATCAGTAGGCTGGTACTGTATGTATTCATATCAGTAGCCTGGTACTGTATGTATTCATATCAGTAGCCTGGTACTGTATGTATTCATATCAGTAGGCTGGTACTGTATGTATTCATATCAGTAGGCTGATACTGTATGTATTCATATCAGTAGCCTGGTACTGTATGTATTCATATCAGTAGGCTGGTACTGTATGTATTCATATCAGTAGGCTGGTACTGTATGTATTCATATCAGTAGGCTGGTACTGTATGTATTCATATCAGTAGGCTGGTACTGTATGTATTCATATCAGTAGGCTGGTACTGTATGTATTCATATCAGTAGGCTGTGCAATACAAAAGGGGAATAAAACTATTCTAAAAGTATCTCATAAGTCAAGAAAATTATGACCCATATCATCCTCCACTCACTATCACAAGGGTTAGAAACTACACAGACTCATTTCATATCATCCTCCACTCACTATCACAAGGGTTAGAAACTACACAGACTCACTTCATAGAACTTTAAAACACTGGCAGTTTGTCTACATCACTTCTTTAGTCTACTCTCTGATCACTCCAGATAGACCAGTTAATAAAACAAATGCTGACAATACTGGTGTCAAACCATGCAAGTGTCAGTAGCATGAAATAACATCTACCTTCTCATTGAAACTGTTCATCATGAAACAGTTCCACTGCAACTTTTCATACACAGTGGAACGAATGACACAAACATAGTTAGATACAACCTGCTTTTACCATGACTAACAGACTTCCCAATCTTCTCCTCCTCTTCTTCATCTTTAATGTTGACATTCAGCTCCATTGTTTGACTGCAGTCTTCCAGCTTCACTGATGCCATCTCTGGATCCTGCTGTGCAAACTGGGCTCCACTTTCACAATCAGGATCCAGTGACTGTAGGTTTGGACTCAGTGTGGAAGGAGAGAGGCAGGCTGGGTTTGTCATCACTGTTGATGTTACCGGCCTCAGACTTAATATGAGTCGGCCTGTAGTAATAAAGAAAATGGACACAAAAAGTCTTGAAAGTTCTGGCACTTTTATTCTCAAACTATATATATATATATATCAGGTAGCTAAGCATTAACAAACCATTCAATTAATTTCAAATTATACAAGGTTCACACTAGAGGTCGACCGATTAATCGGAATGGCCGATTAATTAGGGCCGATTTCAAGTTTTCATAATCGGAAATCGGTATTTTTACACCTTTATTTAACTAGGCAAGTCAGTTTAAGAACACATGCTTATTTTCAATGATGGCCTAGGAACGGTGGGTTAACTGCCTTGTTCAGGGGCAGAACGACAGATTTTTACCTTGTCAGCTCGGGGATTCAATCTTGCAATCTTACGGTTAACTAGTCCAACGCTCTAACCACCTGCTTTACATTGCACTCCACGAGGAGCTTGCCTGTTACGCAAATGCAGTAAGAAGCCAAGGTAAGTTGCTAGCTAGCATTAAACTTATCTTATAAAAAACAATCAATCATAATCACTAGTTAACTACACATGGTTGATAATATTACTAGTTTATCTAGCGTGTCCTGCGTTGCATATAATCGATGCGGTGCGCATTCGCGAAACAGGACTGTCGTTGCTCCAACGTGTACCTAACCATAAACATCAATGCCTTTCTTAAAATCAATACACAAGTATATATTTTTAAACCTGCATATTTAGTTAATATTGCCTGCTAACATGAATTTATTTTAACTAGGGAAATGGTGTCACTTCTCTTGCAACAGAGTCAGGGTATATGCAGCAGTTTGGGCCGCCTGGCTCGTTGCGAACTGCGTGAAGACTATTTCTTCCTAACAAAGACAGCCAACTTCGCCAAATGGAGGATGATTTAACAAAAGCTCATTTGTGAAAAAAGCACAATCGTTGCACGACTGTACCTAACCATAAACATACATGCCTTTATTAAAATCAATACACAGAAGTATATATTTTTTAACCTGCATATTTAGCTAAAAGAAATCCAGGTTAACAGGCAATATTAACCAGGTGAAATTGTGTCACTTCTCTTGCGTTCAATGCACGCAGAGTCAGGGTATATGCAACAGTTTGGGCCGCCTGGCTCGTTGCGAACTAATTTGCCAGAATTTTACGTAATTATGACATAACATTGAAGGTTGTGCAATGTAACAGGAATATTTAGACTTATGGATGCCACCCGTTAGATAAAATACGGAACTGTTCCGTATTTCACTGAAAGAATAAACGTTTTGTTTTTGAGATGATAGTTTCCGGATTCGACCATATTAATGACCTATGATTTGATAGAGCAGTCTGACTGAGCGGTGGTAGGCAGCAGCAGGCTCGTAAGCATTCATTCAAACAGCACTTCCGTGTGTTTTGCCAGCAGCTCTTCGCAATGCTTCAAGCATGGCTGTTTATGACTTCAAGCCGATCAACTCCCGAGATTAGGCTGGTGTAACCGATGTGAAATGGCTAGCTAGTTAGCAGGGTGCGCGCTAATAGCGTTTCAAACGTCACTCGCTCGGAGACTTGGAGTAGTTGTTCCCCTTGCTCTGCATGGGTAACGCTGCTTCGAGGGTGGCTGTTGTCGATGTGTTCCTGGTTCGAGCCCAGGTAGGAGCGAGGAGAGGGACAGAAGCTATACTGTTACACTGGCAATACTAAAGTGCCTATAAGAACATCCAATAGTCAAAGGTATATGAAATACAAATCGTATAGAGAGAAATTGTCCTATAATTCCTATAATAACTACAACCTAAAACTTCCTACATGGGAATATTGAAGACCACCAGCTTTCATATGTTCTCATGTTCTGAGCAAGGAACTTAAACGTTAGCTTTCTTACATGGCACATATTGCACTTTTACTTTCTTCTCCAACACTTTGTTTTTGCATTATTTAAACCAAATTGAACATGTTTCATTATTTATTTTAGGCTAAATTGATTTTATTGATGTATTATATTACGTTAAAATAAGTGTTCATTCAGTATTGTTGTAATTGTCATTATTACAAATAAATAAATTAAAATCGGCCGATTAATCGGTATCGGCTTTTTTTGGTCCTCCAATAATCGGTATCGGTGTTGAAAAATCATAATCGGTCAACCTCTAGTTCACACTATAAATTAGGCTGCACAATGTAAATGCACTAAACCTATAGTAGATTTCCTAAATTCACACACAGAGCATTCAGAAAGTATTCAGACCCCTTGGCTTATTCCACATTTTGTTACATTACAGCCTTATTGTACAAAGGATTAAATACCCCATAATGACAAAGCAAAAACAGCTTTGTAGAATTTTTGGCAAATAAAATATCACATTTACATAAGTATTCAGACCCTTTTACTCAGCACTTTGTTGAAGCACCTTTGGCAGTGATTACAGCCTTGAGTCTTTTAGTGTATGACGCTACAAGCTTGGCACACCTGTATTTGGGGAGTTTCTCCCATTCTTCTCAGCAGATCCTCTCAAGCTCTGTCAGGTTGGATGGTGAGCATCACCGCACAGCCACTTTCAGGTCTCTCCAGGGATGTTCGATCTGGTTCAAGTCCGGGCTCTGGCTGGGCCACTCAAGGACATTCAGAGACTTGTCCCAAAGCCACTCCTGCATCGTCTTGGCTGTGCGCTTAAGGTCGTTGTCCTGTTGGAAGGTGAACTTTCACCCCTGTCTGAGGTCCTTAAAAGGTTTAGGAAGAGCCAGCTCTAGGAAGAGTCAATCCTGTCTCAGAGCTCTACGGACAATTCCTTCGACCTCATATCTTGGTTTTTGCTCTGACATGCACTGTCAAATATGGGACATTATATAGACAGGTGTGTGTGCCTTTCCAAATCATGTCCAATCAATTGAATTTACCACAGGTGGACAACAATCAAGTTGTAGAAACATCTCAAGGATGATCAATGGAAACAGGATGCACCTGAGCTACATTGAGTCTCACAGCAAATAGAGTACAATGCTTTTTATTATTTTACAAATTTGCCAAAAATTCAAAAAAACTGTTTTAGCTTTGTCATTATGGGGTACTGTGTGTAGATTGATGAGGAACATTTTGAATATGGTTAACGTAACAAAATGTGGAACAGAGGAAGGGGTTTGAATACTTTCCGAATGCACTGTAAGGAATTGGCAACTCGTTCTCATTCTGAGAAACAAGGTAGGCCCCTTGATTTCAACATCTGAACAAAGCGGACAGGCTAACAAGCTTTTCAAACAGTTGGAGACAGAATGGTGTGTTCATAACAATTCAACTGTTCTACCTTGTTATCTAGCAAATAGATCCAAGTTGGCTAAACTTGAAATATAAAGATTAGCTGGCTAGTCACTAGCACGTGGACTTGAGAGATTGTTGATGAGACCTGTGTTAATTTTCTACAGCCTAATACCTGCCTTTCTTAAAATCAATACACAGAAGTATATATTTTTAAACCTGCATATTTAGCTAAAAGAAATCCAGGTTAACAGACTTGAAAACCAGATCAGTGATGGCAAAAACAACAAAAAAGCATGTTAAACTATTTTGATAAAATACAATTATTAGTGGTTCTTATGGTTGTGGAAGGCTTATATTTAGCCTAGGTTTAACTTCACAAGCCCTGAATTCATTAGACTATTGACTGTTTGAAAGGCAGTGTATTTGACCTTTAATTGTACAACGCTTATTTAGAGAAAAACTAAATGTAGATATCGTGAATCACCCATAAGTTCGAAAATATTGTATTTACTTCGCCACCATGGCCTTTTTTTGCCTTCACCTCCCTTATCTCACCTCACTTGCTCACATTGTATATAGACTTATTTTTCTACTGTATTATTGACTGTATGTTTGTTTTACTCCATGTGTAACTCTGTGCTGTTGTATGTGTCGAACTGCTTTGCTTTATCTTGGCCAGGTCGCAATTGTAAATGAGAACTTGTTCTCAACTTGCCTACCTGGTTAAATAAAGGTGAAATAAATAAATAAAACTCAAGATACAGCTGTATGACTTTTAGTCCATATCGCCCAAACCTAACAGAGTACATTAGAATAGAGTACAATACAGTACGTTATTCTGTACTCTGTACTGTTGTACTCTACTGTACTAAACTTGTCTTTCAGGTACTCTGCTGTAGTGCTTTGCAATCTTGTGAAATATTAGCTATGTTTCCAAAAACTTGTCCAGTGACTTTTTTGTCGACATTTAGAAAAAGTTTGAATAGAAAATAGATCCGACAATTGCCCACTAGGTTGTTTCCATTTAACTATCTGGTGCTGATAAAAACAGCTCGAGGTAATGACGCACCTCGTACTGTCAAAATGATCCCACAATCATTATTATTTATATTATTTATATATATTTTTTAACACTTTCTATCCTCAAATGCAACATTTTTTGGGAGCTTTTGAACATTTCTCCTGCCGTCTCCATTACACATGTCAAAGATTTTTAGCCACATTGCTTTTGTCGAATGCACCTGGGTCAATGGAAACCTGCCTAATGATGTCTGAGTGATTGGTTCAGATTTGGTCAGGTCTAATGTTTGGGCCAAGTAAAAAACTGACATCGGTCCGTGCTTACTTTGGTGTATCCTAGTATCGGCCTGCAATGGAATGTTATGAATGTCCATCCCATGTGGTAGGCCTACCGTTTGTAAAACAGCCAGTTGCATTGGCTTTATTAGTCCTGGTTCCTGTGACTAATCATTTTGTCTATTTATGCTCAGAATAGGCCCATCAGCTACCCAACTTTATCAGGAATATTCTGAGCCTATTTGCAATGAGAATCAATGCGTTTAACACAGCAAAAAATGCAGAAGTATTTATTTTTTGCTATGATCATCTTGTCAAAAATGTACAGAGAAACTTGAAACCACTGATTATCATGACAATTTAGCTGCCGGGGTTCAACTCCCAGACAACAGTGGTTTCAGAGTCCTGCAATAGAGCTGAGGTGCTAATATTTGTGTAAACTCTACATAGTTGTGTTCTGTGGGTGTCACTGAGAAGGCTGAATAATCCATAGGTAAGAATGTAGAGTGCAATATGAATGTCCAACACAAACAAAAGACCCTCCATACTCAACTGGCGGACCGCGGGCCAAATCCAGAGCGGGTCAATACGGACCACGGGACCAAAAAATATATAATAATACTTTTTTGTTTGGGCTTCGACCCCTGGTATCATATAAACACACAAAAGACATGGAAATGTGTAGAATTGCAGGAAATTTGCTTTAAAACTGGAAAAAAAATCTTGCCCCATCGCAAAATGTGTATAATTGTGTGATATTACATTTAAACCTGCCAACAAGAGGGTTGTGAAGATTTTGGGGTTGGGGGTTTGTTACTACGCCAATAAATGACAATATCCATCCGGACCTTTGCCACCGAGGAAATGTGTGTGACTGGACCTTCTCAAATAGTACTGGAGTACCCCTGTAATCCCTGTAATAGACTGACTGGGAAGGTGATTTTTCAGTCAAAGTCCTGCAATAAGAGCTAAGAAGCTAATATTTGTGTTAACTCTTGGTAATTGTATTCTGTGGGTGTCACCTGTTTCATGGGTGAACAATCCAACCCGTTTCATAAGTACATAGAAAAATGGTTTAATACATCCACAGTGGGATTTCAACCGTTTTGTTGTTTATTTTCAAATTAATTAATTCTTGTAATTCATTTTAAATGAAGTAACATTCCAACCATGTTTAGCGTTTCTAGTCCAAATATGACACCATTCCATTAATTTGAATCAGTTTGCATCATTTTCAATGAGAGCGAACCGCAAATTCCACTATTGTGGCTACTCGTTATTGTGGCTAGCTTCACATACCCAGGGACAAGGGGTGCGTCCAGCAGGAGGACGGAGACGTTGGCCACGATCAGATGTAAATGTATTATGTAGAACAAACATGCCTCTGATTCTAAGGAATCATGTCAGTTCTATTCATGGGATTTCTATCTGCAACTTTCCAAAACGTTTTTGGTCTGAACATCCCCAGGCGAAATCCACGGAGTTATATACGAACCTGGAAAGCCTCACAAATGAAAACGTGTGGTGGACACCGCGCCGTGTGCTTGTAAAATATTTGTTATCACGTTCTTCACTCACTCGGCTTGACAGAAAAATAAGACAAAACCTTTCCCAAACGTGATCATACCTTGACGGATTTGTTATTTTAACATGTTATGACGTTCTTTCGCTATTAGACGGTTTAAATGTGCTATTACATACCTGTAGTAATAAAGCGAAACGGACAACACAGTTCTGGCGTTTTCTTTATTCCGAAGAATGGTGGGCACCTACCGGAACTTCCTGTTCCCCCCACTACCACCGTTCAACAGCGACATTATTGGACTGATGGACTAACTACTGCTAAACCATGTAGAATATAAAAGTGAGATTGATTATCTAGACAAATAAACTTTGGTTCAAGAAGTGAGATTGATTATCTAGACAAATAAACTTTGGGTCAAGAAAACTAAAGCAGTGTCTGTTTTAGTGTCTAAGGTTTTCAACCCATTACATATGTATTGTAGATGATCTCTGTGGAAGGCCAAGAAGATCATCAAGAACCTCAGCCACCAGAGACACGGCCTGTTCACCCTGCTACCATCTATCAGGCGGAGACAGTACAGGTGCATAAAAGCTGGGACAGAGAGAATGAAACTGCTTCTATCTCCAGGCCATAAGACTGTTAAACAGTCATCACTGATTTGATTTAGATAATATTGGTGACTAGCAAATTCTCTTGTCCCAGTGTGTAGAGGTGTCATGACATGCTCATTTCAACTTCCTGTCCTCCTTAGCTTCAGAAAAAAACTAAATATATCACTTGAAACATTGTTTTTGTAATTCATCATATAAAAGAGAATAGTTTGACCAGCATAAATTCATATAGAAACTTTATTTTTCATTGGCAGATCAATTTAGTTAGCTTAATTATGGTTTTCCCAAACACATTAATTATAACAAATCTAACATAACAAATCTAGTTTTGAAAAGACAATTTAATAAATACACAAAGTCGTTTCATAGCCTGTTTATCATTAAAGAAATAGTCTTTTAGTATTAAAAAATGATCCCAAACTAGTGGCGAAAACTGATCACACCATCTCTATCTGATACATGTTGTGTCTACTAGCTCATTCCCACAGAACACTGCAGAGGGAAGCAGCACCAAAGCACCCCAACACCATCACACCTCTAACTCCATGCTTTACGGTGGGAAATACACATGCGGAGATCATCTGTTCACCCACACCGTGTATCACAAAGACACAGCGGTTGGAACCAAAAATCTCCAATTTGGACTCCAGACCAAAGGACAAATTTCCACCGGTCTAATGAACATTGGTCATGTTTCTTGACCCAAGCAAGTCTCTTCTTCTTACTGGTGTCCTTTGGTAGTGGTTTCCTTGCAGCAATTTGACCATGAAGGCCTGATTCACACAGTCTCCTCTGAACAGTTGATGTTGAGATGTGTCTGTTACTTGAACTCTGTGAAGAATTTATTTGGGCTGTAATTTCTGAGGCTGATAACTCTAATGAACTTATCCTCTGCAGCAGAGGTAACTCTGGGTCTTCCTTTCCTGTGGTGGTCCTCATGAGAGCCAGTTTCATCAAAGCGCTTGATGGTTTCTGCGACTGCACTTGAAGAAACTTCAAAGTTCTTGACATTTTCAGTATTGACTGACCTTCATGTCTTAAGGTAATGATGGACTGTAATTTCTCTTTGCTTATTTGAGCTGTTCTTGCCATAATATGGACTTGGTCTTTTACCAAATATGGCTATCTTCTGTATAGGTATATTGATTGAGGGATCAATATCTTGTCACAACACAACTGATTGGCTGAAACGCATTAAGAAGGAAAGAAATTCCACAAATTAACTTTTAAGGCTCACCTGTTAATTGAAATGCATTCCAGGTGACTACCTCATGAAGCTGGTTGAGTGAATGCCAAGAGTGTGCAAAGCTGTCATCAAGGCAAAGGGGGGCTATTTGAAGAATCTCAAATATAAAATATATTTTGATTTGTTTAACACTTTTTTGGTTACTACATGATTCCATGTGTTATTTCATAGTTTTGATGTCTTCACTATTATTCTACAATGTAAAAAATAGTACAAATAAAGATATATTTGAGTTAATAAAGACGCATACAAACATGGTCTCTTTTTTGCTTTCTTGTGTAAGGCAGCTCCAAAATGCAGGTGTTTCAGCCTAGCTCAGTGCTTTCTGTGGTAGTGGGGCAGCCAGCGAAAAATACAGAGTGTAGGGGTTGGTAATGTTCTCTAGTTGCGCCGTGATTGGCTCAATGTTCTGTCACTCATGGGGACACAACGTCAACGCAAAATCTACAGGTAGAGCTCGAAAATTATAGGCCCTTGGGTGCTGCCATAGACTCACATTAGAAATGGCCACCCAGGAAAGCTCAAGGTCAGATAAAATGACGTCAAATCACGTGTGCTGCCCTATGGGACCCCTGATCACGGCCGGTTGTGACCCAGCCCAGGATCGAACCAGAATCTGTAGAGAAGAGAAATTATAGATAAAACGTATCGGTGCTCATTGGCCATAAACATTACACAACAAGTTGGAAATTGCAAATTCAACGAGTGCCAAGGCGCCACTGCAGCCCCGGGTTTGATCCCAGGCTCTATCACATGACCCATGAGGCGGCGCACAATTGGTCCAGCATCGTCCAGGTTAGGGGAGGGTTTGGCCGGCCGGGATGTCCTTGTCTCATGGTGCTCCAGCGACTACTTGTGGTGGGCCGGGCAACTGCAAGCTGACTCTGGTCGTCAGTTCGACAGTGTTTCCTCCGACACATTGGTGCGGCTTGGCTCTTGAGTTAAACGAGCAGTGTGGTTTGGCTCTCGACCTTCACCAAGTCCGTTGCAGCAATGAGAAAAAAAATTGCAACTACCAATTGGATATCACAAAAAAGGAGGTAACACCAAGGGCCAGAAAAGTTTGAATACATTGGCCATAATGTCAATCCAGCATGACTTCTGTTGCGTTCAAAAGAACTGGAAAGTCAGAACTGGGAAATCTCAGACTTCAGTGAGTTCAAGACAACTGGGAACTCGGACAAAACAACTCCGACTGGTGAAAATACATTAAAAAATATGTTGAACGGTCATCCAACTCAGAATTCCAAGTTGGGAACTCAGGCCTCTTTCTAGAGCCCACAAGAAGGATCACCGCGCAACCTTCCTGTTCAAGTGAGCACGGCACAAGGTAAGTCCAAAAATGCTGCTCCTGCATAAATGATGTAATATGCCAGGGAGATATGTATACTGTAGCTAGGAAAGTAATACTAAGTGTATGTTGTGTAGTAAGATGTTAGTAGCCCATGTGCCTCACCCTTGTAATTTGGTCTATTTTCACCTCTCAAATTTGCCTACTTTTCTGCCTCACCCTATTTTCAACACAATTGGCTGGAACACCTCAATGATTCAGGAAACTTTGATTCCCCATCACTAGAGACAATTAACAAAAAATCTGATATTGTTAAAATAAAGGTACTTACAAAATGTTTAATTGTGTGTGTGGTCACTGAATGCACACTCATTATTTTGCAGCATGGGGAAGGGGTGTGGTCACTAAGTATAGATTCTTCTTCTATGGTGTTTATTGGTAGTGTGCAAACCAACATTAACTGTGCATCACTGCCACATTCTGGGCTGGAGTGTGATAGAGACATGTGGTTCTGTCCTGGTGACATCACAGGGTCAGAGAGAACTCCTGACTGTAGTCATACCAAAACACTCCAGGCACTCAGCCCATAAGAACCATTCATACTGTCAGATCTAATATGAATAACTGACTACAACCATAAGAACCATTCATACTGTCAGATCTAAAATGAAGAACTGAATACAACCATAAGAACCATTCATACTGTCAGATCTAATATGAAGAACTGAATACAACCATAAGAACCATTCATACTGTCAGATCTAATATGAAGAACTAACTATAAAAGAAAAGAGTTTGACCAGTACAAATTCATGTAGAATTATTATTATTATTTTTATTAAATCGGCAGATCAGTTAAGTTTGCTTCAATGCAGTTATCTAAACATATTCATCATCAATGACAAAAATAACTAATCTAGTTTTAAAATGCAACTAAATAAACAAATGTAGTTGTTTCATAACCTGTATATAATTAAACCAATATTTGTTTAATAAATCAAATATTCCCCCCAAACGAATGGTGAAAACTGATCATCACATCATCTCTATCTGATACATGTTGTCTACTAACTCAATTCCACAGAAAACTGCAGAGGGAAGCAGTACCACCCAGTCAACCAGCCTCATAGAGGTTATTCCATCCTAAGGGCAAATCCAAGGTAATCTCAATATTTTTACAGTAGAAACTAACAAAACACACCAAAACTGACAAGATGCACACTGATCAGTAAAGTAAAGAGAGGCTAAAATTCTATAACGCTCCCTTTCCTCTGTACAGTTCTCACAGTGAGAAACAATAGGATTACAACAGAGTGTGCTAGGATTTCTTGAGAATTAAGTGATGTAATGACTTTAATTTTAGCTGGTCTGAGAGAACTGATGAGGCTTCTCTCCTTTATGTATACGTTGGTGTGTTGTTAAGGTATACAATCGGGAGAAACTCTTCCCACAGTCAGAGCAGTAGTAAGGCTTCTCTCCTGTGTGTGCTCTTTTATGAACTTTTACATCAGTTGATGTTGTGAAGCACTTCCCACAGTCAGAGCAGGAGTAAGGCTTTTCTCCTTTATGTATAAGTTGGTGTGTTTTTAAATTACCCAGTTGGGAGAAACCCTTCCCACACTCAGAGCAGCAATAAGGCTTCTCTCCTGTATGTATTCGCTGGTGGCATTTTAATATATCCAATCGGATGAAACTCTTCCCACAGTCAGGGCAGGAGTAAGGCTTCTCGCCTGTATGTATTCGCTGGTGACATTTGAAGTGGTTCTGTTGAGAGAAACTCTTCCCACAGTCAGAGCAGCAGTAAGGCTTCTCTCCAGTATGAGTATGTTGGTGTTTTTGTAAATGGATCTGTTGAGAGAACCTCTTCCCACAGTCAGAGCAGGAGTAAGGCTTCTCTCCAGTGTGCACTCTCTGATGAATTGTCAGAGTTCCTGATGTTGTGAAGCTCTTCCCACAGTCAGTACAGGAATATGGATTCTCTCCTGTATGTATACGTTCATGTGTTTTAAAGGTATCCAATCGGGAGAAAGTCTTCCCACAGACAGTACAGGAATACAGATTCTTTCCTGTATGTATATGTTCATGTGTTTTTAAGGTATCCAATCGGGAGAAAGTCTTCCCACAGTCAGAGCAGGAATACGGATTCTCTCCAGTGTGTATTTTTAGGTGTATTTTTAGCTTTGATAGAATTGGGAAAATCTCCTCACAATGTGGGCAGTGGTGAGACCTCTTAGCTCTGTGATCTTCCTGCTGTTGCTCTCTGGATGTAGAGAATGTCTCAACATGGTCTCCTGTGTGAAGAACATCAGAAGAACCAGTCAGTTGGTGTGATATACATGTCAATCAAATGTATTTTATGAAGCCCTTTTTACATCAGCAGTTGTCAGAAACCCAGCCTAAAACCCCAAAGAGCAAGCAATGCAAATGTAGAAGCACAGTAGCCAGGAAAAACTCCCTAGAAGTCAGAAACCTAGAAAGAAACAGAGAGGAACTAGGCTCAGAGGGGTGGCCAGTCCTCTTCTGTCTGTACCGGGTGACATATGTATTCATATCAGTAGGCTGTACAATACAGGGGAATAAAACTATTCTAAAAGTGGGTAAGAGTTGAAAGCTAAAAAGGGGCGTGTCATCCTCCACTCACTGTCACAAGGGTTAGTAACTACACAGACTCATTTCATATCATCCTCCACTCACTATCACACGGGTTAGTAACTACACAGACTAATTTCATATCATCCTCCACTCACTATCACAAGGGTTAGTAACTACACAGACTCATTTCATATCATCCTCCACTCACTATCACACGGGTTAGTAACTACACAGACTCATTTCATATCATCCTCCACTCACTATCACAAGGGTTAGTAACTACACAGACTCATTTCATATCATCCTCCACTCACTATCACAAGGGTTAGTAACTACACAGACTCATTTCATATCATCCTCCACTCACTATCACAAGGGTTAGCAACTACACAGACTCACTTCATAGAACTTTAAAACACAGGCAGTATGTCTACTTCACTTCTTTAGTCTACTCTCTGATCACTCCAGATAACCCAGTGAATAAAAGAAATGCTGGCAATACTGGTGTCAAACCAGGCAAGTCTCAGTCGCATGAAATAACATCTACCTTCTCATTGAAACAGTTCATCATGAAACAGTTCTACTGCAACTTTTCATGTACAGTGGGAAGTTGGAATGAATAACAAGCTTTGTTGTGCAGTCTGGAGTTTCTCAGGGATGTGTGATGTCAGAATTACAGAATTCAACCTAGCAGTAGACTGGGTCATAACTTACGGAGGTCTAACTAATGAAGATAACTTATAGTTAGATAGAACCTGCTCTTACCACCATAAACAGATGTCCCAATCTTCTCCTCATCCTCTTCTTCATCTTTAATGTTGACATTCAGCTCCATTGTTTGACTGCAGTCTTCCAGCTTCACTGATGCCATCTCTGGATCCTGCAGTGCAAACTGGGCTCCACTGTCACAATCAGGACCCAGTGACTGTAGGTTTGGACTCAGTGTGGAAGGAGAGGCAGGCTGGGTTTGTCCTCACTGTTGATGTTACCAGCCTCAGACTTAAATTCTAGTCGTCCTGTAGTAACAATGAGAAACAGACACAAAAGTTATTGTCTTGACAGTTCTGGAACTTTCTTTATACTCTAAAAATATATGATTATTTCTTCTTGTTCAATTCTCACTTCAATAGATCAGGTACCTAAGCACTGAGAACAAAACATTCATTAATTCACATTAGACACAAAGTACACACTTTAAAATTACACAACGTAAGTACACTTAACATATAGTAGATATCCTGACTTCAAACAAATGACTCAAAAACCATTTAGTACAAAGTTATTAGTATGTTTTAAGCAGCACTATGTGCTATTTTCCAGAATAACCTTGTTTCAACTATTATTTCAGTCACACACAATTGTATTTCCCGTTCACACCATATTAACAATTATAGATCAAGACAGAAAAAAATTAAAGTGTCTGAACATTAGTACACATGTAGAAAACTGATTATCATTACATTCAGCTTCAAAACAGTAGAGCGACCGTGAAATTGTCTCTCTCTCTGATCAGAACAAGCTCACTTTGACTGGAGCACGGAGCAAGATTCCCACCGGCTGGAGTGTCAGCCTTCTCGCCCGCTCCAATTTCACTTCAGTAGCGCACACTTCATGAGCTCAGGGCCCAGAATGTATTGGTAGTCTACTTGTGTGCTGCTATAACCCCTTGCTTTAGCTACAGTCATTGTCATATAGTCATATTTTCATAAAGAAACTGATTTAAAAAAAACACAGGTGCAAAATCAAGGTGACTTACAAAGATGAGGACCAAGAAAAATTTATTGTGATGTAATGTCCACAACTAAAGAACCATTGATGGTGTACTTACTACATGCTAAAAGACAGGAACACGGTGGGTAGCTAATGAAGTGTGTCATTGTAGCAAAGTATTTATAAACTAAAAATCAATTATCTTAAAAGTTTCCTTCATTTTGGTTCTATTATCTATACAATAGGCCATAATTGATGTAGGCCCAATAGGCCTGGCATATTCCCACTTTCAAGGAGCTTTATATTTTGTCTGGGTTATTTTGCCTAAAAACTTTAAGGCCTACCTATAGGAAGACAAACAACAACTCTTGCCCAGCCTGGCAAGAGTGGCCAAAAAGGTGTTTGCCATCCCCAGCGGCTCTGCAAGCACGGAGAGGATATTCTCCGCTGCTGGCCTGCTCTCCAGGCACCATCACGTGACCCAGAAGCCACAGACTCTGGCCAAAATGGTGTTTCTAAATATACATTCAAAGTCACGGAGCCTAAGCAAGTCACAGTCTACAGTCCATTCGGAAAGTATTCAGACCCCTTCCTTTTTTCAAAATGTTGTTACGTTACAGCCTTATTCTAAAATGGATTAAATAATTTTTCCCCCTCATCAATCGACACACAATAACCCATAATGACATCACAATAACCCATAATGACATCACAATAACCCATAATGACAAAGCAAAAACAGGTTTTTAGACATTTTAGCAAATATATTCAAAAAAATATATAGAAATACCTAATTTACATAAGTATTCAGACCCTTTGCTATGAGACTCCACATTGAGCTCAGGTGCATCCTGTTTCCATGTATCATCCTTGAGATGTTTCTACAACTTGATTGGAGTCCACCTGTGGTAAAAATCAATTGATTGAACATGATTTAGAAAGGCACACACCTGTCTATATAAGGTCCCACAGTTGACAGTGCATGTCAGAGCAAAAACCAAGCCATGAGGTCGAAGGAATTGTCCGTATAGCTCCGAGACAGGATTGTGTCGAGGCACAAATCTGGGGAAGGGTACCAACAACATTTCTGAAGCATTGAAGGTCCCCAAGAATAGTTGCCTCCATCATTCTTAAATGGAAGAAGTTTGGAACAGGCAAGACTATTCCTAGAGCTGGCCGCCCGGCCAAGGGCCTTGGTCAGGGAGGTGACCAAGAACCCGATGGTCACTCTGACAGAGCTCCAGAGTTCCTCTGTGGAGATGGGAGAACCTTCCAGAAGGACAACCATCTCTGTAGCGCTCCACCAATCAGGCCTTTATGGTAGAGTAGCCAGATGGAAGCCACTCCTCAGTAAAAGCCATATGACAGCCCGCTTGGAGTTTGCCAAAAGGCACCTAAAGGACTCTCATACCATGAGGAACAAGATTTTATGGTCTGATTAAACCAAGATTGAACTCTTTGGCCTGAATGCCAAGCGTCACGTCTGGTGGAAGCATCATGCTGTGGGGATGTTTTTCAGAGGCAGGGATTGTGAGACTAGTCAGGATCGAGGGAACGATGAACAGAGCTAAGTACAGAGAGATCCTTGATGAAAACCTGCTCCAGAATACTCAGTACCTCAGACTGGGGTGAAGGTTTACCTTCCAAAAGGACAATGACCCTAAGCACACAGCCAAGACAACACAAGAGTGGCTTCGGGACAAGTCTCTGAATGTCCTTGAGTGGCCAAGCTAGAGCCCGGACTTGAACTCGATCGAACATCTTGGGAGAGACCTGAAAATAGCTGTGCAGCGAAGTTAACCATCCAACCTGACAGAGATTGAGAAGATCTGCAGAGAATGGGAGAAACTCCCCAAATACAGGTGTGCCAAGCTTGTAGCGTCATACCCAGAAGCCTCAAGGCTGTAATCGCTGCCAAAGGTGCTTCAACAAAGTACTGAATAAAGGGTCTGAATACTTATGGAAATGCAATACATATACTTTTTTATAAATTTACAAAAATGTCTAAAAAACAGTTATTGCTTTGTCATTATGGGGTATTGTGTGTAGATTGATGAGGTAAAACAACTATTTAATCTATTTCAGAATAAGACTAATGTAATAAAATGTGGGAAAAGTCAAGGGGTCTGAATGCACTGTATATTCTATATTATTATAGACTGATTTAATACAACTAAATGCTGTTAAAATGCTGAGCGCTTAATGTTCCTGACTCCCTACCAGTCTAGTGTCGCACTTAGGGATGCCAACTGTCCCGTATTAGCCGGGATGTCCCTTATATTGGGCTAAATTGGTTTGTCCCATACCCCCTTGTCCCGTATATTCATCCAATCACAGTATAGCGTAAACGCGCCAATTCCTGCAAAGTAATTTCTGTTGTTGTTCGGTCGGTTTTGCATATCAAGGAAATATGGATAAACCTGAAAAAAAAAGACTGTGCAGCTACAACAAACAATGTGAAGCAACAAAGACGTGGGTTAAGCCCGTCAGTGGTGACTCGACGAAAGCTTTCTGTACTTTATGCCGTCAGGTATTCTCAATTGGCCAATGGAGGGGAGAGTGACCTAACTCAGCATGCATCAACAGAAATGCACAAGAAGGCCACGCTAGCTAAAGGTGCTAGCAATATCGGCGCATTCTTCGTGACGTCTACTGCGGGAAATGATCCGCCTCCTACGGAAGGTGAGCCCGTGTATTTCTCAGTGACGCCTCAAACAAGGGAAATAGAAACATGTTTCCAGTGAGATATTTCTCTGTGTCTGTCTGGAAAAAGCATGAACAGGATATTAGACACATCACAGCCTATGCAGCAGATAATGCCAATGTCAACTTTGGAAAACACCACTCCGTTTACCAGTTATTGAGCAGTGACAACAATCGCATTCTGAAAGCTAATTGCCCAGCACACATAACTCATAATGCCTTTTGCCTTTCCAATTGAATACACTGTATATTAATTCCCATAACACCATACCCACAACGCCGTGTCACCGTGCACGCCATATTTAGTCCCTTATTTGGTAGTGAGAAAGTTGGCAACCCTAGTCGCACTCGCAATTGCTTCACAATGTATTTCTTTGTTGGCTATAGCCTTGAAATAAATAATTGAAATAATATAGCCTAAATTATTAATTTCCTTCTTAGGCTCCCTGTCTGGCACCTGGCCTATTTATAGTGTTATATGCTGTTTAATATAACATGTAGCCTATTTGAAATGATGAGCGCTTCTTACATTCACCTTTTCATGTTTATTAAAAACGTTTAATTCAAATCATATGACTTGGTTTCAATACTTCAAAACCAAATGGTAGGTCCATGTAGTCACAAAAATAGATGATTTTAATGAATGGAGCGGCAATTTTCTTTCCTGTTAACTAAGTGCAGGTTTTAGCGGAGCATTTGGAAAGGACGTGGAACGCCGGAGCAGTGAGCGGGATTTCCGACCGCTCAACTCTGCTCATCTACTCTCTGTCTCTGATGCATCCGCACTGCCTGTACTGAAGTCTGGTGACGCAGTTGTTGGCGCCGCCATTTTACCAGCTCGCGTCACTAACTTAGAAATGTCAAATAAATGGATCCTTTATGAAATGACCTTGATGAAATGATGTACATTCACTTGGACAAACCAACGTCTCTAGCTATGTGACTTGTAAAATAACTTATCGCGTTCTTCACTCATTCGGTTTAACAGGAAAAAAATAGCACATAAAACCTTTACCAAACGTTATACCTAACATGATAGTAGAAGATTTGTTACCTGATATGTTATGACATATTCTTTCGAAATTAGGTTTAAACGTGCTATTACATACCTGTAGTAAAATAAAAGCTATCGTTTCGACAGCACAGTTCTGCGGCTTTACTTCCTGTTCTTCCACTACCACAGTTCAACAGCGACATCACAGATAGAACAATGAGACAGTTATTCCACCGGATGTATAAATGTGAAGCATCCGCTTGGCGTTTCCACTCTGACTGGCAGTGGGAGAAGATGGAAAGAGATGAATTTTGGCCGACATTTTGCATTTTCTCATCGAAGAAACATCTGATGTCAATACAGTTATTTGTTCCCCAACTAAAATGCTATGATCAGAGTAGACTTCACCCTTTGCAAAAGTTTTTAACAATCGCGTTATTTAGAAGGCGTGCAAAGGTGAATTGAGTTATTGCACAAGTGCATTTCAAAGAGGAGGCGTTACCTAACGGAAATATGCAGATGAATGCTAGAATGCGCCAATAGGATCTTGCTAGCTCGTGCTTGGATCTGCCCAGCTCCTTGCTTATTCTGCACACTATGACTCATTTGGTCCCGTTGGAAGGCTGTAGTCTATCTTGGTTAAGTTATAAAACCCTTTGGCGACATCTTATTTTTTGGTATAATGGCATTCTGCCACCTCCACTACAGGTGGGTAATAAAGATCCCTAAAATGAAATAATACAGGGTTTTAAAAATGTGTGTATATATATATATATATATATATATATATACTTTAAAGACGAATCCATATAAACTATCGACATTTAAATTAGACTGAATCAGCCTGCTTTTCTGTTCTAATCAGGTCGGTTTTCTGCAGCCAGTAGTCCTTGCAGTGAAGTCTTGGAGGCCCAAAAACTTCTCAGCAGCAGATATAATGATGTCCATCTTACTGGACTTCTTGTGCAGTACAATTAATAACTGTGGCTATAAAATCCATCTTCTTCGCAATATGTGTACCCAGATAACTTGATTGACGTATAACATTTTCAACTGGTTGCGGTGCATCCACCATCATATCTTCTTCAGAACTGTGGCCTCTTGCCCCTATAACTCTCTTCACCACCTCCACATAGGAGATTTGCTGTACATCCCTGATCCTTGACCCCTCAACCTCTTTTACCCTAACAGGGCACTCTGGGAATTCTGGAATACGACCCCCACCACAGTTGCAACATTGTACATTCAGACTCTTCAATAACATATTCCTTCTGTCTGCAAATACTTTACACTTTTTAGACTTCATGCATTGCATCAGGTTTTACACGAACGCTCTTACTGGGTAACGTATATATCCCAGCTTTACATAATGTGGTGACAGAAATTTAAGTTATTAGTAATTAAGGTTTGTTTGTGATTAAATGTTTAAACTACTGCATTAATGAACTTGTGTGTGGGAAGACAGACCTATGACCTTAAGAGAACAAGCACTGCAGACTTCACAAGTTTCTCTGTGGCTTCCTCTTAGGGTGAAGGCTCTGTTCCTCTTTCTCCTAAATATTCTCTGTACCTCTTTCTCCTTAACGTCTAGATGTAGCGCCAATATAGCTTGCAACCATGATAATGTATGGGGTTAATTTCACACCATATGTATTGAATTCAAAATAAAATAAATTGTGAACATGAAAAATAAAGTTGAGAATGTAAACATATTTTAGAGGACGGGTGAAATAGATGTTGAAATCAAAAACCAAACCATGGCCACCCAGAATACCTCCCCCCCTTTGTTTTTAGTTCAAAACTATGAAATAACACATATGGAATCATGTAGTAACCAAAAAAGTGTTAAACAAATCTAAATATATTTTTGATTCTTCAAAGTTGCCACCCTTTGCCTTGATGACAGCTTTGCACACTCTTGGCATTCTCTCAACCAGCTTCACGAGGTAGTGACCTGGAATGCATTTCAATTAACAGATGTGCCTTGTTAAGAGTTAATTTATGGAATTTATTTCCTTCTAAATGCGTTTGAGCAATCAGTTGTGTTGACCTTTTGACACGTACCGTACACATGGATTTTGTGTAGGGCACACACTTAATATGTTGTGAAATCTGTTGTGAATGTATTGTAATGTTTCAAAAAAAGGATAACTGCTTTAATTTTGCTGGACCCCAGTAAGAGTAGCAGCTGCCTTGGCATTAGCTAATGGGGATCCATAATAAATACAAATCTGTAAGGTTGTCCAATGGGACAGGTAGTCCATGCAAGCACCAGACTCTTGAATGATTTTCTTGGCCTTCCTTTGACATCAGGTGTTGTGGATGTCCTGGAGGGCAGGCAGCGTGGCCCTGATGATGCGTTGGGCTGAACGCACCACACTCTGGAGAGCAATGTAGTTGAGGAGCAGTTGCCGTACCAGGCGGTGATGCAGCCCGACAGAATGCTCTCAATGGTGCATCTGTAGAAGTTTGTCAGGGTGTTAGGAGCCAGGCACTGTTGCGCCTTCTTCACCATGATGTTGGTGTGGCGAGATAATTTCAGGTCCTCAGTGATGTGCACACGAGGAACTTTAAACTTTTGACACCCGTTGAGGAAGATGCATCCTCTTCTGTCTCCTGTAGTCCACAATAAGCTCCTTCGTTTTTTTTGATGTTGAGGGAAAGGTTATTTTCCTGGCACCTTGCCGCCAGGGCTCTAACCACCTCCCTGTAGGCTGTCTCGCCGCTGTTGGTAATCAGGCCTACTATTGTCGTGTCGTCAGCAAACTTGATGATTGAGTTGGAGTCGTGCATGGCTACGCAGGAATGGATGAACAGGGAGTACAGGAGGGGACTGAGCAAACACCCCTGCGGGGCCCCCATGTTGAAGATCAGTGTGGCGGAGGTGTTGCCTACCCTCACCACCTGGGGTCGGCCCGTCAGTAAATCTAGGACCCAGTTGCACATGGAAGATTTCAGAACGAAGGCCCTGAGCTTAGTGACGAGCTTAGAGGGCACTATAGTGTTAAAAGCTGAGCTGTAGTCATTAAACAACATTCTCACATAGGTATTCCTCTTGTTCAGGTGGGATTGGGCGGTGTGCAGTACAATGACGACTCTGCCGTCCGTGGATCTGTTGGGGCGGTAAGTGAATTGTGTGGGTCTACGTTGTCAGGTAAGGTGGAGGTGATATGATCCTTAACTAGTCTCTCAAAGCACTTCATGATGACAGAAGTGAGTGCTACAGGGCAATAGTCATTTTGTTCAGTTACCTTCGCTTTTTTGGCTACAGGAACAACAGTGGACATCTTGAAGCAAAGTGGGTACAACAGATTGGTATAGGGAGAGATGGAATATGTCCGTAAACACTCCAGCCAGCTGTAAACAAGAATAATACAAAAGAGAAGAGATTGACCAACACAAATACACGTACAAAATGTATTGGCAGATCAATTCAGTTATCCAAACATGTTCATCATCAATGACTAAAATAACAAATGTAGTTTAAAAAAGACAACTTAATAAACATGCAGTCGTTTCATAGCCTGTGTATCATTAAACAAATAGTAATTTAGTAGCAACAAATAATCCAGACAAATGTATGGTGAAAACTGATGATGTGATGATCTCTATCTGATACATGTTGTGTCTACCAGCTCATTCCCACAGAACACTTTAGATGAAAGCAGTACTACCACAGTCAACCCTCAGACTTTATTGTTTCAATGAGAGACACCTCAGAGGGTATTCAACCCTAAGGGCAAAACCATTGGTGATCTCAATATCTCTACAGTAGAAGCTAACAAAACACACTGATCAGTAAAGTAGAGGCTAACGTTGTAGAAAACGCTCCCTTTCCACTGCACAGTGAGAAACAACAGTGTGCTACGCTTTCTTCTTTTGATCAAATGAACTGTTACCACTTCCTTTATGAGAATTAAGTGATGGAATTAAGTGATTACTTTAATCTTAGCTGGTCTGAGAGAACTGATGATGCTTCTCTCCTTTATGTATATGTTGGTGTGTTTTTAAGGTATTCAATCTGGAGAAACTCTTGTCCACAGTCACAGTGGTAAGGCTTCTCTCCTGTGTGTTCTGCGATGAACGTTTACCTCAGCATTTACCACGATCAGAGCAGGAGTGAGGCTTCTCTCCTTTATGTATACATTGGTGGGTTTTTAGGTTGCCCGATATGGAGAAACTCTTCCCACAGTCAGAGCAGGAGAATGGCTTCTCTCCTGTGTGTATACGTTGGTGGGTTTTTAGGTTGCATGATACAGAGAAACTCTTCCCACAGACAGAGCAGGAGAATGGCTTTTCGCCTGTGTGTATACGTTGGTGGGTTTTTAAGGTATTCAACCTGGAGAAACTTTTCCCACAGTCACAGTGGTAAGGCTTCTCTCCTGTGTGTGTTCTCCAATGAACATTTACCTCAGCTGATGTTTTGAAGCATTTACCACAGTCAGAGCAGGAGTAAGGCTTCTCTCCTTTATGGATACGTAGGTGGGTTTTTAAGTTGCCTGACATGGAGAAACTCTTCCCACAATCAGAGCAGGAGAATGGCTTCTCTCCTTTATGTATACGTTGGTGGGTTTTTAGGTTGCCCGATACGGAGAATCCCTTCCCACAGTCAGAACAGGAGAATGGCTTCTCTCCTGAGTGTATACGTTGGTGGGTTTTTAAGTTGCCCAGTTGAGAGAAACTCTTCCCACAGTCAGAGCAGACGTAAGGTTTCTGTCCTTTATGTATTAGTTGATGACTTTTTAAGGCATCCAATCGGGAGAAACTCTCTCCACAGTCAGAGCAGGTGTAAGGCTTCTCTCCAGTGTGCACTCTCTGATGAATGGTTAATTTAGCTGATTTAATGAAGCATTTCCCACAGTCAGAGCAGGAGTAAGGCTTCTGTCCTTCATGTATTAATTGGTGATTTTTTAAGGTATCCAATCGGGAGAAACTCTTTCCACAATCAGAGCAGAAATAAGGCTTCTCTCCTGTGTGCACTCTCTGGTGAATTGTCAGAGCCCTTGATGTTGTGAAGCTATTCCCACAGTCAGCGCAGAAGTATGGCTTCTCTCCGGTGTGTATACGTTGGTGTGATTTTAAGTGGCCATATTGGGAGAAACTCGATCCACAGTCAGAGCAGGAGTAAGGCTTCTCTCCCGTGTGCACTCTCTGATGAATGGTTAATTTAGATGATCTATTGAAGCATTTCCCACAGTCGGTGCAGGAGTAAGGCTTTTCTCCAGTGTGCTCTGGAACTGTCAGATCCCTTGATGTTGTGAAGCTCTTCTCACAGGCAGTGCAGGAATACAGATTCTCTCCTCTTTGCATTTTTAGGTGTATTTTTAGCTTTGATAGAATTGGGAAAATCTCCTCACAATGTGGGCAGTTGTGAGACCTCTTATCTCTGTGATCTTCCTGCTGTTGCTCTCTGGATGTAGAGAATGTCTCAACGTGGTCTCCTGTGTGAACAACATCAGAAGAACCAGTCAGTGAGATACACATATGACTTCATATACAGTGCCTTCAGAGAGTATTCACACCCCTTGACTTTTTCTACATTTTGTTGTGTTTCAGCCTGATTTTAAAATGGATTAAATTGAGTCATTGGCCTACACACAATACCACACACATACAAGGGCATGGATACATGACTAGATATTGTTGTACCAACATGAATTCTACTAAGACTATGTACCATCTGAACATGAATACCACATCTGTAGATTCTAAACCAACAGTTGGAGGACAGATCACCTGGAGGACAAATGGAACTAAACCACCAGTTGGCCAGAAAGTGTTATATATGGGAGGCCTGTAAACTGTTTTGTCTTTACCCCATAACGTCAGTGGAATCCCCCCCCATGTCAGTGGAATACCCAATAATGTCAGTGGAATACCCAATAATGTCAGTGGAATACCCCATAACGTCAGTGGAATACCCCATAACGTCAGTGGAATACCCCATAACGTCAGTGGAATACCCCATAACGTCAGTGGAATACCCCATAACGTCAGTGGAATACCCCATAACGCCAGTGGAATAACTCATAACGTCAGTGGAATACCCCATAACGCCAGTGGAATACCTCATAACATCAGTGGAATACCTCATAACGTCAGTGGAATACCCCATATGCCCCAATGCCAGTGGAATACCTCATAACGTCAGTGGAATACCCCCATAACGTCAGTGGAATACCCCCATAACGTCAGTGGAATACCCCATAACGCCAGTGGAATACCTCATAACGTCAGTGGAATACCCCATAACGTCAGTGGAATACCTCATAACGTCAGTGGAATACCTCATAACGTCAGTGGAATACCTCATAACGTCAGTGGAATTCCCCCGAATACCCCAATGCCAGTGGAATACCCCATAACGTCAGTGGAATACCCCATAACGTCAGTGGAATACCCCATAACGTCAGTGGAATACCCCATAACGTCAGTGGAATACCCCATAACGTCAGTGGAATACCCCATAACGTCAGTGGAATACCCCATAACGTCAGTGGAATAACCCATAACGCCAGTGGAATAACCCATAACGTCAGTGGAATACCCCATAACGTCAGTGGAATATACCATAACGTCAGTGGAATACCCCATAACGTCAGTGGAATACCCCATAACGTCAGTGGAATATACCATAACGTCAGTGGAATACCCCATAATGTCAGTGGAATACCCCCATAACGTCAGTGGAATACCCCATAACGTCAGTGGAATACCCCATAACGTCAGTGGAATACCTCATAATGTAGGTGGAATACCCCATAACGTCAGTGGAGTACCTCATAACGTCAGTGGAATACCCCCATAACGTCAGTGGAATACCCCCATAACGTCAGTGGAATACCCCATAACGTCAGTGGAATACCCCATAACGTCAGTGGAATACCCCATAACGTCAGTGGAATACCCCATAACGTCAGTGGAATAACCCATAACGCCAGTGGAATAACCCATAACGTCAGTGGAATACCCCATAACGTCAGTGGAATATACCATAACGTCAGTGGAATACCCCATAACGTCAGTGGAATACCCCATAACGTCAGTGGAATATACCATAACGTCAGTGGAATACCCCATAATGTCAGTGGAATACCCCCATAACGTCAGTGGAATACCCCATAACGTCAGTGGAATACCCCATAACGTCAGTGGAATACCTCATAATGTAGGTGGAATACCCCATAACGTCAGTGGAGTACCCCATAACGCCAGTGGAATACCTCATAACGTCAGTGGAATACCCCATAACGCCAGTGGAATAGCTCATAACGTCAGTGGAATACCTCATAACGTCAGTGGAATACCCCATATGCCCCAATGCCATTGGAATACCCCCATAACGTCAGTGGAATACCCCATAACGTCAGTGGAATATACCATAACGTCAGTGGAATACCCCATAACGCCAGTGGAATACCTCATAACGTCAGTGGAATACCCCATAACGCCAGTGGAATACCTCATAACGTCAGTGGAATACCCCGAATACCCCAATGCCAGTGGAATACCTCATAACGTCAGTGGAATACCCCCATAACGTCAGTGGAATACCCCCATAACGTCAGTGGAATACCCCATAACGTCAGTGGAATACCCCCATAACGTCAGTGGAATACCCCCATAACGTCAGTGGAATACCCCATAACGTCAGTGGAATACCCCATAACGTCAGTGGAATACCCCATAACGTCAGTGGAATACCTCATAATGCTGAGTCAATAAGTATTCAACCCCTTTGTTATGGCAAGCTTAACAAGTCGCATGGTCTCACTGTGTGCAATAATAGTGGTTAACATGATTTCTGAATGACTACCTCATCTCTGTAACCCACAAATACAATTATCTGTAAAGGTCCCTCAGTCAAGTAGTGAATTTCAAACACAGATTCAACCATAAAGACCAGGGACATTTTCTAATGCTTCACAAGGAAGGGCACCTATTAGTAGATGGGTAAAAGTTTTGATAAAAGACATTGACTATCCCTTTGAGCATGGTGTAGTTATTACATTAACTTTGGATGGTATATCAATACACACAGTCACTACAAAGATACAGGCGTCCTTCCTAACTCAGTTGCAGGAGAGGAGGGAAACCAATGGTGACTTTAAAACAGTTAGACTGAGGATGGACAACATTGTAGTTACTCCACAATTCTAACATCAATGACAGAGTGAAAAGAAGCAAAGCTGTACAGAAAAAAAATATTCCAAAACATGCATCCTGTTTGAATTTGAATCCTGTTTGACTAAAGTAAACTGCAAACAACTTGTCAAAAATAATTAACTTAAAATCCAATTTTATTGGTCACATGCGGGCCGAATACAACAGGTGTAGGTAGACCTTACAGTGAAATGCTTACTTACGAGCCCCTAACCAACAATGCAGTTTAAAAAAATAGAGATAAGAATAAGAAATAAAAGTAACAAGTAATTAAAGAGCAGCAGTAAAATAACATGTGCAGGGGCACCGGTTAGTTGAGGTAATATATACATGGTAGAGTTATTAAAATGACTATGCATAGATGATAACAACAGAGAGTAGCAGCGGTGTAACATAGGGGGGGGGGGGGGGGAAAATAGTCTGGGTCGCCATTTGATTAGGTATTCAGGAGTCTTATGGCTTGGGGGTAGAAGCTGTTAAGAAGCCTCTTGGACCTAGACTTGGTACTCCGGTACTGCTTGCAGTGAGGTAGCAGAGAGAACAGTCTATGACTAGGGTTGCTGGAGTCTGACAATTTTTAAGCCCTCCTCTGACACCGCCTGGTATAGAGGTTCTGGATGGCAGGAAGCTTGGCCCCAGTGGTGTACTGGGCCTTTCGCACTACCCTCTGTAGTGCCTTGCGGTCAGAGGCAGAGCAGTTGCCATACCAGGCAGTGATGTAACCATATTCATATCCTGAATCCAAAGCGTTATGTTTGGGGCAAATCCAACACAACACATAAAGAGTCCCACTCTACACATGTTGGTAGCTGCATCATGTTATGAGTATGCTTGTCATCAGCAAGGACTTGAACGTTTTGGGGGGGGATAAAAATAAACGGAATAGAGCTAAGCACCGGCAAAATCCTAGAGGAAAACCTGATTCAGTCTGCTTTCCAACAGACACTGGGAAACAAATTCACATTTAGGAAGGGCAATAACCTAAAAAACAAGGCCAAATATACACTGGAGTTGCTTACCAAGACAATATTGAATGTTCCTGAGTGGCCTTGTTACAGTTTCGACTTAAATCAGCTTGAAAATCTATGGCAAGACATGAAAATCGCTGTCTAGCAATGATCAACAACCAACTTGACAGAGCTTAAAGAATTTGTACAACATTGTACCATCCAGGTGTGCAAAGTTCTTAGACTTACCCAGAAAGACTCACAGCTGTAATCGCTGCCAAAGGTGTTTCTACAAAGTATTGACTCAGGGGTATGAATACTTTCTGAAGGCTCTATACTGTACAATACAAAAGGGGAATACAACTATTCTAAAGTGGACAACAACTGATTACAAAAAGGAGTGAAAATTCAGACCCATATAATCCTCCATTCACTATCACAAGGGTTAGTAACTACACAGACTCATTTCATATCATTCTCCACTCACTATCACAAGGGTTAGTAACTACACAGACTCATTTCATATCATCCTCCACTCACTATCACAAGGGTTAGTAACTACACAGACTCATTTCATATCATCCTCCACTCACTATCACAAGGGTTAGTAACTACACATACTCATTTTATATCATCCTCCACTCACTATCACAAGGGTTAGTAACTACACAGACTCATTTCATATCATCCTCCACTCACTATCACAAGGGTTAGTAACTACACAGACTCATTTCATATCATCCTCCACTCACTATCACAAAGGTTAGTAACTACACAGACTCATTTCATATCATCCTCCACTCACTATCACAAGGGTTAGTAACTACACAGACTCATTTTATATCATCCTCCACTCACTATCACAAGGGTTAGTAACTACACAGACTCATTTCATATCATCCTCCACTCACTATCACAAGGGTTAGTAACTACACAGACTCATTTCATATCATCCTCCACTCACTATCACAAAGGTTAGTAACTACACAGACTCATTTCATATCATCCTCCACTCACTATCACAAGGGTTAGTAACTACACAGACTCATTTCATAGAACTTTAAAACATTGGCAGTTTATCTAGTTCACTTCTTTAGTCTACTCTCTGCAGACTCCAGATAACCCAGTAAATAAAACAAACACTGGCAATACTGTTGTTGGAAAGAACAACACAAGCTTTGTTGTACAGTCTGGTGTTCTTCAGGGATGTGATGGCAGACTTACAGAATTTACAATAGCAATAGACTGGGTCATAACTTAGTAAAATAGAACCTGCCTTTACCATGACTAACAGATTTCCCAATCTTCTCCTCCTCTTCTTCATCTTTAATGTTGACATTCAGCTCCAGTGTTTGACTGCAGTCTTCCAGCTTCACTGATGCCATCTCTGGATCCTGCAGTGCAAACTGGGCTCCACTGTCACAATCAGGACCCAGTGACTGTAGGTTTGGACTCAGTGTGGAAGGAGAGAGGCAGGGTGGGTTTGTCCTCACTGTTGATGTTACCCTCATCAGACTTGACCTGTCGGCCTGAAGTTATAAAGAGAAACAGACACAAAAATTGTTGTCTTGACAGTTCTGGCACTTTCTTTATTCTCTAAAAATATATTATATTTTTTCTTGTTCAATTATCTAATTTCAATAGATCAGGTAGTTAAGCATTGACAACAAAACATTAATTCACTGTTACGGATACAAGTATTCAGTGTGTATCCTGTGTGTATTTCTGTTCTCTCCTTCTCCCCTACTCACAGGTGACAATCATCCTTCCCCAATCAATCATCAATCAGTCGCTAATCGGAAGACACCTGCTCCTTTTCCCTTACCCAATCACAGTCCCTTTCCCTTGGTTTAAAAACCCTGTCAGTTGTGTTCTCCAGAGCTCAGTCTCTCTGTAAATGCCATATGTCTGTAGATCTCTTGTGTGGGTTAGCATCTACATGTCACTTTGTCCCCACCTGTGAGTATTGTGTTTGTTATGGTGTTTGAGTGTTTGTTTGATAGTAGGAAAAGGGGGTAACCAGACAGTTCGCCCATGGGCACACACTACCCGTAGGTAAACTTTGTTAAATACACTAGTTAGAACTGGGCGGACCACCCCCTGTATTTTTGGTTAGTTAGTTAGTTAGCTGTTGTTGAAATAGGCTAGTCTAGCTTAGGGGTGTTTTTGGATGCTTATTCTTTCTTTCCTTGGGTCCAGCTCAGCCCCTTTTCCTGCCGCGCCCCCCCCCCCCCCCCCCCCATTACCGTGTGTTTACTAATAAACCCTGAGTTTGACGGTAGATTTAAGTTGTTGTGGTTATTTGTTCTCACTGTTACTTTGTCACTGTTACACTTTGCATGAGTTATGTTACGGGTCTCGTTACCATCCCCCCCTAGACTGTCGGGCCAAAGGGATTCGTAACATTCACATTAGACAAAGTGCACACTTTTTAAAATTACAACGTAAGTGCACTTAACCTACAGTAGATTTCCTAAATTCACATAAATGACTCAAAACCATTTAGTACAATGTTGCAGTATGTTTTAGGCAGCACTATGTACTATTTTCCTGAATAACCTTGTCTTCACTGTATTATTTCACTCAAAAAACAATAGTATATCCCTTTCACATCATATTAACAATTATAGATAAAGATAGAAACGGAATGTGTTTAAATTCTACTACACATGTAGAAAACTGATAATCATTACATTCAGCTTCAAAACAGTAGAGCGACCTTGTCTCTCATGCACCCACACTGCCTGAACTGAAGTCTGTTGACGCTACTGAGTTACCGCCACCTGCAGTAATGGAGTAAACATATCGAATGAATACGAATTTGTTTTTGCGCTATATTCCATATGCCTGTATCGCAATTTTTATGAGCGTTTATGTCGGCATGTTGTATTTTTGGTCTCGTCTCCGTCTCCGTCGCTTCTCTGTGCCGTGTGCACCTTCCCATTTACACCAGAGATCTGTATATAATGACGAGATGCACGTCTCCGCCCTAACAATGGGAGTCGGTGTCCCAAAGGCGGGAAGGCAGGGGACAAGCTTCGGTCCAAAGCCAGCCCATAGAAAAGCTTTGGCCTTATTTTGGACCGATTTTTTTTTTTTTTTTTTTTTTGTGAGAATTCTCTCGCTTCGCCTCTTCCTCTAGGATATCCAAACACACCAAGCCCCTACCGTTCACGCCAGGAAAGTTGCGAGACCACATCTTCCTATTTTTTTTATTTATTTAACCTTTATTTAACTAGGCAAGTCAGTTAAGAACAAATTATTATTTACAATGACAGCCAAACCCGGACGACGCTGGGCCAATTCTGCGCTGCCCCTCTGGCAGGTGGTTTCAAGTAGCTATTTGCATTTGTGGTTTGGTCCAAAAGAATGGTTCATATGGACACAAACACATTGAGACATTATTTTACTGTAATAGAGAAGTTACCTTTTCTATCAATACCCTTTATGTCTCAACTACTCAGATTGAGAGCAGAGCTACACTACTAAAACGGGAGTATCAATGAACATTGATTCTGGAAAATGAATGCTCATTTGGTACCGCCAGATGTCCAGTCTGTGTTTTATAAATGTGTAATAAGCATAAAAACACAATTATATAAAGTATTGGTAACTCGTCCTCATTCTGAGAAATAAGGTAGGCCACTTGATTTTAACATCTGAACAAAGTGGACAGGCTAACAAGCTTTTCAAACAGGGTGTGTTCATAAAAGCTCAACTGTTCTACCTTGTTAGCTAGCAGATAGATCCTTGTTGGCTAAACTTGAAATATAAAGATTAGCTGGCTAATCACTAGCATGTGGGCTTGAGAGATTAATGAGACCTGTGTTAATATTCTATAGCCTAATACCTGCCACAATAAATTAGTCAATTTGTAACTAAAAAGGGCATTTTCATTTACAGACTTGAAAACCAGATCAGTGTTTATTGCAACAACAAAAAAGCAGGTTAAACTATTTTGATAAAATAATACAATGAGAAAGAGCATACTCCCGGACAACAGTGGTTTCAGAGTCCTGCAATAGAGCCGAGATGCTAATATTTGTGTAAACTCTACATAGTTGTGTTCTGTGGGTGTCACTGAGTAGGCTGAACAATCCATAGGTAAGAATGTAGAGTGCAATATGAATGTCCAACACAAACAAAAGACCCTCCATACTCAACTGGTGGACTGCGGACCGGATCCAGAATGGGGTCAATACGGACCACGGGACCAAAAAATATACATAATAATACTTTTTTGGTTGGGCTTCGACCCCTGGTATCATATAAACACACATAATACATGGAAACGTGTAGAACTGTAGGAAATTAGCTTTAAAAAAGAGTACAAATCTAAGCCCCATCGTAATGTGTAGAGTTGTGGGATATTAGCATTAAAACTGCTAAATGTTCTCTCTGCCAACAAGAGGGTTGTGAACAGTTTGAACAATTGCAAGTTGGGAGTTTGTTACTATGCCAACAACTGACAATATCCATCTGGACCTGTGCCACCTAGGAAATGTGTGTGACTGGACCTTCTCAAATAGTACTGGAGTACCCCTGTAATAGACTGACTGGGAAGGTGATTTTTCAGTCAAAGTCCTGCAATAAGAGCTAAGAAGCTAATATGTGTTTTAACTCTTGGTAATTGTATTCTGTGGGTGTCACCCGTTATATGGGTGAACAATCCAACCCGTTTCATAAGTTCATAGGAAAATGCCCTCAATGCAATTATGCGGTCTAATACATCCACAGTGGGATTTCAACCGTTTTTTTGTTTATTTTCAAATTAATTAATTATTGTAATTCATTTTAAATAAAGTAACATTCCAACCATGTTTAGCGTTTCTAGTCCAAATATGGCATGATTCCACTATTTTCTATCCGTTTGTATCACTTTCATTTGGGACTTTTATTTTGAGGTCGAAACGCAAATTCCACTATTGTGGCTAATCGTTATTGTGGATAGCTTCACATAGGTAGGGACAAGCGGGGAGGACGGAGACGCTGGCCACGATCAGATATACATGTATTATGTAGAACAAACATGCCTCTGATTCTAAGGAATCATGTCAGTTCTATTCAGGGGATTTCTAGCTGCAACTTTCCAAAACGTTTTGTACTGAACATCCCCAGGCGAAACCCACTGAGCTATATACGAATATGGAAAGCCTCACAAATGAAAACGTGTGTGCTTGTAAAATAGTTTTTTATCACGTTCTTCACATAAAAACAAGACAAAACCTTTCCCAAACGTGATCATACCTTGACGGATGTGTTATCTAACACGTTATGACGTTCTTTCAATATTAGACAGTTTAAACGTGCTATTACATACCTGTAGTAATAACGATAAACGGACAGCACAGTTCTGACGTTTTCTTTATTCCGAAGAATGGTGGCGCCAACCCGGAACTTCCTGTCCCCCACTACCACAATGCAACAGCGACATTATTGGACTGATGGACTAACTACTGCTAAACCATGTAGAATATAAAAGTGAGATTGATTATCTAGACAAATAAACTTTGGTTTAAAAAACTAAAGCAGTGTCTGTTTTAGTGTCTAAGTTTTTCCACCCATTACATATGTATTGTAGATGATCTCTGTGGAAGGCTAAGAAGATCACCAAGAACCTCAGCCACCCGAGACACGGCCTGTTCACCCTGCTACCATCAGGCGGAGACAATACAGGTGCATCAAAGCTGGGACAGAGAGAAGGAAACCGCTTCTATCTCCAGGCCATAAGACTGTTAAACAGTCATCACTGATTTGATTTCGAGAATATTGGTGACGCGCAAATTGGCTTGCCCCAATGTGTACTGGTGTCGTGACATGTATTGAGTAGATAAATACAAATATATATTATTTTGAATGCCATGAATTAAACAAAATCATTATATTTACTGTAAAGATAACCCCCATAACTACAATGATTCAGTAGATCAATAAAGTTACAGTACTCTAGCAGGTCTCACAGCTGTTTATGTTGACAAAACATGTTAGAGAACAGGTCAGATTTAGCTTTGGGATGCTCATTTCAACTTCCTGTCTTGTTCAGCTTCAGAAAAACCTAAATATGTCACTTGAATACATTTTTTGTAATTCATTATACAAAAGAGAAGAGTTTTACCAGAATAAATTCATATATACAAACTTTATTTTTCATTGGCAGATCAATTTAGTTGGCTTGAATGTGGTTTTCCAAACACACGTATTATCAATGACTAAAATAACAAATCTAGTTTTTAAAAGACAATTTAATAAATACATGAAGTCGTTTCATAGCTGTTTATCATTAAAGAAATAGTCATTTAGTAGTAAAAAATTATCCCAAACTAGTGGTGAAAACTGATCATCACACCATCTCTATCTGATACATGTCGTATCTACTAGCTCATTCCCACAGAAAACTGATCATCACACCATCTCTATCTGATACATGTCGTATCTACTAACTCATTCCCACAGAAAACTGATCAGGAGGTTGGTGGCACCTTAATTGGGGAGGCCAGGCTGGTGGTAATGGTTGGAATTGTATCAAATACATCAAACACATGGTTTCCATGGTTTCCAGGTGTTTGATGCCGTTCCATTCACCCCGTTCCAGCCATTATTATGAACCGTCCTCCTCTCAGCAACCTCCACTGAGATCATATCTATTTCAATGAATAACAATGCAACTGTCTACACTTCACTTCCATGGCTTTGTGAAGTCCAGAAAACTGATGCTGGATGCTCATTGGGCCAATGATGCTGGATGCTCATTGGGCCAAGTGTGATTGTTCTGGGTGTTTAACATACCTAACCAGTTTGAATACAATAGGAATCAATGGAATGCATGTGGTCAAGCAGTTAACTATGCTAAATTGAGAAGGTTTTGAGCCTGCAGCAACAGTCATGTAGGCTGTTCTACTATACATACAAGTGTAGGTTAACAGCAAGTATAAACCGATATCACAATATGCCTTGCTCATATCTATATCAAACAAAATAAATATCATATCTAATTATCTATATTGGTTCTCACCGCAAATTGTTTCAATGTGAGAAGCCAGAGGGTATTCAACCCTAAGGAGCAAATCCAAGGTCATCTCAATATATTTTCAGTAGAAGCTAACAAAACACGGCACAAACTGGGCACAAACTGGTTGAATCAACGGTGTTTCAACATAATTTGTCAATGTATTGTGACGTGGAATGTACGTGTAGAACACTGTACATTGAATTTGCAAAAACAGTTGTTTTGAGGTTACAACTACAGGATTAACCAATTTTCAACATAGTTAAACCTTGTATAAATAGGTTGAATATATGTTGAATTTGTACCCTTTGAAACAACGTTAGATCTTTAACCTTCTATCCACTATCTCCAGCCTCCCTAGTCATAGACTGTTCTCTCTGTTACCACACGGCAAGTGGTACCGGAGCGCCAAGTCTAGGTCCAAGAGGCTTCTAAACAGCTTCTACCCCCAAGCCATAAGACTTCTGAACATCTAATCAAATGGCTACACACTATTTGCATTTTACACCGCTGCTACTCTCTGTCGTTATCATCTATGCATAGTCACTGAAATAACTCTACCTATATGTACATATTACCTCAACACACCGGTGCCCCCGCACATTGACTCTGTACCAGTACCCCCCTTTATATAGTCTCGCTATTATTATTTTACTGCTGCTCTTTAATTACTTGTTACTCTTATTTTTTAATCTTATCCATATTTTTTCTTATACTGCATTGTTGGTTAGGGGCTCGTAAGTAAGCATTTCACTGTAAGGTCTACCTACTCCTGTTGTATTCTGCGCATGTGACTAATAACATTTGATTTGATAATAGACTGGCAGCACCTCTTAGTGGTGAGTTGATGTATCTACAGCTATCCTTCTGGTCTCTGGGTGGACATATTAAAATGAGTAGGTGAGCTGATGTCACCTCACCTGAGGCAAAGCAAAACACGTGATTGGCTGTTCAGATACAGCTCAACAGACAGTACTATTCATTGATTTAATTAGTGATTTTTCAGACTTTGGTGATTACATCTGCCTTAGTTCAAAATCAATACAATATAAATGAAGTTTTCACTGAGCATTCCCTTTATCCTAGACCTGCTTAGCAGGTCACTGTCACTGACTATTACCAATGTTCTATCTTGAGATGAATTATTGAGGCGCAATGTTCCCTCTAAACTGCGCGCCTGCGCGGGCACTCAGCTCCCATCAGACTGCCCTGCAGAAGAAATGTCAGCCAGCGCAGAGAAGCACAAGATTGAACTTCACTCAACTTTCCAGAGTTTTTCCCCCCTTTAGTTAACACTATCAACGTTTCACTCTACTGTGGGAATTGTGCTCGAATCAACGCAATATTAGCCACTTTCAATGTAACATACCCAATCAAAACAAACTATGCAAAGACTTGTAGTATGCTAAACTGTGCAAGGAATGTTCTTGTAGACAGAACGCATTGGAGTAGGATTCTATTGCATTGACAGACAAGATTCAGGTCATTACTCTACACAAACCATTGCGCCATAACCAATCAGAGCTGCTGTAGGCCTAAATGCAAATAGCCCATTGTCATATATGGATCTGCCATTCACTTTGAACTGGACTGTGTTTACAATACGAGTGGTCACAAGTAGATGTGCTTGTTTTGAGATCAAAGCGAGAGCTGCATGTAGCCACCTGTGCACCTTTGTTCATAATCTTTGCTAGTTAGTGAGTTATTATCCCAGTTATAGATCATTTCTAGTCAACAATGGGGGAGTGGTTGCTTCCTACAAGAGCACAAAATGTCTGCATTTCTAGTCATCTTTGAAAAGCCAGTAAGGTAAAAAGCTTTTTTTAATCTCTTAAAGGGGCACTGTTGTATTTTGAGAAGGTCTTGAATAAGCCAAGTAGTCCAATAGGCAGTGGGTAGCATAATTAATCTCATTCTCTATGATAATGATATGGGAATAATAATGCATTTTGTTTTCTAAAGTGATTTCTTGCATAAAACAACACATGTTTAGTCACCTCCTTGTCTGAAGGACAAGTGGATAAACAGGTTAATGTCAAGACCTGTATGTTTTTTTAAAAGTCTCATGAAATGTAGGCCTACATTGAACACCACACATTTGCTGCTACTGTAGGCTGAATGATAGAACAGCTATTTCCATGTTAAAATATTATGGGATGCATTCTTCTCCATAGTTTTTTATGGTATGCCACTCTGGTAGGCCTACATTATGATTAAATAGCCACAGTAGCCTACTTGGCCACTGTTAGAAGTGTAACTTAAAGCGGGTACAGGAAGTTGCACAGAATTTTGACAACATTAATGTTTTTGCTCAGCAGACCTGATATTTGCTCAATGCCCAAAACAATTATAGGGAACATTGATTGAGGGATCTCAATAATTGATATGTTCGATTCACGTCTCCATCTCAACCAATAATCCAAACTTCAGAGTGTTTTCTATCCAATACGAATAAAAATATGCATATATTAGCAACTGGGACTGAGGAGCAGGCAGTTTACTATGGGCACCTCTGTGCACCTTTCATCCAAGCTACTCAATACTGCCCCTGCAGCCATAAGAAGTTTATGGTAAAACCAACAGCATAAGAAATACAAAATATGGGCACAATAACCCGACGCGCACCAGTCAAACAAATGTGCACTTACAATAAACAATACCACACAAAGTCATGGGGGGAACAGAGGGTTAAATACACAACACATAATGCGGGAAATGAGAACCAGGCGAGTGGGAAAACAAGACAAAACAAATGGAAAATGGACAAATGGATCGGCGATGGCTAGAAGACCGGCGACGTCGACCGCCGAACACCGCCCGAACAAGGAGAGGCATCGACTTTGGTAGAAGTCGTGACACTTTCTGTGGTGGTGGGGCAGCCAGCGGAAAATACAGAGCTCTAGCAACTCCTTGTGGCGGGCCAGGCGCCTGCAAGCTGACTCTGTCGTCAGTTCGACAGTGTTTCCTCCAACACATTTGTGTGGCTTGGCTCTCAGGTTAAGCGAGCGGTGCGGCTTGGCTCTCGACCTTCGCTGAGTCTGTAGGGGAGTTGCAGCGATGAGACAAGATCGTAACTACCAATTAGATATAACAAAAAAAGGGGGTAACGCCATGGGCCAGAAAAGTTTGAATACATTGGCCATAATGTCAATCCAGCATGACTTCTTGTCGCGTTCAAAACAACTGGAAAGTCAGAACTGGGAAATCTCAGACTTCAGTGTGTTCAAGACAACAGGGAACTCGGATAAAACTAGCTCGCGACTGGGAAAATACGGGAAGTCATTTTGAACGGTAATCCAACTCGAAATTCCAAGTCGGGAACTCTGGCCTCGTTCTAGAGCCCACAAGAAGGACCGCTGCGCCACCTTCCTGTTCAAGTGAACACGGCACAACAAGGGGAGTCCCAAAATGTCTTGTATGCTGCTGCATAAATGATGTAATATGCCAGGGAGATGTGTATACTGTAGCTAAGAAAGTAATACTAAGTGTATGTTGTGTAGTAATCTGTTAGTAGCCCATGTGCCTCACCTTAATAATTTGGTCCCTTTCCACCTCATAACTTAGCCTACTGACTTGGTGGTGCACATGTAGCATATAGCCTGTTTTAGAGAAATGTAATATAATTTGGTCCCTTTCCACCTCATAACTTAGCCTACTGACTTGGTGGTGCACATGTAGCCTATAGCCTGTTTTAGAGAAATGTAATCATCGAATATTGTAAGAGCTTTCATTGTCTGCTTATATTACCCCTTTATTTATCCTACGGTTCTGACTTGGTGTACAAGGGGAATACTTTAAGAACGGCCCATGTTCTGAATTCTGTCACTGTACATTTCAAAAGTGCTGAACAAATTTTATTTGTCACATACACATGGTTAGCAGATGAGAGTGTAGCGAAATGCTTGTGCTTCTAGTTCCTACAATGCAGTAATAACCAACGAGTAATCTAACCTATCAATTTCACAACAACTACCTTATACACACAAGTGTAAAGGAATGAAGAATATGTACATAAAAATATATGAATGAGTGATGGTACAGAACGGCATAGGCAAGATGCAGTAGACTGTGTATGTGACAAATCAAGTTTGATTTGATTTGATTCCTAGCTCGCTCATTAATGTCTTATCAAAATGATGGATTGCCTCTTATCCGCTCCTCGTCCCCTTATGCCATAGTTTGTACATCTGAATTGTCAATAGAAACCACATTTGTTTAAGCAAGTCAGCCATATCAGCTATGTTTTATAAAGGCAGTAAATGAGGCTGGATGACTGTTTCCCTGCCAGACAAAGGTCTGCTGATAGCCAGGTGTAGCAGTGGTAAGGATTCACTCCATGTTGCTGAAATAAAAGCTCTGATGTTGGGACAGCTTTATGTAGGCCCTAACAGTTTGTGGGCACCGTTATAGTGCAATTAATGTATTGTGCAGTGGCATTGCAGGCATGCATCAAAAACATTTTGGGGGAGTTTTCCCCACCAAGATTTACATGCTAAAATCCCCACTGCATTTAGGTGACAATTAGTGATGTTACATTTAATACCAGAACACTGAGGCATGCGTCGTAATCGCTAAGCAGTGTACTTGGAAGAAGTGTGCCGATGCCTATATCACTTTATCAGAAGGACATGATCAATGACGTCCGAAACTTTGTTTCTTCAAACAACCACCTCATTGGTTTGCTTGAAGAGAAAAAGGCTACGGTGCGCACGCGCTACAGGACAGTAGATCTCCAGGAAGAGGGTCGGACTGAACACCTACAGGACAGTAGATCTCCAGGAAGAGGGTCGGACTGAACACCTACAGGACAGTAGATCTCCAGGAAGAGGGTCGGACTGAACACCTACAGGACAGTAGATCTCCAGGAAGAGGGTCGGACTGAACACCTACAGGACAGTAGATCTCCAGGAAGAGGGTCGGACTGAACACCTACAGGACAGTAGATCTCCAGGAAGAGGGTTGGACTGAACACCTACAGGACAGTAGATCTCCAGGAAGAGGGTTGGACTGAACACCTACAGGACAGTAGATCTCCAGGAAGAGGGTCGGACTGAAAACCTACAGGACAGTGGATCTCCAGGAAGAGGGTCGGACTGAAAACCTACAGGACAGTAGATCTCCAGGAAGAGGGTCGGACTGAACACCTACAGGACAGTAGATCTCCAGGAAGAGGGTTGGACTGAACACCTACAGGACAGTGGATCTCCAGGAAGAGGGTCGGACTGAAAACCTACAGGACAGTGGATCTCCAGGAAGAGGGTCGGACTGAAAACCTACAGGACAGTAGATCTCCAGGAAGAGGGTCGGACTGAAAACCTACAGGACAGTAGATCTCCAGGAAGAGGGTCGGACTGAAAACCTACAGGACAGTAGATCTCCAGGAAGAGGGTTGGACTGAACACCTACAGGACAGTAGATCTCCAGGAAGAGGGTTGGACTGAACACCTACAGGACAGTAGATCTCCAGGAAGAGGGTCGGACTGAACACCTACATGACAGTAGATCTCCAGGAAGAGGGTCGGACTGAACACCTACAGGACAGTAGATCTCCAGGAAGAGGGTTGGACTGAACACCTACAGGACAGTAGATCTCCAGGAAGAGGGTCGGACTGAACACCTACAGGACAGTAGATCTCCAGGAAGAGGGTCGGACTGAACACCTACAGGACAGTAGATCTCCAGGAAGAGGGTCGGACTGAACACCTACAGGACAGTAGATCTCCAGGAAGAGGGTCGGACTGAACACCTACAGGACAGTAGATCTCCAGGAAGAGGGTTGGACTGAACACCTACAGGACAGTAGATCTCCAGGAAGAGGGTCGGACTGAACACCTACAGGACAGTAGATCTCCAGGAAGAGGGTTGGACTGAACACCTACAGGACAGTAGATCTCCAGGAAGAGGGTCGGACTGAAAACCTACAGGACAGTGGATCTCCAGGAAGAGGGTCGGACTGAAAACCTACAGGACAGTAGATCTCCAGGAAGAGGGTCGGACTGAAAACCTACAGGACAGTAGATCTCCAGGAAGAGGGTCGGACTGAAAACCTACAGGACAGTAGATCTCCAGGAAGAGGGTCAGACTGAAAACCTACAGGACAGTAGATCTCCAGGAAGAGGGTTGGACTGAAAACCTACAGGACAGTAGATCTCCAGGAAGAGGGTCGGACTGAAAACCTACAGGACAGTAGATCTCCAGGAAGAGGGTCGGACTGAACACCTACAGGACAGTAGATCTCCAGAAGGAGGGTTGGACTGAAAACCTACAGGACAGTAGATCTCCAGGAAGAGGGTCGGACTGAAAACCTACAGGACAGTAGATCTCCAGGAAGAGGGTTGGACAGCCCTGCGCTACAGGGTGTGGGACATCGTCCGTTAGAATTAGGCTGCTGTAAATTATTTTGACCAGCAGGTGCCACAGGCGTAGTGTGTTGATCAAGGACTTGAATAATGAATCTATTTTCGACACAATTGGCTGGAACACCTCAATGATTCAGGAAGCTTTGATTCCCCATCACTAGAGACAATAAACAAAAATCTGACATTGTTGTTAAAATAAAAGTACTAACAAAATGTTTAACTGTGTGCAGTCACTGAATGCACATAAATTGTTTTCCTGCATGGGGAGGTGGTGAGGTCACTAAGTATGCAGTCTTCTTCTATGGTCTTTATTTGTAGTGTGCAAACCAACATTAACTGTGCATCGCTGCCACCTTCTGGGCTGGAGTGTGATAGAGACATGTGGTTCTGTCCTGGTGACATCACAGGGTCAGAGAGAACTCCTGACTGTAGTCATACCAAAACACTCCCGGCACTCAGCCCATAAGAACCATTCATACTGTCAGATCTAATATGAAGAACTGAATACAACCATAAGAACCATTCATACTGTCAGATCTAATATGAAGAACTGAATACAACCATTAGAACCATTCATACTGTCAGATGTAATATGAATAACTAACTATAGAAGAAAAGAGTTTGACCAGTACAAATTCATGTACAATTTCATTTATTTTTATTGGCATGTCAATTAAGTTGGCTTCAATAGAGTAACCTAAACATATTCATCATCAATGATGAAAATAACTATTCTAGTTTTTAAATACAATTTAATAAAACACATGTAGTTGTTTCATAACCTGTATATAATTAAACAAACAGTCCTTTAATTTCTCAAATAATCCCCCCAAAATAAAGGTGAAAACTGATCATCACACCATCTCTATCTGATACATGTTGTGTCTACTAACTCATTCCCACAGAAAACTGATCATCACATCATCTCTATCTGATACATGTTGTCTACTAACTCATTCCCACAGAAAACTGATCATCACACCATCTCTATCTGATACATGTTGTCTACTAACTCATTCCCACAGAAAACTGATCATCACATCATCTCTATATGATACATGTTGTGTCTACTAACTCATTCCCACAGAAAACTGATCATCACATAATCTATATCTGATACATGTCATATCTACTAACTCATTCCCACAGAAAACTGATCATCACATCATCTCTATATGATACATGTTATATCTCATTCCCACAGAAAACTGCAGAGGGAAGCAGAAGTGATGTAATGACTTTAATCTTAGTTGGTCTGAGAGAACTGATGAGGCTTATCTCCTTTATGTATACATTGATGTGTTTTTAAGGTATACAATCTGGCAAAACTCTTACCACAGTCAGAGCAGTAGTAAGGCTTCTCTCCTGTGTGTGCTCTTTTATGAACTTTTACATCAGTTGATGTTGTGAAGCACTTCCCGCAGTCAGAGCAGGAGTAAGGCTTCTCTCCTTTATGTATAAATTGGTGTGTTTTTAAGTTGCCCAGTTGTGAGAAACTCTTCCCACAGTCAGAGCAGCAGTAAGGCTTCTCTCCTGTATGTATTCGCTGGTGGCATTTTAATATTTCCAATCGGATGAAACTCTTCCCACAATCAGAGCAGGAGTAAGGCTTCTCTCCTGTATGTATTCGCTGGTGAGATTTGAAGTGGTTCTGTTGAGAGAAACTCTTCCCACAGTCAGAGCAGCAGTAAGGCTTCTCTCCTGTATGTAGACGTTTGTGTTTTTGTAAGTGGATATGTTGAGAGAACCTCTTCTCACAGCCAGAGCAGGAGTAAGGCTTCTCTCCAGTGTGTACTCTCTGATGAATTGTCAGAGTCCCTGACGTTGTGAAGCTCTTCCCGCAGTCAGTACAGGAATATGGATTCTCTCCTGTATGTATACGTTCATGTATTTTAAAGGTATCCAATCGGGAGAAAGTCTTCCCACAGTCAGTACAGGTATACGGATTATTTCCTGTATGTATACGTTCATGTGTTTTTAAGGTATCCAATCGGGAGAAAGTCTTCCCACAGTCAGAGCAGGAGTAAGGCTTCACTCCTGTATGTACATGTTGGTGTGTTTGTAAGTGGAACTGTTGAGAGAACCTCTTCCCACACTCAGAGCAGGAGTAAGGCTTCACCCCTGTATGTACATGTTGGTGTGTTTGTAAGTGGATCTGTTGAGAGAACCTCTTCCCACACGCAGAGCAGGAGTAAGGCTTCTCTCCAGTGTGCACTCTCTGATGAACTGTCAGAGATTGTGATGTTGTGAATCTCTTTCCACAGTCAGTGCAGGAATACGGATTCTCTCCTGTGTGTATTTTTAGGTGTATTTTTAGCTTTGATAGAAATGGGAAAATCTCCTCACAATGTGGGCAGTGGTGAGACCTCTTAGCTCTGTGATCTTCCTGCTGTTTTTCTCCGGATGTAGAGAATGTCTCAACATGGTCTCCTGTGTGAACAACATCAGAAGAACCAGTCAGTGAGATATACATATGACTTCATATACAGTGCGTTCAGAAAGTATTCACACCCCTTGACTCTTTCTACATTTTGTTGTGTTTCAGCGTGATTTTAAAATGGATTAAATTGAGTCATTGTCCTACACACAATACCACACACATACAAGGGCATGGATACATGACTAGATATTGTTGTACCAACATGAATTCTACTACGACTATTTACCATCTGAATATGAATAGATTCTAAACCACCAGTTGGTGGACCGATCAGGACAGAAAGTGGTAGGCCCGAAAAGTGTTTGGTCCTTACCCCATAACGCAAGTGGAATACCCCACAACGCCAGTGGAGTACCCCATAACGCCAGTGGAATACCCCATAACGCCAGTGGAGTACCCCATAACGCCAGTGGAGTACCCCATAACGCCAGTGGAGTACCCCATAACGCCAGTGGAGTACCCCATAACGCCAGTGGAGTACCCCACAACGCAAGTGGAATACCCCACAACGCCAGTGGAGTACCCCATAACGCCAGTGGAGTACCCCATAACGCCAGTGGAGTACCCCCATAACGTCAGTGGAGTACCCCCATAACGTCAGTGGAGTACCCCCATAACGCCAGTGGAGTACCCCATAACGCCAGTGGAGTACCCCATAACGCCAGTGGAGTACCCCATAACGCCAGTGGAGTACCCCCATAACGTCAGTGGAGTACCCCATAACGCCAGTGGAGTACCCCATAACGTCAGTGGAGTACCCCATAACGCCAGTGGAGTACCCCATAACGTCAGTGGAGTACCCCATAACGCCAGTGGAGTACCCCATAACGCCAGTGGAGTACCCCATAACGCCAGTGGAGTACCCCATAACGCCAGTGGAGTACCCCCATAACGTCAGTGGAGTACCCCATAACGCCAGTGGAGTACCCCATAACGCCAGTGGAGTACCCCATAACGCCAGTGGAGTACCCCATAACGCCAGTGGAGTACCCCCATAACGCCAGTGGAGTACCCCATAACGCCAGTGGAATACCCCATAACGCCAGTGGAATACCCCATAACGCCAGTGGAATACCCCATAACGTCAGTGGAATACCCCCATAACGTCAGTGGAGTACCCCATAACGCCAGTGGAGTACCCCATAACGCCAGTGGAGTACCCCCATAACGCCAGTGGAGTACCCCATAACGCCAGTGGAGTACCCCCATAACGCCAGTGGAGTACCCCCATAACGCCAGTGGAGTACCCCATAACGCCAGTGGAGTACCCCATAACGCCAGTGGAGTACCCCATAACGCCAGTGGAGTACCCCCATAACGCCAGTGGAGTACCCCATAACGCCAGTGGAGTACCCCATAACGCCAGTGGAGTACCCCATAACGCCAGTGGAATACCCCCATAACGCCAGTGGAGTACCCCATAACGCCAGTGGAGTACCCCATAACGCCAGTGGAGTACCCCATAACGCCAGTGGAATACCCCCATAATGTCAGTGGAATACCCCCATAATGTTTACAAATGAATTTAAAATGAAAAGCAGAAATGTCGAGTCAATAAGTATTCAACCCCTTTGTTACGGTAAGCCTAAAATGTTGCATAACAAGTCACATAAGCAGCATGGACTCACTCTGTGTGCAATAATAGTGTTTAAAATGAATTTTGAATGACTACTGTGGTAGCAGGATTACAAGATTATGTTACATTTAAGCACCAAATGGTAGTTTTATTAAATAAATCCTATTGGCGCAGAGTGATGATGTCAGAGAGTGATGTGGTGAGAATGGGATGGTCTGAGTAAGGTTCTTAGGACTCTCTCTCTCCCTTTCTGAGTTAACTGAGAGGAGTCTTTTCGAAGCTTGGGCTGGCAACTGTTAAAGAGATGGTTTCCAGTCTAGCTTCCTGCAGTTAGTCTGGGCGTAGGGTCAAGGAAATGGGTTTTTGCTAGATAGCTTGGGCTGACAATGACTTGGTGATAATTATCTAAAGCTATCATTCCATAGACAATATGTGGTGTGTGTGACCCGAGATAGAGATAGCCTGGAAGAGTTTAGAACAATGCCTCATTGTCTCATCTTCCTGGCATCTGGGAAACTAAGCCGGGTTGGGGGTAAAACACCATCCTGTGTAAATAACCAAGGTGGCTTATGGGAGTTGGAACCAGCCTGACTTAGCATTTTTAAGTCCTATATATATTATCACTATCAGTTAGGCTGCTCAGCTCAACAGTCAAGACCGTTGGGCTGACTGGTTTCATTATTGCAATAATTAATCAATATTAAATAAGATGATTGTTTGAAGAAATGACCAAGTCTCTCACTTGAATAGAATATTCCACCACACTACCTCATCTCTGTAACCCACACATGCAATTATCGGTAAGGTTCCTCAGTCAAGCAGTATATTTCAAACACCCAGTCACAATCAATACATCAATACACCCAGTCACTCCAAAGATACAGGCGTCCTTCCCAACTCAGTTCCCGGAGAAGAGGCCAATCTAACACAACACATCACGGAGTACCACTCTCACTCTTCGCATGGTGGTAGCTGCATCATGTTATGGGTATGCTTGTCATCGGCAAGGACTTGGATGTTAATTTGGGGATATAAAATTAAACGGAATAGAGCTAAGCACTGGCAAACTCCTAGAGGAAAACCTGGTTCAGTCTGCTTTCCAACAGACACTGGAAGACAAATTCCCATTTCAGCAGGACGATAACCAATAACCTAAAACATAAGGCCAAATATACACTGGAGTTGCTTACCAAGACAACATTGAATGTTCCTGAGTGGCCTAGTTACAGTTTTGACTTAAATCGGCTTGAAAATCTATGGCAAGACTTGAAAATGTCTGTCTAGCAATGATCAACCAACTTAAGAGAGCTTTAAGAATTAGAAAAATAATAAATGTGCAAATATTGTACAATCCAGGTGTGTAAAGCTCGGAGAGTGTCACGATCGTCTTGCTGTGAGAGATTGGACCAAGGCGCAGCGTGTGCAAAATACATCTTCTTTATTTTAAGAAGAGAGAAAAAACAAACAAGAAACGAACAACTAATCACGAACTAACAAAATAACAAAACTGACGACCGTGAAGCTAAAAAGACAGATAGTGCTGACACAAACACTACACATAGACAATTACCCACAACCAGCTAAAGCCTATGGCTGCCTTAAATATGGCTCCCAATCAGAGACAACAATAACCAGCTGTCTCTAATTGAGAACCAATTCAGGCAACCATAGACTTTCCTAGACACCTACACTGAACACTAAACCATCTACTCTACTTAACCCCCTAAACCATACAACACCCTAGACAATACAAAAACACATACTTCACCATGTCACACCCTGACCTAACTAAAATAATAATGAAAACAAAGATAACTAAGGCCAGGGTGTGACAGAGAGATTTACCCAGAAAGACTCACAGCTGTAATCACTGCCAAAGGTGCTTCTACAAAGTATTGACTCAGGGGTGTGAATACTTACGTAAATGAGATATTTCTGCATTTACATGTTTTACATTTCAAAAAACATGTTTTGCCTGTCATCAGAAAAAATATCAATTTAATCCAGTTTGAATTTGGGATGTAACATAACAAAATGTGGAATAAGAATATGAATACTTTCTGAAGGCACTGTAAGTAAGTATACTGTACAATACAAAGGGGGAATACAACTACTCTAAAATTCTGAGCCATATCATCCTCCACTCACTATCACAAGGGTTAGTAACTACACAGACTCATTTCATATCATCCTCCACTCACTATCACAAGGGTTAGTAACTACACAGACTCATTTCATAGAACTTTAAAACACTGGCAGTTTGTCTACTTCACTTCTTTAGTCTACACTCTGATCACTCCAGATAGCCCAGTGAATAAAACAAATGCTGACAATACTGGTGTCAAACCATGCAAGTGTCAGTAGCATGAAATAACATCTACCTTCTCATTGAAACAGTTCATCATGAAACAGTTCTACTGCAACTTTTTATGCACAGTGGGAAGTTGGAACGAACAACAAACTTAGTTAGAACCTGCTCTTACCATGAGAAACAGATGTCCCAATCTTCTCCTCCTCTTCTTCATCTTTAATGTTGACATTCAGCTCCAGTGTTTGACTGCAGTCTTCCAGCTTCACTGATGCCATCTCTGGATCCTGCAGTGCAAACTGGGCTCCACTGTCACAATCAGGACCCAGTGACTGTAGGTTTGGACTCAGTGAGGAAGGAAAGTGGCAGGCTGGGTTTGTCCTCACTGTTGATGTTACTGGCCTCAGACTTGACCTGAGTCGGCCTGTAGTTATAAAGAGAAACGTACACAAAAGTTATTTTATCAACTCTCTAGAGACCGCAGGAGCGGTAGAGATACTCTTAATGATCGGCTATGAAAAGCCAACTGACATTTACTCCTGAGGTGCTGACTTGCTACACCCTCGATAACTACTGTGATTATTATTATTTGACAATGCTGGTCATTTATGAACATTTGAACATCTTGGCCATGTTCTGTTATAATCTCCACCCGGCACAGCCAGAAGAGGACTGGCCACCCCTCATAGCCTGGTTCCTCTCTAGGTTTCTTCCTAGGTTTTGGCCTTTCTAGGGAGTTTTTCCTAGCCACCGTGCTTCTACACCTGCATTGCTTGCTGTTTGGGGTTTTAGGCTGGGTTTCTGTACAGCACTTCGAGATATTAGCTGATGTACGAAGGGCTATATAAAATAAACTTGATTTGAAAACTTGATTGTCTTGACAGTTCTGGCACATTATTTTTTCAAAAAAAATATCTTATATTTTTTCTTGTTCAAGTATCTCATTACAATAGATCAGGTAGCTAAACATTGATAACAAAACATTCATTCACATTAGACAAGTGCACACTTTAAATTACACAATGTAAAGCACTTAAAGTGGAACTGACAGCGTTTTCACTACTTTGCAGATATGAAACAAACAGACAATCACTATATCAGTCAAAAATATATAAATCCCAGTTTATGCTACAAAACCCACTTCATAAGAGGTTTTAAAAAAAGGTCCATTTGACTCAACATTCCATGACGTACAGTAAGACATTGTTGGCAGAATAGATGGATGCAGTTCAATGTGTCATGATTTTCCCTTCTGGGTGACAATCAGAGAGCCCCCCTCCCAGCAGAGAGGAAGGGGGGAATGGGGTAAAGTTGGCCAGTTTGATGACGGTCGTAAATACCTTACACAAACTCTCTCTTCCTTGTCATGCAATAATGAGGGAGAGAACCTCTGTGGAACAAAGGGAGTCCTCCCTCAAACTCCCAACATCAACAGACTGGATAATGAAACAATGTTTCTGTAATCCAATCATTTGGAATGGTCCGTGGGTACTTAAAGAACAATCCTGTTGAATTCATTACTGATGTCACTAAGGACAGTAGAACAACATAACTGTATCTCTGAAAGTGTACATTTCCCAGTTATCAGATTCACATCTAAATGTTGGGGAACTTATATGATTAAATATGAAACTATTTGTGAGCAGATGAAATGTGATGTTAGCCTTCTAAATGAGAATTGTTTTTCATATGAAAGTTCTACCCAGTCAGTGACCACACCCGGGAGAGCAGACATTATTTCGGCGTCATGGAACACCCCCTTTTGTGATTGCATAAAACCACTCGTTAACTAAATCTACATTAGACCAAGCACACAGACGTAAGCCGGACGTCAGGTAATGGTTAAAACTATTAGACCAGTACATTGCCGGGTTGCTACTGGCATTTAAAATGGTCGGGAGCTGAACCCTGAATAATCAACCATTGAGACCAGCGTGACCGACAGCGTGAGCTGAACGGTACGAAATGGTTAGAAACTCTGAAACGTTCAACAAAGAAGAAGACTAGACTACACATTCACAGTCTGCAGCTGTATATGTAAAATAGTCTAGGAAACTCGACCGAAGACGAGAAGAACATATTCCTCTCATCATTGTGGTACTCTTGTAGTATCAATTCTAACGAACACTCCAGAACAAAAGCCTAATACAACTACAAAAGACATTGTGACCTCCGGGTTACAAACCAGAGACTTCTGTTGAACTGCTCACCACAGACGGACCGGCGATTTCAACAGAGAGAGAACAAAGACATACAAGCATAAATACGTACATAGCAATTATTTTCGAATGAGCGGCCGTTTATGTGCAAAGTATTAGCATTTCCATGAGCATAGTATGTAGTGGGTCCATTCTGTCTTTCCCGCTCTTTATCTGTCCCCACCTCTTTCCATTGTCTACCAAGCCGTCATATCGGGTTAGTCCACTAGGGACCTTTCATTGCGTTATGTTAGTATTCTATAATCATCCTGTGTGTGTGCTTATGTATTTCTGTGTGATTATTTCATTAGTTAGTAAATAAATAATTAAGCCAATTGCGTAAGCTGATTCATCATGAAGACTAGGGTTCGTGCAGATATCCAATAATTTTGAAACATTCATTATGAGACTGATGAGGTAATAATTAATAATTGATTAATATGATGACGGGTAGGATATAGAGATATTCTGATCTACATTTGAGTTAATTCGGGAAACGGTAACTCGTTAACTTCTCTGGGATATGTGGGACGCTAACGTCCCACTTGGCCAAAAGCCAGTAAAAATGCAGAGCGCCAAATTCAAATAAATTACTATAAAAATCAAACTTTCATGAAATCACACATGAAAGATACCAAATTAAAGCTAGACTTGTTGTGAATCCAGCCAACATGTCAGAATTCAAATAGGCTTTATGACGAAAGCACACCAAACGATTGTTAGGTCAGAGCAAAGTCACAGAAAAACACAGCCATTTTTCCAGCCAAAGAGAGTAGTAATAAAAAGCAGAAATAGAGATAAAATTAATCACTAACCTTTGATGATCTTCATCAGATGACACTCATAGGACTTCATGTTACACAATACATGTATGTTTTGTTCGGTAAAGTTCATATTTATATCCAAAAATCTGAGTTTAGGCGGGACGCTACTGTCTCACTTGGCCAAAAGCCAGAGAAAATGCAGAGCGCCAAATTCTAATAAATGACTATAAAAATCAAACTTTCATTAAATCACACATGAAAGGTACCAAATTAAAACTACACTGGTTGTGAATCCAGCCAACATGTCAGAATTCAAATAGGCTTTTCGGCGAAAGCAAACGATGCTATTATCTGAGGATAGCACCATAGTGAACAAAGAGAGAGAAGCATATTTCAACCCTGCAGGCGCGACACGAAACGCAGAAATAAAAATATAATAATTCATGCCTTACCTCTTTGACGAGCTTCTGTTGTTGGCAATCCAATATGTTCCATAAACATCACAAATGGTCCATTTGTTCGATTAATTCCGTCGATATATATCCAAAATGTCAATTTATTTGGCGCGTTTGATCCAGAAAAACACCGGTTCCAACTTGTGAAACGTGACTACAAAATATCTCAAAAGTTACCTGTAAACTTTGCCAAAACATTTCAAACTACTTTTGTAATACAACTTTAGGTATTTTTTTACGTAAATAATCGATAAAATTGAAGACGGGATGATCTGTGTTCAGTACAGGATTAAAACAAACTGTAGCTAGCTTTCTGGTCACGAGCCTCTAACAAACAGGACACTTTAACTGACCCTCGTTCAAGATGGCCGTACTTCTTCATTACACAAAGGAAAAAACCTCAACCAATTTCTAAAGACTGTTGACATCCAGTGGAAACGGTAGGAACTGCAAGAAGGTCAATTAGAAATCTATATTCCCAATGAAATCCCATTGAAAAGAGAGTGACCTCAAAACAACAACAAAAAAATGTGAATGGTTTGTCCTCGGGGTTTCGCCTGCTAAATAAGTTCTGTTATACTCACAGACATGATCCAAACAGTTTTAGAAACTTCAGAGTGTTTCCTATCAAAATCTACTAATAATATGCATATCTTATCTTCTGGGGATGAGTAGCTGGCAGTCGAATTTGGGTATGCGTTTCATCCAAACGTGAAAATGCTGCCCCCTATCCTAGAGAAGTTAAATAAACTTTTCCCGTGGCGCCCCAAGTTACTACTTAATCAATTGTTATATGGTTAATTTAACCGCGTAATAATTGACGGTGGTATTTAATTATTCGATGAATAGCCATCATCGCATTAATGGTAGCAACAACACGACAAATGCATGATTAATATAATTCACCATTCTTAATGTTTTATTTCATTGAATATTACAACATACAATCTACCTGCAGTGAACAGTAGGTAACAATATGGTTATGTCATTACCTTGCCTTCCTATTGATGGGACATCAAAAAAAACAATACACATGTTATGTTACCAACGTTATGAGTTTAGAAAATAGTTTATAGCAGAGGGCCATTTCTGAGCCTTCGGCAAATTAGATTACTGTTCTACTGTAATGGTCCCGGTCAATGCACGTGTGGTGAGGGAAGTGAATGTGATTGGCTTAGAGCTCGGATGAGAACACAGGAAATTGTGTTAGTATTGGATGAAGCATTAGGATGACAGGAACCTCTCCAAAAGGGACAAAGTGTGCCATGGAGGTACCGCTCGGCCCCCTGGGTATCAGTGACTGTACCTGGATCTTTCTAGGTTAGTCATTTATTTAACAGGTCTGTCATCATGTATCTGGTTGGATCACCATGTCTTCCTCTACAACTCACTGTATACTGGATCCATTGTAGGTTACAAAGGAACTGTATACTGGATCCATTGTAGGTTACACAGGAACTGTATACTGGATCCATTGTAGGTTACACAGGAACTGTATACTGGATCCAAAGCTACCTTTCACTGGTGACTGTCAGCAGCATTACTTTGAAAGACATACTACTGGGCTTATTGTCTGTCTCTCTGTCTGTGTCTCTCTCTCTGTGTCTCTGTCTCTCTCTCTCCTCTCTCAAAGTGGACCTCTGGGAGATAACACTGACAGGAGATTTACCATGTCTTCTGGGTGATAAAACCTAAAGAGCATTCCAGAGCATGAGTTAATGTTTCTGTTCTATATGGTACCAGGGAGAGATGGCTCCAGTAGGGCCAGACACTGGTCTCTATGCAATGAAAACTGTTGACACAGCAGATACTGTCTGCTGTGAATTATAAGTATCTTTCATACAAAATCTCAACCAAAATCTTATAGATCTTCTCATTGAAAGCAAGTCTAAGAAGCGGTAAATCTGTTCTATGTGCGCTCAAACAGGATTCAATGCTAGTCTGACCAATCGGAATCCACGCGTTAGATAAAATACGGAACAGTTCCGTATTTCACTGAAAGAATAAACGTTTTGTTTTCGAGATGATAGTTTCCGGATTCGACCATATTAATGACCTACGGCTCGTATTTCTGTGTGTTATTATGTTATAACTAAGTCTATGATTTGATAGAGCAGTCTGACTGAGCGATGGTAGGCACCAGCAGGCTCGTAAGCATTCATTCAAACAGCACTTTTATGCATTTTGCCAGCAGCTCTTCGCAATGCTGTTTATGACTTCAAGCCTATCAACTCCCAAGATTAGGCTGGTGTAACCGATGTGAAATTCTCTGGAGTGATAAATCACGCTTCACTATCTGGCAGTCTGATGGACAAATATGGGTGTGTCGGATGCCAGGAGAACGCTACCTGCCCCAATGCGTAGTGCCAACTGTAAAGCTTGGTGGAGGAGGAATAATGGTATGGGGCTGTTTTTCATGGTTCAGCCTAAGCCTCGTAGCTCCAGTCAAGGGAAATCTTAACACTACAGCATACAATGACATTCTAGACGATTCTGTGCCTCCAACTTTTTGGCAACAGTTTGGGGAAGGCCCTTTCCTGTTTCAGTATCACAATGCCCCCGTGCAGGGGTCCATAAAGAAATGGTTTGTCGAGATTGATGTGGAAGAACTTGACTGGCCTGCAGAGCCCTGACCTCAACCCCATCGAACACCTTAGGGACGGATTGGAACACAGACTGGGAGCAAGGCCTAATCGCCCAACATCAGTGCCCAACCTCCCTAATACTCATGGCTGAATGGAAGCAAGTCCCCTCAGCAATGTTCCAACACCTAGTGGAAAGCCTCTGTTGTGGAAAATTACATAATTAGTCATGCTATCCCGTGTTTTACTGCTTAAAGAATAGTCTCTTGTTATATGCTAGTGTTATTTCTAACCTGATACAAACTTGTCTTTGTGGGACTCAGCCATAAGCCGTAACTAAGGTCCGTTTGGGTGAAACCGCAGCATGTGAAATCCCGTGGGTTTACTATCTACAGGAAGTCACATGTATGGAAACTTGCAGAAAGGAGCACATTATAGTGTTTGCTGTTGGGAATGCAGTTAGACGGTTGAGACCTCGGGCTATCAACCTCGTGCTATCTTAAATCTACACAGACAACTAATGACCTTATACACACTCTCTGCTCACTGCCACGTATACAGAAAGGATGTACTTCTCCATAAAAAGCAGAGACACGACTATGTTTGTTAAGCTTTTAAGCTTTTTTGCAAATCTTATAATAAAGCTGTTAGAAGAATCTACAGTCTCGCTCTTCCTATAGAATTGCTACCACGCCTTCCCAATACAGCGGAGGCTGTGATAGCAGCAAAGGGGGGGACCAACTCCATATTACTGCCTATGATTTTGGAATGAGAGGTTCGATGAACAGGTGTCCACATACTTTTGGTCATGTAGTGTAGTTATGGGATAGCTAGGCTAATATTCTCCTTTGCCTGCTAGCTAGTAAACTAAAGCTAACACACAATCACATCAAGCAACTGAAATGACAGCAAACTATGTGAATTTTCATTTGTTTCAGCTACTACCTTTGTTTCTATTGCCAATTCTTTGGATATATCATTAGAATGATCCTGATAAATGAATTGGCTTGGATCAGAGAAGCTGTCAGTCTCGTCACATTCATATGCATGGCACAGTGGAGATGCAACATGGTGCACAGGTCAGATAGGCTAGTAGCATGGAGAAATATTGTCAAGAGACGCTTTTTTCCAAGGGAGGTTTATAAATTGACTGGCTGGGCTGTGGGAGAGTGGATGTGGTAAAACTAATGGAAGTGCTAACAGGCATTATGCATGAATATTGGTGATAACTCCTTGCTATCAACCAATAAGCATCCAGGATCCAAACAACCCATTTTATAATGTGACAAAGAGATTGGTAAATGATATAACACCCCGTTATAACATCTGGTATGCAGACACTTATGTATAGAATAGGACATAAGTTGTCATGCAGACTGTGTAATAGCAGTTGTTATTAACAGTAGACATTAGCGCATATGACAACAGGATAAACAGTCATCTATAAACACCCATTATAAACTAGTTTCATAAGATTTTATGCCGTTACTCATTACTGTTGTTATATAGGTGTTATAAAAGGCTTTATTAACACATGACTAAGGACACCTACAGTAACGTGTTACCCCAACTTCTCCTGATCGAAAAGCATTGTAGAGAATTGAAATTAGAATGAGTCTATTTCCTAAATTGACTGGAATTCAAAATGGAATTGACAGCAACCGTAGCAACTACACAGACTCATTTCATAGAACTTCAGAACACTGGCAGTTTGTCTACTTCACTTATTTAGTCTACTCTCTGATCACTCCAGATAACCCAGTGAATAAAACACATGCTGACAATACTGGTGTCAAACCATGCAAGTGTCAGTAGCATGAAATAACATCTACCTTCTCATTGAAACAGTTCATCATGAAACAGTTCTACTGCAACTTTCAACGCACAGTATGAAGTTGAAACGAACAACAGTCTGGAGTTCTTCAGGGATGTGTGAGTCAGAATTATAGAATCAACCTGAAGATAGAATCTGCTCTTACCATGATAAACAGATTTCCCAATCTTCTCCTCTTCATCTTTAATGTTGACATTCAGCTCCGGTGTTTGACTGCAGTCTTCCAGCTTCACTGATGCCATCTCTGGATCCGCCAGTGCAAACTGGGCTCCACTGTCACAATCAGGACCCAGTGACTGAAGGTTTGGACTCAGTGTGGAAGGAGAGAGGGAGGCTGGGTTTGTCCTCACTGCTGATGTTACCGGTCTCAGACCTGACCTAAGTCAAACATTTTTTTAAATCATTTTCACATAACAGTAGTTCACCTGACTCACAATTAATGTTTGGGTTGTTTGCTTAAGAATCTTTGGTAAATATTTAGCTTTCTGATAATGCATGCAGTTTATGCAGCACTATTTACTATGTTCCTGAATAATCATGTCTTCACTGTATTATTTCACATCACAAAAATCTATTGTATTTCCCATTTTCACACCATAGTAACAATCATAGATAAAGATAGAAACACCTGAATGTCTGAATATTGTAACACATGTAAAAAAATAAAATTAAAAAAACGCGCTGCCTGCACTGAATTCATTTGACGTAGACAGAAGGGGAGCCGCCATTTTACCATCCCGTGAATTTTACACAAAACCATTAACGAACTCAAAAATCGCTAATAATTAGATTTTTTAAATGAAATTAGCTTTACTAAATGATTTTCATTCACTCTGCCAAACCCAAAGTCTCTAGCTATTTGACTTATAAAATAGTTATGCACACTCGGCTTGACACAAAAGTAACACGTAAAACCTTTACCAAACGTGATAATACCATAAAGGATGTGTTACCCAGGACGTTATGACATATTCTTTCGATATTACAAAGTATAAACGTGCTATTACATACCTGTAGTATTACATGTGAAACGGACACAAAATATATCGTCTTTACCACACAGTTCTGGCGCATTCCCGGAACTTCCTGTTCCACCACTGCAACAGAGCAAATGCGAAATCACAGACAGAACAATGCGACAGATATGTCATTGGATGTATAAATATGGTAGTGAGAGGAAAGCCCACTGGCAGAGAGTGGGAGAAGATGGAACGAGATGGATCGATGAAACATTTTATCTCAATACAGTTTTCTGTTCGTCAAACTAAAATCTGTTATGAACAGAGTGGACAAAGTTTGCTTAGGAATCCAAAGGCAAATTGGGTTATTGCACACAAGCGCTTCACCGAGTAGGCGTTGCCTAAAGGAAATATTCAGAGGTTTGCTAGAACACGCCAATAGGATATCACTACCGCGTGCTTGGCTCTGCCTACTATGACTCATTTGTTCCCATTGGAAACAACAAGATGTGGTCTATCTTGGTTTACATAAACATCTTTGGAGACACCTTCTCTGTATACATTTTGGGAAGACTAGACACTCTTGCGTATTGCTGCCTATCGCAGGTTGGAGTACAGATTGCACATTTAGGTCACAAAAAAAACTGGGAAAAGGAGAATGGGAAAATCTTAAATTGCACCATTTAATCCTGTACCTATACACTATCCCCAAAAACTCACCACCCCATCCCACTACTTTGGCCCTAAACGATCCTACACCAGGCCATCTGCCTTGGAGGATGGAACCACTTCCCTCAACTTCTTCTGCACTAAAATCTCTCACACCCAAATATGTATCTGCAACTACCACATCTATTTTATGTGATTTCCACTCCCATCAGTGCAGTGCAATTGATCACAATGACTATAAACGCAAGGAATTCGACCTTACTAAAACTCATCCTCAGCAAGACTACAAATTCCTGCAGGAAGCTCCCACAGGTAGTCTCTAGCCGACACTGTCAGTTACTGTTCACCACCGCGATCAGCAAGACCTCCTGGATCCAATCCATGAATGTATATCCCCTTTCTCTGTTTTAGCTACTCACTGGCTACACGTTAGCTAGCTAGTTAGCAGAGCAGTAGATCAAACATCATTGTTTTACTTAGCCTAGGTAATTGTTTGTACAATATGTCAACGTTGGTGTCTATTTCAGACCTCATGGTATTTTTCAAGGATAAGCATAAGAGCATTGGAAGAGGAGAAGTCCACTAGAAGTCTGGCCATGTGGAGAAGTGCAGCTATAGTAAGCAACAATTCACTGGTTTGGTCAGGCCCAGCATGAGGGATAAAGATTATCCTGTGTCTGGTGAGTGTAGCTATTAAGTGAAGTTTGAGCATCTTTGCAATACAATATGTTCTATACAGCTGTCAACATTCTACAAGGAAAGAGCCACATAACTATATATTCATTAACCAGATTATCCCGGATACTAGACTTCGATGAGTGATAACTGAGTTCTAGAATGTTGCCATTGATGAGAATGAATCTAAATCTATTGACATTCAGAATTGATTTTGTTTAGACATCCAGCCAGTTTTGCAGTTTAATGACCAGACACAAATCTTCAAAAGGCACTATATTTATTTATTCAGAGTGGTACATGCATTCACAGTCTTGATCTTGTCATGTCTTTGGCATCATTAAAGTGAAGACTTTTATTTTATCAAATCAATTCTCTGTAATTATTAAAATGTGACTAAACTAATCATGTAAATGTAAATAACTAGGAAGTCGGGGCACCAAGGAAAATCTTCAGATTACAAAGTTATAATTTTCCTAATATAACTCTTCAGATATTTTAATATCTGATCAATCAGTCTTCTAATTAATGAATTATTATATACCTCACATTAGTCTCATTCCAAATGTCGTAAACTGTTGGTTATCTGCACGAACCCAGCCTTTACTATGAATCATCCATACATCAATTCTCTTAATCATTTATTTACTAACTAACTAAACAATCACAGAAATGCATAAATCAAACAACACAGTAGATATGGTTACAAGGAAATGATAGGGTGGGTTCCCTAGTGGGCTAAGCAGATATGACGGCTTGGTGGACAAAGGGAAGTGGGTGTAGACTGAAGTTGGCGGGAAAGACAAAAGGAGTCACTACACAGTTGATATTTATATTTATTGAAATGCTAATCCTTTGCACATGAACACTCACTCATTCGGGAATAATTGGAATCAATATCTATTTACGCCCAGTGTGTCGTCGTGATCTCTGTTGGAATCGTCCGTCTGTCTGTTGGAGAGTCAGTTCATCATCATCTCTCTCTATGCCTCCCTGAAGATCAAGTCTTTCGTGGTTAAAATGGATACTGCAGAATACTATTCAGAAATGTTATCATAGAATAGCTGTTTCGGCGGTTGTCGGTCTTCGCATCCCAGTTTGACATAATTTCTAGCTGTAGACTAGTAAATAGTATCTAAGATTTTCTCTTATTCTGTCGGGATCGATAGTGTCAGAGTTTAACAATTTCCACCCGTGTAGCCAATGCTCCACGTGGTATGGTTAGGAATTCAATAACCATTACAACCTTAGCTTATACTGAGGTTTCTGTGATCTGAAGAGGATTTCCTCAGGAGAGGGTTTTATTCGTAACAGTTGAAAAGGGCTGTTCTATGACGCCAGATCGTGTCTGTGTTCACGGGGGCGGGCCAATGACTTGGTTAAACTTTAAAGGGTATACAATTCTCTTTCATTAAAGGTTTAACATCACCTTACATCATTTCACAAATCGTTTCATCTTTATTCATTAATTTTATACAAGAATTAGATGCAAACCCCATAATTGAGAAATGTACATATTCAGAGATATAGTCATGTGTGTTTCCTGTCCTCTCTGAGGTCATCAAATTAAACACACTCGTCATACCCGTCCCTTAAGTGTCCACGGACCATTCCCACAAGTGGACATTTTGTATCAAATCCTCATTTTGGGAATTTAGGAGTTCGCCATGTGAAATCCTTTGTTCTCTCTAGGTGTCTCTTTCTGCATGGCCAGGGGGAGAGTCTCCTCCAGGAATTTACGACCTAAGATAAAAGAACCTGGGTGTTGGAGAGAGAGAGGAGGGGGAAGCCACTAGCTATACCCAGAAAGGGCCACGTCATGACAATCTATAGGATCCTTCCCACTGTATGATTGATGCCAAGTGATAAAATCCCAAGTTATCAATTAAAAGGTCATGGAAAAACCACTTGTACTGAAAATGACAATTTATTAAATATTCTACAGCGGTAATGTCATCAATCAAATCAAACTTTATTTATATGGCACATTTCTTACAATGAATGCATTTCAAGGTGTTCCAAGTCATTCATTGAAAGGCATGTGGCACTTAACATCCTTCCTCTTGGCAGGTCTCTATAGGTGACCAGGGGATTCTCTCTACCACATGAGAATGCCTCCATGGAGCTCATCAGTGGAGCCATGCAGCCTATATTGGCGGTTCACAATATTGTCCGTACGGATGCCAGCCGTGCCCAACCAGGTGCAGTCAGTGGAGGATCTGTACCCGGCCGAAGACTACAACCCTCTGTCCCGAGAGCCCACAGAGGAGGATCATCAGAGGGTAAGGAACAGTCTCTGGGGCAGGTTCAGTGGAAGGAAATGTCTTCTTGAACCTGAGCCAGAACAACCGCTACCCTCCACGTCATCCCTGTCTGTACCGGACATTGTTAGAACAAGGGCACCTGGGGCATGCAGGAGTCCTGGCTGGAGCAGGAGGCTAAACGGCAGGCAACAGTTGGACAGCACACCAACAGGCACACCATGCGGAGGGAGGTTGACGGACAGCAATTTTGGAGCAGTGGTTAGGACCAAGGGCGTTACTTCGTCACTGCTAAGAACAGTCCTCAGATCAGTCGTTGGATGGGGTGTTATCTGATAACGAAGAGGAGGGCATCAAGGCATTCAAATGGCTACAGGGATGGATGTGCAGGAGTCAGGGGTTTTGGGTCACAGGGTCTGGGTGCCTCACCGGATGGTCTGGTGGGCACCACAGCAGTGACTTTATGGTCAAAGGGACCTTACCATTGAAGAGGAAGGATTTCAACTTCACTGAAAATGTGAATGTTCTATCATAAACATTTACTTTCCCTGGCTGATATGGTTGCTACTTAGAAATACTAGAACAATACATTAATAGATTACATTCACTGCTATAAAATTGGCTTCCACGGTCTGTTTGGTCAACGAACTCAATGTATTCCAAACACTGGTGGTATTAGATGATCCTAATAAGTGATGTAGCCTAGTAAACGATGCTCTCCTCTGGTATGTTCTATTGAACTGTCTGGGAATCGTTGTTTCCCTGCTTACTACTCAAAGATATTTCACTGATTAAGTCAAAGACGAAATTAACTTCAATGCACTGGTCCCGACGAATTGAGGCTGTTCTCAGGGCAAAAAGGTGCAACTGAATATTAGGAAGGTGTTGTTAATATTAAATACCTGTTATGCTGACGACATAACATAAACGCTACCATGGATACCTGCTATGCTCATGAGGAAACATTATAATCATTACCATAGCCACGGGAAGTAGAGGTGCTGGGCTCCAGTCACAACCACGAACCAGTGACTGTAGTAGTAATGGGTCGTTCGCGAACAAGTCGGCTTAGAGAGCCGGCTCTTGTAGGTGAACGTTGGGAGCCGGCTCGCATATCAGATGAGCCAAATCTACCCCTCAGAGGGTCTTCTCGAAAACGGGACAAAACAATTACTGAGAGAAGAAACAGCATCAGCCCCTCGAAAGTGAGGCAGCTTGCATTTCTGAATGCAAATCTCTCATAAAAGCAAAATATGGTCAGCATTGCTGTGTGCTGCAGGAGATGGCTTCTCTCTGCGTATTAGTTGGTGACTTTTTAACTTATCCAATCGGGAGAAACTCTTCCCACAGTCAGAGCAGGAGTAAGGCTTCTCTCCAGTGTGCGCTCTCTGATGAATTGTCAGAGCTGTTGATGTTGTGAATCTCTTCACACAGTCAAAGCAGAAGTAAGGCTTCACTCCTGTATGTACACGTTCATGTACTTTTAAAGTATCCAATCGGGAGAAACTCTTTCCACAGGCAGAGCAGAAGTAAGGCTTCTCTCCTGTGTGTGTTCTCTGATGAACTTTTACCTCAATTGATGTTTTGAAGCATTTACCACAGTCAGAGCAGGAGTAAGGCTTCTCTCCTGTGTGTGTTCTCTGATGAACTGTTAGATCAGATGATGTTTTGAAGCATTTTCCGCAGTCAGAGCAAGAGTATGGCTTCTCTCCTGTATGTACACGTTCATGTACTTTTAAGTTATCCAATCGAGAGAAACTCTTTCCACAGGCAGAGCAGGAGTAAGGCTTCACTCCAGTGTGCGCTCTCTGATGAACTGTCAAAGCCCTTGATGTTGTGAAGCTCTTCCCACAGTCAGTACAGGAATAAGGCTTCTCTCCTGTGTGTATTTTTAGATGTATTTTTAGCTTTGATAGAAATGGGAAAATCTCCTCACAATGTGGGCAGTGGTGAGACCTCTTAGCTCTGTGATCTTCCTGCTGTTGCTCTCTGGATGTAGAGAATGTCTCAACATGGTCTCCTGTGTGAACAACATCAGAAGAACCAGTCAGTGAGATACACATATGACTTCATATACAGTGCCTTCAGAAAGTATTCACACCCCTTGATTTTTTCTACATTTTGTGTTTCAGCCTGAATTTAAAATTGATTAAATTGAGTCATTGGCCTACACACAATACCACACACATACAAGGGCATGGATACATGACTAGATATTGTTGTAACAACATGAATTCTACTACGACTATGTAGTATCTGAATATGAATACCACATCTGTATATTCTAAACCAACAGTTGGAGGACAGATCACCTGGAGGACAGATGGAATTAAACCACCAGTTGACCAGAAAGTGTTATTTATGGTAGCCCTGAAAACGGTTTTGTCTTTACCCCATAACGTCAGTGGAATACCCCCATAACGTCAGTGGAATACCCCACAACGTCAGCGGAATACCCCACAACGTCAGTGGAATAGCCCATAACGTCAGTGGAATACCCCACAACGCAAGTGGAATATCCCATAACGCCAGTGGAATATCCCATAACGTCAGCGGAATAACCCACAACGTCAGCGGAATACCCCACAACGTCAGTGGAATACCCCATAACGTCAGTGGAATACCCCATAACGTCAGTGGAATAACCCACAACGTCAGCGGAATACCCCACAACGTCAGTGGAATACCCCATAACGCCAGTGGAATAACCCACAACGTCAGCGGAATAACCCACAACGTCAGCGGAATACCCCACAACGTCAGTGGAATACCCCATAACGTCAGTGGAATACCCCATAACGTCAGTGGAATAGCCCATAATGTTGAGTCAATAAGTATTCAACCCCTTTGTTATGGCAAGCTTAACAAGTCGCATGGTCTCACTCTGTGTGCAATAATAGTGTACAACAGGTGTAGACCTTACAGTGAAATGTTTACTTACGAGCCCCTAACCAACAATGCAGTTTAAAAAAATAGAGATAAGAATAAGAAATAAAAGTAACAAGTAATTAAAGAGCAGCAGTAAAATAACATGTGCAGGGGCACCGGTTAGTTGAGGTAATATATACATGGTAGAGTTATTAAAATGACTATGCATAGATGATAACAACAGAGAGTAGCAGCGGTGTAACATAGAGGGGGGGGGGGGGGGGGGCAAATAGTCTGGGTCGCCATTTGATTAGGTATTCAGGAGTCTTATGGCTTGGGAGTAGAAGCTGTTAAGAAGCCTCTTGGACCTAGACTTGGCGCTCCGGTACTGCTTGCAGTGAGGTAGCAGAGAGAACAGTCTATGACTAGGGTTGCTGGAGTTTGACAATTTTTAAGGCCTTCCTTTGACACCGCCTGGTATAGAGGTCCTGGATGGCAGGAAGCTTGGCCCCAGTGATGTACTGGGCCGTTTGCATTACCCTCTGTAGTGCCTTGTGGTTGGAGGCCAAGCCGTTGCCATACCAGGCAGTGATGCAACCATATTCATATCCTGAATACAAAGCGTTATGTTTGGGGCAAATCCAACACAACACATCAAGAGTCCCACTCTACACATGGTGGTAGCTGCATCATGTTATGGGTGTGCTTGTCATCAGCAAGGACTTGAACGTTTTTTGGGGGGATAAAAAGAAACGGAATAGAGCTAAGCACCGGCAAAATCCTAGAGGAATACCTGGTGCAGTCTGCTTTCCAACAGACACTGGGAAACAAATTCACATTTAGGAAGGGCAATAACCTAAAAAACAAGGCCAAATATACACTGGAGTTGCTTACCAAGACAATATTGAATGTTCTTGAGTGGCCTAGTTAGTTTTGACTTAAATCAGCTTGAAAATCTATGGCAAGACATGAAAATCGCTGTCTAGCCATGATCAACAACCAACTTGACAGAGCTTAAAGAATTTGTACAACATTGTACCATCCAGGTGTGCAAAATTCTTAGAGACTTACCTAGAAAGACTCACAGCTGTAATCGCTGCCAAAGGTGTTTCTACAATGTATTGAGTCGGGGGTGTGAATACTTATGTAAATTAGATATTTCTGCACTTCAATTTGTATAAATTTGAAAACATTTCTAAATACATTATGTATGTTATTATTAGGTATTGGGTATATTAAATATCAATTTCATCCATTTTAAATTTAGGCTGTAACATAAAATGCAGAATAAGTCAAGGGGTATGAATACTTTCTGAAGGCTCTATACTGTACAATACAAAAGGGGAATACAACTATTCTAAAAGTGGACAACAGCTGATTGCAAAAAGGAGTGAAAATTCAGACCCATATAATCCTCCACTCACTATCACAAGGGTTAGTAACTTCACAGACTTATTTCATAGAACTTTAAAACATTGGCAGTTTATCTTGTTCACTTCTTTAGTCTACTCTCTGCAGACTCCTGATAACCCAGTGAATAAAACAAACACTGGCAATACTGTTGTTGGAAAGAACAACACAAGCTTTGTTGTACAGTCTGGTGTTCTTCAGGGATGTGATGGCAGAATTACAGAATTTACAATAGCAACAGACTGGGTCATAACTTAGTAAGATATAACCTGACTTTACCATGATTAACAGATTTCCCAATCGTCTCCTCTTCTTCTTCATCTTTAATGTTGACATTCAGCTCCAGTGTTTGACTGCAGTCTTCCAGCTTCACTGATACCATCTCTGGATCCTGCAGTGCAAACTGGGCTCCACTGTCACAATCAGGACCCAGTGACTGTAGGTTTGGACTCAGTGTGGAAGGAGAGAGGCAGGCTGGGTTTGTCCTCACTGTTGATGTTACTGGCCTCAGACTTGACCTAAGTCAAAAAAATGTTTTAATAATTTTCACATAACAGTAGTTCACCTGACTCACAATTAATGCTTGGGTTGTTTGCTTAAGAATCTTTCCTGGTAAATATTTAGCTTTCTGATAATGAATGCAGTTTATGCAGCACTATTTACTATGTTCCTGAATAATCATGTCTTCACTGTATTATTTCACCTCACAAAAATCTATTGTATTTCCCATTTTCACACCATAGGAACAATTATAGATAAAGATAGAAACAACTGAATGTCTGAATATTGTTACAGATGTAAAAAAAAAAAAAAAAAAGTGAACCCACGCTGCCTGCACTGATATCAGTTGACGTAGACAGAAGGGCAGCCGCCATTTTACCATCCCGTGAATTTTACACAAAACCATTAACGAACTCAAAAAAATCGCTAATAATTAGATTTTTTAAATGAAATTTGCTTTACTAAATTATTTTCATTCACTCTATCAAACCCAAAGTCTCTAGCTATTTGACTTATAAAATAGTTATGCTCACTCGGCTTGACACAAAAGTAACACGTAAAACCTTTACCAAACGTGATAATACCATAAAGGATGTGTTACCCAGCACGTTATGACATGTTCTTTCGATATTACAAAGTGTAAACGTGCTATTACATACCTGTAGTAATACATGTGAAACGGACACATAATATATCGTCTTCACCAAACAGTTCTGGCGCCTTCCCGGAACTTCCTGTTCCACCACTGCAACAGAGCAAATGCGAAATCACAGACAGAACAATGCGACAGATATTTCATTGGATGTATAAATATGGTAGCGAGAGGAAAGCCCACTGGCAGAGAGTGGGAGAAGATGGAACGAGATGGATCGATGAAACATTTTATCTCAATACAGTTTTCTGTTCGTCAAACTAAAATATGTTATGAACAGAGTGGACAAAGTCAACGTTGGTGTCTATTTCAGACCTCATGGTATTTTTCAAGGATAAGCATAAGAGCATTGGAAGAGGAGAAGTCCACTAGAAGTCTGGCCATGTGGAGAAGTGCAGCTATAGTAAGCAACAATCCACCGGTTTGGTCAGGCCCAGCATGAGGGATAAAGATTATCCTGTGTCTGGTGAGTGTAGCTCTTAAGTGAAGTTTGAGCATCTTTGCAATACAATATGTTCTATACAGCTGTCAACATTCAACAAGGAAAGAGCCACATAACTATATAATCATTAACCAGATTACCCCGGATACTAGACTTCGATGAGTGATAACTCAGTTCTAGAATGTTGCCATTGATTAGAATGAATCTAAATCTATTGACATTCAGAATTGATTTTGTTTAGACATCCAGCCAGTTTTGTAGTTTAATGACCAGACACAAATCTTCAAAAGGCACTATATTTATTTATTCAGAGTGGTACATGCATTCACAGTCTTGATCTTGTCATGTCTTTGGCATCATTAAAGTGAAGACTGTTATTTTATCAAATCAATTCTCTGTAATTATTAAAATGTGATTAAACTAATCATGTGAATGTAATTAACAAGGAAGTCGGGGCACCAAGGAAAATCTTCAGATTACAAAGTTATAATTTTCCTAATATAACTCTTCAGATATTTTAATATCTGATCAATTAGTCTTCTAATTAATGAATTATTCTTTACCTCACATTAGTCTCCTTCCAAACGTCGTAAATTGTTGGTTATCTGCACAAACCCAGCCTTTACTATGAATCACAAGTCTCTGCTAGGTAAAGTCCCCCGTATCTCAGCTCGCTGGTCACCATAGCAGCACCCACCTGTAGCACGCGCTCCAGCAGGTATATCTCTCTGGTCACCCCCAAAACCAATTCTTCCTTTGGCTGCCTCTCCTTCCAGTTCTCTGCTGCCAATGACTGGAATGAACTACAAAAATCTCTGAAACTGGAAACACTTATCTCCCTCACTAGCTTTAAGCACCAGCTGTCAGAGCAGCTCACAGATTACTGCACCTGTACATAGCCCATCTATAATTTAGCCCAAACTACCTCTCCCCCTACTGTATTTATTTTGCTCCTTTGCACCCCATTATTTCTATCTTTACTTTGCACGTTCTTCCACTGCAAATCTACCATTCCAGTGTTTTACTTGCTATATTGCTTCGCCACCATGGCCTTTTTTTGCCTTTACCTCCCTTATCTCACCTCATTTGCTCACATTGTATATACTTATTTTTTCTACTGTATTATTGACTGTATGTTTGTTTTACTCCATGTGTAACTCTGTGTTGTTGTATGTGTCGAACTGCTTTGCTTTATCTTGGCCAGGTCGCAATTGTAAATGAGAACTTGTTCTCAACTTGCCTACCTGGTTAAATAAAGGTGAAATAAAAAATAAATAAATATTATATTATGCTGTTCAGATTGTATTCGTTTTGAATGGTTAGATTTATATGCACTTTGTTTAAATACATTAAAAAGTTATACTTTAAATGCAAATGTTTAATAGCATTCTATTTAATAACAAACCAATGCATTTTAAAATACATTGTGGTTAAGGTAGAGTATGATTTCATTCAATCATTTAATTAGAATTGTTTTAACACCAATCATAGTCAAACTATCACAAACTATTTGACTTGAAAAAATACAAAACATACTTTTTTTAAAGAGCCGTTTGGGAGCCAAAAGAGCCGGCTCACTGAAAAGAGCCGGAATGCCCATCACTAGACTGTAGGTTTGGACTCAGTGTGGATGTAAAGAGGCAGGCTGGGTTTGTCCTCACTGTTAATCTGTCAACTCTGGATAGAATCCCAGTTCTAAATAAGGCCCCGTGTAGCTCAGTTGGTAGAGCATGGCGCTTGCAACGCCAGGGTTGTGGGTTCGATTCCCACGGGGGGCCAGTACAAAAAAAAGTATGAATGTATGTAATTGTAAGTCGCTCTGGATAAGAGCGTCTGCTAAATGACTTAAATGTAAAAATGTAAATGTAAATAGAAGTCTGAGATCAACCTCCTGGTCTTCCCCTGTGCAGGCCACACCCCCTCCCATTGTTACTGTATGTATGAACACATTTTGAACAATGGCTGCCTAAAATGCTGTGGTGCTTACTAACACAATAGGAAAGGTTGTGGTAGATGTGGGCCATCACAGGTGAGTTCACAGCTCTTCCACTCTGAACAATGGGGCATGGAAAGGGTAACACAAGCTTCCTCTCTGGTTCCATTCCCCAATAGTAAGTGGATCATACTTGAATTGTGGTAGTAATATTGTCCCTGGACTTTGGCACCATAGAAAACACATTACAATTATACGTTGACAAAATAAATGTTATTTTGTTTAACTTTTACTTAAATATGAAAAACATGTCCTTTATACTGCAAAACATTATTTGTATGTATTGTAGAACATACAGGGGGCTAGCTAATTGGCATGTAGAGGTGTAGTGACATGTATTGAGTAGATACATAGACATTTAAATTAGTTTTAATAACATCAATTAAACAAAAAACATTGCATTGTCTGTATAGATAACCCAAAGTTTGACCAGCACAAATTCAAGTAGAATATTTATTTTTCATTCGCACATCAATTAAGTTTAATGCAGACATCCAAATACATTCATCAATGACAAAAATAATACATCTATTTAAGACAATTTATTAAACATGTTTATCGTTTCAAAGTATGTATATCACTAAACAAAAATTGCTTAGTAGTGAAAAACAAAACAACAAAAAAATCAACTAAATGGTGAAAACTGATCATCACACCATCTCTATCTGATACATGTTGTATCTACTAACTCATTCCCACAGAGAACTGATCATCACACCATCTCTATCTGATACATGTTGTGTCTACTAACTCATTCCCACAGAAAACTGATCATCACACCATCTCTATCTGATACATGTTGTGTCTACTAACTCATTCCCACAGAAAACTGATCATCACATCTTCTCTATCTGATACATGTTGTCTACTAACTCATTCCCACAGAAAACTGATCATCACATCATCTCTATCTGATACATGTTGTATCTACTAACTCATTCCCACAGAAAATCACAATCTGATACATGTTGTGTCTACTAACTCATTCCCACAGAAAACTGATCATCACATCATCTCTATCTGATACATGTTGTGTCTACTAGCTCATTCCCACAGAAAACTGATCATCACACCATCTCTATCTGATACATGTTGTGTCTACTAACTCATTCCCACAGAAAACGGATCATCACACCATCTCTATCTGATACATGTTGTATCTACTAACTTATTCCCACAGAAAACTGATCATCAAACCATCTCTACCTGATACATGTTGTATCTAACTCATTCCCACAGAGTACGACACAGTCAACAGTCAGACTACATTGTTTCAACGTAAGAAGCCTCGTAGGATATTCAACCCTAAGGGCAAATCCAAGGTCATCTCAATATCTCTACAGTAGAAGCTAACAAAACACACCAAATCTGACAAGATGCACACTGATCAGTAAAGAGAGGCTAACATTCTATAACATTCCCTTTCCTCTGCACAGTTCTCTCACAGTGAGAAACAATAGGATCCCAATAGTGTTTTATTCTTTCTTAAATGTTATCAAATTCACTGTTACCACTTCATTCATGAGATGAGAATGAAGTGATGTAATGACTTTACTCTTAGCTGGTCTGAGAGAACTGATGAGGCTTCTCTCCTGTATGTATACGCTGGTGACATTTTAAAAGGTATCTAAATCGGAAACTCTTCCCACAGTCAGAGCAGAAGTGAGACTGTCTATATGTATTCGCTGCGGACATTTTAACTTTTCCAATTGGGAGAAACTCTTCCCATAGTCAGAGCAGAAGTAAGGCTTCACTCCTGTGTGTGTTCTCTGATGAACTGTTAGCTCAGTTGATGTTTTGAAGCACTTACCACAGTCAGAGCAGGAGTAAGGCTTCTCTCCTGTGTGTGTTCTCTGATGAACTGTTACATCAGATGTTGTGGTGAAGCATTTTCCGCAGTCAGAGCAAGAGTATGGCTTCTCTCCTGTATGTACACGTTCATGTACTTTTAAGGTATCCAATCGGGAGAAACTCTTTCCACAGGCAGAGCAGAAGTAAGGCTTCTCTCCTGTGTGTGTTCTCTGATGAACTGTTAGCTCAGTTGATGTTTTGAAGCACTTAACACAGCCAGAGCAGGAGAATGGCTTCGCTATGTGTATTAGTTGGTGACTTTTTAACTTATCCAATCGGGAGAAACTTTTTCCACAGTCAGAGCAGGAGTAAGGCTTCTCTCCAGTGTGCACTCTCTGATGAATTGTCAGAGCTTGTGATGTTGTGAATCTCTTCCCACAGGCAGAGCAGAAGTAAGGCTTCACTCCTGTGTGTGTTCTCTGATGAACTTTTACCTCAGTTGATGTTTTGAAGCACTTACCACAGTCAGAGCAGGAGAATGGCTTCGCTATGTGTATTAGTTGGTGACTTTTTAACTTATCCAATCGGGAGAAACTTTTCCCACAGTCAAGGCAGGAGTAAGGCTTCTCTCCAGTGTGCACTCTCTGATGAATTGTCAGAGCTTGCAATGTTGTGAATCTCTTCCCACAGTCAGAGCAGAAGTAAGGCTTCACTCCTGTGTGTGTTCTCTGATGAACTTTTACCTCAGTTGATGTTTTGAAGCACTTACCACAGTCAGAGCAGAAGTAAGGCTTCTCTCCTGTGTGTGTTCTCTGATGAACTGTTACATCAGATGTTGTGGTGAAGCATTTTCCACAGTTAGAGCAAGAGTATGGCTTCTCTCCTGTATGTACACGTTCATGTACTTTTAAGGTATCCAATCGGGAGAACCTCTTTCCACAGGCATAGCAGAAGTAAGGCTTCTCACCTGTGTGTGTTCTCTGATGAACTTTTACCTCAGTTGATGTTTTGAAGCACTTACCACAGTCAGAGCAGAAGTAAGGCTTCTCTCCTGTGTGTGTTCTCTGATGAACTGTTAGATCAGATGTTGTGGTGAAGCATTTTCCGCAGTCAGAGCAAGAGTATGGCTTCTCTCCTGTATGTACACGTTCATGAACTTTTAAGGTATCCAATCGGGAGAAACTCTTTCCACAGGCAGAGCAGAAGTAAGGCTTCTCTCCTGTGTGTGTTCTCTGATGAACTTTTACCTCAGTTGATGTTTTGAAACATTTGCCACAGTCAGAGCAGGAGAATGGCTTCTCTCTGTGTATTAGTTGGTGACTTTTTAACCTTTCCAATCGGGAGAAACTCTTCCCACAGTCAGAGCAGGAGTAAGGCTTTTCTCCAATGTGCACTTTCTGATGAATTTTCAGAGCTTGTGATGTTGTGAATCTCTTCCCACAGTCAGTACAGGAATTCAGATTCTCTCCTGTGTGTATTTTTAGCTTTGATAGAATTGGGAAAATCTCACAATGTGGGAGGTGGTGAGACCTCTTAGCTCTGTGATCTTCCTGCTGTTGCTCTCTGGATGTAGAGAATGTCTCAACATGGTCTCCTGTGTGAACAACATCAGAAGAACCAGTCAGTGAGATACACATATGACTTCATATACAGTGCCTTCAGAGAGTATTCACACCCCTTGACTCTTTCTACATTTTGTTGTGTTTCAGCGTGAATTTAAAATGGATTAAATTGAGTCATTGTCCTACACACAATACCACACACATAAAAGGGCATGGATACATGACTAGATATTGTTGTACCAACATGAATTCTACTACGACTATGTAGCATCTGAACATGAATACCACATCTGTAGATTCTAAACCAACAGTTGGAGGACAGATCACCTGGAGGACAAATGGAACTAAACCACCGGTTGGCCAGAAAGTGTTATATATGGGAGGCCTGTAAAAAGTGTTTAGTCCTTGTACCATATGTGTCAGCCGAATACCCCACAACGTCGGCAGAGTACCCCACAACGTCAGCGGAGTACCCCACAACGCCGGCGGAATACCCCACAACGTCGGCGGAATACCCAACAACGCCGGCGGAATACCCCACAACGTCAGCGGAGTACCCCACAACGTCAGCGGAATACCCCACAACGTCGGCGGAATACCCCACAACGTCGGCGGAATACCCCACAACGTCGGCGGAATACCCCACAACGTCGGCGGAATACCCCACAACGTCGGCGGAGTACCCCACAACGTCGGCGGAGTACCCCACAACGTCGGCGGAGTACCCCACAACGTCGGCGGAGTACCCCACAACGTCGGCGGAGTACCCCACAACGTCGGCGGAGTACCCCACAACGTCGGCGGAGTACCCCACAACGTCGGCGGAGTACCCCACAACGTCGGCGGAATACCCCACAACGTCGGCGGAGTACCCCACAACGTCAGCGGAGTACCCCACAACGTCAGCGGAGTACCCCACAACGTCAGCGGAGTACCCCACAACGTCAGCGGAGTACCCCACAACGTCAGCGGAATACCCCACAACGTCAGCGGAGTACCCCACAACGTCAGCGGAGTACCCCACAACGTCAGCGGAGTACCCCATTGCGTAGAGACCAGTGTCTGGCCCTACTGGAGCCATCTCTCCCTGGTACCATATAGAACAGAAACATTAACTCATGCTCTGGAATGCTCTGTAGGTTTTATCACCCAGAAGACATGGTAAATCTCCTGTCAGTGTTATCTCCCAGAGGCCCTTCCTCAGTAGAACACACACACAATAGTTAAGAATACTATATTCTGTCGAATAAAACAACAATTTGATGCAATAAAAGTATTATAACATCATCTTTAAATTTTCCACCATAATACTTATGTAAATGAGATATTTCTGCATATTTTTTTTATTTTTTTTACATTTGCAAACATTTCAAAGAAACATGTTTTGCCTGTCATTGTGGGGTATTGTGTGTAGATGGCTCAAAAATCAATTTTTAATTTAGGCTGTAACATAAAATGCAGAATAAGTCAAGGGGTATGAATACTTTCTGAAGGCTCTATACTGTACAATACAAAAGGGGAATACAACTATTCTAAAAGTGGACAACAGCTGATTGCAAAAAGGAGTGAAAATTCAGACCCATATAATCCTCCACTCACTATCACAAGGGTTAGTAACTACACAGACTTATTTCATAGAATCCTCCACTCACTATCACAAGGGTTAGTAACTACACAGACTCATTTCATATCATCCTCCACTCTCTATCACAAGGGTTAGTAACTACACAGACTCATTTCATATCATCCTCCACTCACTATCACAAGGGTTAGTAACTACACAGAATTATTTCATAGAATCCTCCACTCTCTATCACAAGGGTTAGTAACTACACAGACTCATTTCATATCATCCTCCACTCTCTATCACAAGGGTTAGTAACTTCACAGACTCATTTCATATCATCCTCCACTCTCTATCACAAGGGTTAGAAACTACACAGAATTATTTCATAGAACTTTAAAACATTGGCAGTTTGTCTACTTCACTTATTTAGTCTACACTCTGATCACTCCAGACAGACCAGTTAACCTGTTGATGATAGGGGGCGCTATTTACACTTTGGGGGGAAATCGTTCCCAATTTAAACGGCCTCATACTCAATTCTTGCTCGTACAATATGCATATTATTATTACTATTGGATAGAAAACACTCTAGTTTCTAAAACCGTTTGAATTATTTCTCTGAGTGAAACAGAACTCATTCTGCAGCACATTTCCTGTCAGGGAGTGAGATTTCAGAAATCGAGGTCCCTGTTCTGGGGTCAGTTTATAAGTCCCAATGTAAGCTATGGGGCTACATGCACTGCATACACCTTCCTCTAGATGTCAGTAAGCGGGGAGAATTTGAATGGAGTGGATTGCGCAATCTGGGACCTTATATAGGACCGTGGAACGGAAGTACCTTCCTTTTCAACAGTGCGCCTGACGCATGAAGACATACATTTACATTTACATTTAAGTCATTTAGCAGACGCTCTTATCCAGAGCGACTTACAAATTGGTGCATTCACCTTATGATATCCAGTGGAACAACCACTTTACAATAGTGCATCTAACTCTTTTAAGGGGGGGGGGGGTTAGAAGGATTACTTTATCCTATCCTAGGTATTCCTTAAAGAGGTGGGGTTTCAGGTGTCTCCGGAAGGTGGTGATTGACTCCGCTGACCTGGCGTCGTGAGGGAGTTTGTTCCACCATTGGGGTGCCAGAATCACAATGGCGTCCTGCAAACGCTTTCGTTTTAGTAGTTCTATATCTCCGGTCATGTTTTTATTCGTTATAGGTGTTAAAGACATCATAAGGTAGTTAATTTAAACCGACTTATAGCAGTTTATAGCAGTTTATTGCGATTTTCCTGGATTTCTTTATGATGCGCGTTCACGAGGTGGACACCTCTCCAGTTGGTGGCTAACATTAGCGGCTATTTCGACAGGACAAGAGGACATCTTTCAACCCAAAGACGATTGTTCTGGAGAAAGGACACCTTGCCCAAGATTCTGATGGAAGCTCAGCTAATAGTAAGCAGTCTTTATGCTGTTAATTCGTACTTATGTTGACAAATGTCAGATAATAATTCCGCCATGAATTATGGTGCGGTCTCGCTTTAGCGCACGCTGTATGCTTGAAGTAACGTTAATTTTAAAAATGTAACCCAGCGATTGCATTAAGAACTAATTTGTCTTTCAATTGCTGTCCAACCTGTATTTTTTAGTCAAGTTTTGGAATAGTTACTGATTAGAATAGGTGCCTCTTCAAAGATTTCTCCTGCCATTTTCTGGGCAGCTTTGCTACTTTTCTCATTGTATAACCACGATTTGTGCCGCTAAATATGCACATTTTCGAACAAACTCTATATGCATTGTGTAATATGATGTTATAGGACTGTCATCTGAAGAATTCTGAGAAGGTTAGTGAAAAAATTAATATATTTTGGTGGTTTATACGTCATCGCTATGTTTGGCTTGAATCAATGCTATTGTGATGTTTGCTATTGTGCTAAGCTAATATAACGCTATATTGTGTTTTCGCTGTAAAACACTTAGAACATCTGAAATATTGTCTGGATTCACAAGATCTGTGTCTTTCATTTGCTGTACGCTGTGTATTTTTAAGAAATGTTTTATGATGAGTATTTAGTTATTCCACGTTGGTCTCTATAATTGCTCTGGCTGCTTCGGTGCTATTTTTGACGGTAGCTGTGATGGTAGCTGCAATGTAAAACTGATTTGTACCTCAAATATGCACATTTTTCGAACAAAACATAGATTTATTGTGTAACATGTTATAAGACTGTCATCTGATGAAGTTGTTTCTTGGTTAGTTTGGTTGGTTCTTGGTTAGTTAGGTTGGCTTTGTGCATGCTACCTGTGCTGTGAAAAATGTCTCCTTCTTTGTATTTGGTGGTGAGCTAACATAAATATACGTGCTGTTTTCGCTGTAAAACATTTTAAAAAATCGGACATGTTGACTGGATTCACAAGATGTGTATCTTTCATTTGCTGTATTGGACTTGTTAATGTGTGAAAGTTAAATATTTCTAAAAAATATATTTTGAATTTCGCGCTCTGCCTTTTCAGTGGAATGTGGGAGGAGTTCCGCTAGCGGAACGCCTGGGCGAGACAGGTTAATAAAACAAATGCTGACAATACTGGTGTCAAACCATGCAAGTCTCAGTAGCATGAAATAACATCTACCTTCTCATTGAAACAGTTCTACAGTAACGTTTCATACACAGTGGGAAGTTGTAATGAAAAACAAGTTTTGTGCAGTCTGGTGTTCTTCAGGGATGTGATGTCATTCTGACAGAATTCACAATAGCAAAAGACTGGGTCATAACTTATGGAGGTAAAACCTATGAAGGGAACTTAAAGATAGAACCTGCTCTTACCATGAGAAACAGATGTCCCAATCTCCTCCTCCTCTTCTTCATCTTTAATGTTGACATTCAGCTCCAGTGTTTGACTGCAGTCTTCCAGCTTCACTGATGCCATCTCTGGATCCTGCAGTGCAAACTGGGCTCCACTGTCACAATCAGGACCCAGTGAATGTAGGTTTGGACTCAGTGTGGAAGGAGAGAGGCAGGCTGGGTCTGTTCTCGCTGTTGATGTTACTGGCCTCAGACTTGACCTGAGTCGGCCTGTAGTTATAAAGAGAAACGGACAAAAGTTAGTCTTTTAGTTCTGGCACTTCCTTTATTCTCAAAAAATATATATATATTTTTTTGTTGTTCAATTATCTAATTTCAATAGACCGGGTAGCTAAACATTGACAACAAATCATTAATTCACATTAGACGAGTGCACACTTTAAATTACACGTAAAAAAAATGTAACTTAAAAGTGCAACTGACAGCTTTTGTACTACCTTTCAGACATGAACGTGACAGACAGACAATCATAATATCAGTAAAAAATATCAAATTCCCAGTTTATGCTACAAAACCAACTTCATAAGAGGTTTGACTCAACATTTCATGACGTACACTAAGGCATTGTTGGTACACTAAGGCATTGTAGGTAGAATAGATGGATGCAGTTCAATGAATAATTCATATAATTTACCAATACATTTATTTGATTTATTATTAAAAGAGAGGCCCACAGACTCCCATCCAGAGAGGCCCACAGACTCCCATCCAGAGAGGCCCACAGACTCCCATCCAGAGAGGCCCCCAGACTCCCACCCAGAGAGGCCCCCAGACTCCCACCCAGAGAGGCCCCCAGACTCCCACCCAGAGAGGCCCACAGACTCCCACCCAGAGAGGCCCACAGTCCCCCACCCAGAGAGGCCCACAGACCCCCACCCAGAGAGGCCCACAGACTCCCATCCAGAGAGGCCCACAGACTCCCACCCAGAGAGGCCCACAGACTCCCACCCAGAGAGACCCACGGGAGCAACCAGGGTCAAGTTCTCCGCCCAAAGGCAGGTCGACAGATCTCCCGAACCAGCGACTTATTGGCCACCGGCCCAAGCTCCCAACTGCCAGGCCACCAACCATCCAAGATCCCCCTACAGTTCCCTGAGAGCTGCCCCTCAACCATCCGAGAACACCCCTGCTTTTGCACTTTCGATTGTGTACACCAGCTTCAAACAGCTGAAAATACAGTATTTTTGGTTATCGGAAAATATATTTCAAAGCGCTTTAGATGGTACAATGATTCTCTACACAATGAGTGCTTGATTTGTCACAAACTGAGATTAGGAAAACTATTAGAATTTTAGCAACCAGGAAATGGCAGAGCATATTGCACCTTCAAGTACAGAAAGTTATTAAGTAAAGTTATAACTTCAAATTCCTTATATTAAGCAAACCAGAAGGCACCATTCTGTCAGGGAAAATGTATGGGAGTAGAAAGTACATATTTTGGTCCCGCTTTATTTCAAGTGCATCTTATGAAGGCTTCATAAAGCATTCATATAGGCTTCATAAGCACTACATAAATGGGTCACAAATCATCTATAACCGTATTTCATGCTCTATTAAAGGATGAATAAATGTGAACAAAATAACTGTGTGACAAAACCATCAATTTAAGCCACATTATGGATATTTATTGAGCATGATGTTACGGCAAACAACGATTCCACTACAAGAATGACGTACGGTAAATTACTGTAATTAACACAGTAAATTACTGTAATTAATCCTTGCATAAACAAGCGCTCATTGTTACTGTAGCCTGCAAATCTTCCTTTTTTCACAGCTTTCACAAATCCTGTTGTGAGTTTGTGATATAATTTTGCTTCCATTTAGTTTCAAAATTATATTATTATAATAACATGCCAAAAAACAAAGTAGCTTTTTTTTATATCTGGAAGTGGTTCTGCTTGTACAACTCAGTAGTTTGTCATCCTAAATATATACAGTGGGGAGAATAAGTATTTGATGCACTGCCGATTTTGCAGGTTTTCCTACTTACAAAGCATGTAGAGGGCTGTAATTTTTATCATAGGTACACTTCAACTGTGAGAGACGGAATCTAAAACAAAAATCCAGAAAATCACAATGTATGATTTTTAAGTAATTAATTTGCATTGTATTGCATGACATAAGTATTTGATCACCTACCAACCAGTAAGAATTCCGGCTCTTACAGACCTGTTCGTTTTTTTTAAAGAAGCCCTCCTGTTCTCCACTCATCACCTGTATTAACTGCACCTGTTTGAACTCGTTACCTGTATAAAAGACACCTGTCCACACACTCAATCAAACAGACTCCAACCTCTCCACAATGGCCAAGACCAGAGAGCTGTGTAAGGACATCAGGGATAAAATTGTAGACCTGCACAAGGCTGGGATGGGCTACAGGACAATAGGCAAGCAGCTTGGTGAGAAGGCAACAACTGTTGGCGCAATTATTAGAAAATGGAAGAAGTTTAAGATGACGGTCAATCACCCTCGGTCTGGGGCTCCATGCAAGATCTCACCTCGTGGGGCATCAATGATCATGAGGAAGGTGAGGGATCAGCCCAGAACTACACGGCAGGACCTGGTCAATGACCTGAAGAGAGCTGGGACCACAGTCTCAAAGAAAACCATTAGTAACACACTACGCCGTCATGGATTAAAATCCTGCAGCGCACGCAAGGTCCCCCTGCTCAAGCCAGCGCATGTCCAGGCCCGTCTGAAGTTTGCCAATGACCATCTGGATGATCCAGAGGAGGAATGGGAGAAGGTCATGTGGTCTGATGAGACAAAAATATAGCTTTTTGGTCTAAACTCCACTCGCCGTGTTTGGAGGAAGAAGAAGGATGAGTACAACCCCAAGAACACCATCCCAACCGTGAAGCATGGAGGTGGAAACATCATTCTTTGGGGATGCTTTTCTGCAAAGAGGACAGGACGACTGCACCGTATTGAGGGGAGGATGGATGGGGCCATGTATCGCGAGATCTTGGCCAACAATCGCCTTCCCTCAGTAAGAGCATTGAAGATGGGTCGTGGTTGGGTCTTCCAGCATGACAACGACCCGAAACACACAGCCAGGGCAACTAAGGAGTGGCTCCGTAAGAAGCATCTCAAGGTCCTGGAGTGGCCTAGCCAGTCTCCAGACCTGAACCCAATAGATAAACTTTGGAGGGAGCTGAAAGTCCGTATTGCCCAGCGACAGCCCCGAAACCTGAAGGATCTGGAGAAGGTCTGTATGGAGGAGTGGGCCAAAATCCCTGCTGCAGTGTGTGCAAACCTGGTCAAGAACTACAGGAAACGTATGATCTCTGTAATTGCAAACAAAGGTTTCTGTACCAAATATTAAGTTCTGCTTTTCTGATGTATCAAATACTTATGTCATGCAATAAAATGCAAATTAATTACTTAAAAATCATACAATGTGATTTTCTGGATTTTTCATTTAGATTCCGTCTCTCACAGTTGAAGTGTACCTATGATAAAAATTACAGACCTCTACATGCTTTGTAAGTAGGAAAACCTGCAAAATCGGCAGTGTATTAAATACTTGTTCTCCCCACTGTATATATATAAATATATATCTCTGTCTATGCTCCAATTTGCCCATATTTCTTGGAGGTCCTGAATGTTTCTGTGATACTATCAACTCTGCAGTATTAAGCACATCCGTAACGGTTTTATAACACCTCAAATGAATATCACTCTACTTAAGGGTTAAGGAGTCTGTGCACACTATAATGGCTTATGACATGGTTATGACACCCATCATTCCATGTTATAGTTAAGTAATAAGGGATGAGAACCCAGGGATTATCGTGTGATAACTGCCTTAGGGTTTATGGTAGAACATTTACAAGATTATGTTGTAATACTGTTTGTTTATGCATCGAATAAGGTTTCTCAGTACTCTCTCATCTGTGTCTGTGTGGACCGAGTTGGGCCTCTGGGGCCGGCAATTGATTTATGATAGCTTGGTGATAAAAGCTACAGCCTGCATTCCATAGACTTGAGTTGGTGTTTGTGTACTACGAGGTACCAGGGAGATGTCTCTGGTATGGATAGCTGATGAGAAGAACCCCGTCTTGGGGGCCAAACCCTGGTTTCTATACAATGACAACAGTCTTCACAGCAGATTCTATCTGATGTGAATTATTCATTTAATTTTATACAAATTATAAACTTTGACCCATTCGACATATCTGTTGTTTGTCATGTATTCAGGAGGATGTGTCGTTGACAAGCTCCATTATTGCAATAATTAATAATACACTTTGATTGTTTTGAAGAAATCTAATAAAAAGTCTCCCTTGGTTAGAAATGTTCCCCAACAGGCTGTTCTGAGGCACAGGGCAAATAATGACATGTTTTCATTAAAACCATTCTTTTAAAATCAGTACATACATTATATTCATCCTCTCACCAGACACTGGGTGTGATAGTAAATTCACCCTGGCAATCTACTCCACTTTTCAGAGCCCTCTAGTTTGACAGTGGTAGAGCGCAGAATAACTGAGGAATTTACGAACGCCCTAAAAATCGGGTTGTTATGACAGGCAGTGGCGATTTTAGCATGTCAATCTTGGTGGGGCAAAAAAAACTTTTTTTTTTAGATGCATGCCAGTGAAGAAACTACAACACTAAACAATACATAAAAATGCACTATAACGGTTCCCACAAACTGTTAGGGTGTACAGAAAGCTGTCCCAACAGGGGAGCCTATGGCTGACTTGCTTAAACAAATATGGTTTCTGACTCCTTGTGGATTTGTGTAACTGGATAAGAACCGCTTTTCTCCTTCAATAATAATGAATGTCGACATGAGTTGAAACATTCACAAACATTATTACATTTATGTTCTGTACATTCACAATATTTGTTCTTCTATAATTAACACTTAGCTCTTAAGTATAAGCAAGTTCATGCAAACGAGCTGCGATGAGGCCTATTCGTTCATCAATTTCTAAATGGACAGCGACAGAAATTCAGATAGATATTAGTTCAGATAAATTCAGCAAGATGTTGAGGCCTCAACTTTACTCTTCTTTAAGTCACCACAGAGCGAGAGACCCAGACTCAGCGGTTAGCCTACCATTTGAAGTATTTTATTAGTCCTATGTGGTCTAAAAAGGAAGGACAATGCAATCACGAGGATCCACTTTTATAGACAATATACAGACGCACTGAAAGCACATTGAGCAAACAAAACTACCCTCGCAATATGAACTGGAATAACATGGGTCTATTACTGAACTGTCTGTTGAACAAGAGACTGTCACTGGCAACCATGGTTACGAGGAGGGGATACTATAATACAAAGTAATTGGGTCTGTAACTTACCACCCTCCTCGTAGAGAAAAGCACCAGAGATAAGTATAAACACACAAAGTAAGAAAAACAATGAATGAATAAGATACTAATGAGATGGACCTTTATGAGCAATATAACAATACAATACTGATGTACAAACTATGACATAAATGACGATAAGCGGGTAAGAAGAAAGCCGTCATTTCCATTAAGACATGAGCGAGCTGAGACAGATGTAGCCTATACGCCGCCTATTTGTTCAGCACTTTTGACATGGACAGCGACATAATTCAGAACATGGGCCATTCTTACAGTATCCTCCCTGTACACCAAGTCAAAACAGGAGGATAAATGAACAGGGGTACATAAGCAGACAATGAAAGTTCTTACAATGGGGACAGGTAAGCAGGCTGTTACAATAGTAAATAAAAAAAATCTAAAACAGGCTATATGTGCACCACCAAGTCAGAACAGTAGGCTAAGTTCTTTGGGGGGAAAGGGTACCAAATTCTTAGGGTGAGGAACATGGGCTACTAACATACACTTAGTATTACTTTGGCATTCTCTGGATGAAGTCATACTGGATTGACAGCATGGCCAAAGCATTTAACCTTTCTGGCCCATGGAGTTGCGTATGAAGGTTTTTATCCTTTTAAGGTAGAAAGGTTTCTCTCTGACTCGGCAGTTGTCATCGGAGTGGTGATGATGATTTTGAGAAGAGAGACCGTCTCAGACAAGTCCTTCCGCAGGTTATTCTCGTAGAGTGATTTCAATAAAGAAAGTGCTGTCTTTCCAGTGTGCAGCTCAGGATGCCAGTAGACAGTCAACAGCTCCCTTTTCAGCTTCTCCTGGTTGCCCACAAGCCATAGCTGGGTAGAACACTGGAGTTCTGCGGTCGGGAAGGAATCCTTCAGTAGCGTTTGGACACCACGTACATTACCACTCATCAGCGCTGACCAATCGTAGTTTTGTGCAACCAGCTTCTCCTTGACATTCAGTGGAGCTAGTACTTGTTTGATGGTGTTCGAGAGGCCAACACCAGTTTTGTCCTTCACCTCTACAAACACCTCTCACACACTGTTGTCTGGTGTTGGAATCGGCTAAACTTTGAACATTGAGATATTAAATAAATGATAGAGACAAAGCCTTGAATAGAAAGAGTTTGTAAAAAGCCAGAAGGCTTTGGAATGTGTTTGATGGAGGAGAGGAGAGCGATGTGTTGATATAGGGAAGACAGATGGATATCTGTGGGTCAGGAGGTGAGAGGTGAGGTCAGTTCCCCTTAAGGGAGTAATCAGGGTTGCTATCTGGTTACCTTCTTTCCTGTGGAGCCATAAACTGTAAGGAAGAGGAGTGTCTGAAGTAGGATGTATATAAACTGTGATGTCTGAAATGTTTTGTCTGATTTCAGATGCACAGAACCTTTGGGAAGATTGGTTAAAGCTTGTCTAGTGTTCGTGAGTTATTTACTCTGAAAAATAAGAACCTAATAGTTGGCGATTTGTAATCAAAGAGTCCAGATCAGTGGAACAGGAGCCGGCACAGCAAATAAGGTAGGCAAGTTCCTACACCTGTTACCACTCATTCTGACATCTTGGGGAGATGAGAATCGTAGGCTGAATAATTATAGAATACAGCCTGAGTTTATTCAAAAGGCCCATTGTGTAACGACCGGTCGTAGCTTTATAGTAAATGGTAAGGCCCGGAAGGTAAACTCATACAGGCTGGTACCTGTAAGGTAAGTCCTAGGGGGTAACTCCCTAGCAGGTTGGTTCCTGCTAGTACTATAAAGTCAATAGTAAATCCCAGTGGATTAATACCTGTGATTACTACTAATATAGGGTGAGTCCCAGAAGATAAACTCACGCAGGCTGGAACCTGCGAAGGGTAAGTCCTAGGGGGTAAATACCAGTGGGTTTGGTTCCCTGCATAGCTATAACAGTGTGGGAGCCTAGTTGTATTGGCCATAAAAGTGTGAATGGAAGGTTAGTTGTGTGCCCTGTGGGGGGCGGTAAACCATGGCAGATTATGTGGAAATAGGAAGACAAGTGTGAATAATTTTGGTGAAGTGTTATCAATAATAGGGATATTGGAGGAGATACGGCACAAAGACATTAAGAAATCCGTATTCTCCAGTAATAGATTCGCAGACGTTTATGGTATCGGTTTTAATACAAGGTATGAAGTGCCGTGTCCAATTAATTATTATCCAGGGAAGTGTGTAGTGCTATCTTAGAAAATAGTTAATAGATGGTGTGTATAATCGACGGGAGTAAACTTCTTGTGGATCAGTGGGACGCTAGTGTACCATCTCGACAACTTCCGGTGAAATTGCAGAGCGCGAAATTCAAATTACAGAAATATTAATATTTAACATTCATTAAAATACAAAGTGTCATACATCAGTTAAAAGCTTAACTTCTTGTTAATCCAGCCTCTGTGTCAGATTTCAAAAAGGCTTTACGGCGAAAGCACACCATGCGATTATCTGAGGACAGCGCTCAGCACACAAAAGCATTAGAAATAGCGATAGAAATAGCGATAAAATAAATCACTTACCTTTGAAGATCTTCTTCTGTTGGCACTCCAAAAGGTTGTTTTGTGCGATAAAGTCCTTCTTTATATCCCCAGATACTCAGTTTAGCTGGTGCGCTTCTTTCAATAATCCACCAGTTTCCCTCCTTCAAAATGCATACAAATTTAATCCCAAACGTTACCAATAAACTTTTCCAAACAACATTTATAATCAAACCTCAGGTACCCTAATACGTAAATAAACGATACAATTTAAGATGGAGAATTGTTATTGTCATTACCGGAGATAAACAACAAAGTACGCGCATTCACCAGTACGCATAACAAACACTAGAGCCAAAATGGGAGCCACTAAAAAAAATCGAGCGAATTTTTCCAAAAACAAGCCTGAAACTCTTTCTAAAGACTGATGACATCTAGTGGAAGCCATAGGAACTGCAATCTGGGAGGTTTTCCCTTCATATTAAAAATGACAGCCATAGGAATCAATGGTGGGCTGAATTTTTTTTTTCTTTTCTGGATGGTTTGTCCTCGGGTTTTCGCCTGCCATATCAGTTCTGTTATACTCACAGACATAATTTTAACAGTTTTAGAAACTTTTCTATCAAAATCTACCAATTATATGCATATCCTAGCTTCTGGGCCTGAGTAACAGGCTGTTTACTTTGGGCGCGCTTGTCATCCAGATGTCAAAATACTGCCCCCTAGCCCAAAGAGGTTAAGAAATCTAAGATACCCTGTTTAGGGAATAATAACTATTGATATGGCGACAAACGGACCCGTTTCTCCCTGTAATATAGAGATAGCAGAATTTAATCACACCATGGAGGAACACGAGCATTCTACCAATTCACCTGGAATATGGGATTTTTTTTGCAAATTAGATAAAATTAGACAATATTTTCCTGCTGACGGTGAATTCAAATCAAATAAAGAATTCAGGGAGGCAATTATGACTTGGCACAAGGACATAAAAACAGAATCAAAAGCTCAATATTCCAGCGTTTTAATGTCAGCATTCTATCAACAGAAGATGCGTAAACCCATAGTGTAACACCAGTACTTTACTACAGAAGGCCTGGGAACGGGTGTATTGAAAAAAATTGCGCTTCTGCTTTAATAACGTGTTTGAACCCTCTGATCAAAACGGTAATTGCGGTGATAGTAGATGTATTCAAGACAATGTTTTGAGAGTGGAATATGACTCCGCTCACCTTGCAGACGTGCGAGGGGTTAATAGGGCCATAGAGGAAATCGCTAACAATAGTTTCAATGGCCAGGATAAAATGAAGAAACATCAAAACGTAAGGAGAGGGCTCCCTGTTTTAGGGACTATCGAACATTGGAAGAATGAGTGTAAGGTGATACTGGAACCTAGTGCATTAGCAGGAAATGCAGCTATACAAGAGTTTGCATCTTTTTCAAAAGAGCAACAACTAATCGTTTTGAGGTTAGCAAGAATGGAGCTTTCACCTAGCGGTGTATAGTTTCTGTTCGGTCGATAAGAGGTACATAGAGATGACAGTTTCTATGTGATGGAAGACGTATTAGATCACGTTTTACCTAACTTTAATTGAAGTACCGATGGGATTTACAAATAGTCCCACGTCATTTAGCATTGAAACAATCATTAAAAAGGGTGTCAAATGTAGTGTAATAAAACAGCAGGGAGCAGGCCTCGAACCCTCGACCTTCTAGCCCGAGGTCCGGCGCGCTATCGACTGTGCCGCAAAACCATGCTCAAGCGGCAGAGTCGATTTCCGCGCTTATAAACCCAGGGTCGTTACAGTAGGTTCTGTGTTGGTACAATACGTGGATGATTTGTTATTAGCGTCAAAAGACAAAGAAACTCATATGCGAGACCGCACCACATTGGTAGACAATTTGGCGGAACGGGGTCGCATCGTATGACAAAGCACAACTAGTAAAGCAAAAGGTAACATATTTTGGGGGTTTTACATTTTTAAAGGGCAAGATACACATGACCCGGGAACGGGTAGAAAACCCTGCGTTCTTTGGCACGGCCAAACACTCCTCGCACGCTCAGGAAAACTTTATAGGAGTTTTCAATTTTGTTAAACATTTTATTCCGTCATTCTCTGAAATTGCTGAGCCGCTTACAGAGTTGACGTAAGAGGGGAAGGGTTCACATGAGGAGATAGAGTGTGAGGAAGTGAGTGTGAGGAAGTGAGTGTGAGGAAGTGAGTGTGAGGAAGTGAGTGTGAGGAAGTGAGTGTGAGGAAGTGAGTGTGAGGAAGTAGAGTGTGAGGAAGTAGAGTGTGAGGAAGTGAGTGTGAGGAAGTGAGTGTGAGGAAGTGAGTGTGAGGAAGTGAGTGTGAGGAAGTGAGTGTGAGGAAGAGAGTGTGAGGAAGTGAGTGTGAGGAAGTGAGTGTGAGGAAGTGAGTGTGAGGAAGTGAGTGTGAGGAGATAGAGTGTGAGGAAGTGAGTGTGAGGAAGTGAGTGTGAGGAAGTGAGTGTGGGGAAGTGAGTGTGAGGAAGTGAGTGTGAGGAAGTGAGTGTGAGGAAGTGTTTGTCGAGTTAAAGAAACAATTGTGTCAAGCGCCAGTATTGGGATTTCTAAACCTAAAATTACATTTGAAAAATGAGTTCCATAAACATAGAAGGGAATAGAGTAACAGGGTAGGCTGTGTGTGGAATGCATTTGGAGTAATTCATGATTTCGGTACATTGTGGTCACCACGGGGCATGTTAGCAGCGACAGGAACACCAATAAAAATGGTCTGGAGGTAGATGTATTGTTAGAATAATGTCAGTTAACCAGTAAATTAGCAGTGGTAAAATGTGAAGCTCATACAAGTCGTACAGATAAAATTGCCATAGGTAATCGTAAAGCAGACGAAATGGCTAAGGCGGCTGCCTTGGTGAGAGAAAGTGTTTTGGAACCACATATATATATATATTGCAGATTCCTTACGATGAAACATTGGCTAAGTTGGCCACAGGAAAACGTATTTAGGGTTGAAGATTCTAGGCGAAATGCCAAGGGAATGGATTCTAAAGGTAACACATTTAAATTATATGACAACACTCATTGCAAATGCAGAAGGCCTTAGGGTTTGTCTAAATCATTAGACAGTTTGTGGATTTATTTTTGAATACATTTACGTTTGATGTCGTCTTATTCTGGAATGGGATTCTAGAATGGACGAGAGGGTGGATGGGTCACACGGAAAACCTAAAACGAACTTACATTTTTTTTGATATATGGTATGATGGTTATGGAGAATCATGGGGAAAAGGAGACCAGTGAATCGTTTGACTCGGTGGAGAGATACTATCGCCGTGTTGTGGGATTTATTGGAAGGAGTCTTTTCAATTCAGTTGAAATGGGTTTGCAGGAGGATGAAATGTTTTGAAGAGGTATTTAAATGGTTTCCGAAGGACAGGGAAAGAAAGGGAGAGGAAACATTTTAATGGTGACGAAAGCCCTGAATATGAAAAATTCCTAATGAAGAATGATCAACTTCATTAGGAATTAAATAGAAGGGGGGTTTCAGCATAAAATGAATGAGAAACACCATTCTCTATCCAACTTGTACCATTACTTTAGGAGATGATTATTATTTCTGTAGGGAGTTATAAAGAGCTGTAATTCTAAATTGTTTATTTAACATGTTTTTTTTAAATCACATGTTTGAAAGGGGTAAATTACCTGTTCCCTGAGGTAATGGTCTTTGGGGTACTTATACAGTGGTACTGTGTTCAGGCTGCATATAGGAAGGAAAAGATATGTTAATAAGGGATGACAGTAACCTCAAATGGACTGTGAAATATGTATTGCTATCTTCATGATCTGGTAACTCTTCCTAGAGGTCGCCAGTAGAATAAGAGAGTATGGACTCATGTAGAAAATGTTTGTTTTTTAGCAGTAACATTATGTTATGCTTTTTGACATTTGTCTTGGAGATGGTATGAAGGAAAGGTTCATGTCATAATTCGTCAGTCAATGTTTGTCTAATTTACTGAAACAGAAATGTAATGAACTTAACTGTTGTTATGACCTGTGTTTTTGTTGTTGAGATTATCATGGAAGGTGAAGTCAGATCGTGTTTCAATGCATGACAGAAATAATTTGACCATAGACAGTGTGTCAACCTCACAACCCTCCCTAACTGGCTGAAGAAAAAGCGACGAAGGCGTGCTATAAGAGACAATGACTTTTACCCTTATCCTATCTGAGTCCCAACCAAAACCAGGGCCGGGGTGCTGAGAGACAATGACTTTTACCACTCCTATCTGAGTCCCAACCAAAACCAGGGCCGGGGTGCTGAGAGACAATGACTTTTACCACTCCTATCTGAGTCCCAACCAAAACCAGGGTCGGGGTGCTGAGAGACAATGACTTTTACCACTCCTATCTGAGTCCCAACCAAAACCAGGGTCGGGGTGCTGAGAGACAATGACTTTTACCACTCCTATCTGAGTCTGAACCAGAACCAGGGCCGGGGTGCTGAGAGACAATGACTTTTACCACTCCCATCTGAGTCCCAACCAGAACCAGGACCGGGGTGCTGAGAGACAATGACTTTTACCACTCCTATCTGAGTCCGAACCAGAACCAGGGCCGGGGTGCTGAGAGACAATGACTTTTACCACTCCTATCTGAGTCCCAACCAAAACCAGGGTCGGGGTGCTGAGAGACAATGACTTTTACCACTCCTATCTGAGTCTGAACCAGAACCAGGGCCGGGGTGCTGAGAGACAATGACTTTTACCACTCCTATCTGAGTCCCAACCAGAACCAGGACCGGGGTGCTGAGAGACAATGACTTACCACTCCTATCTGAGTCCCAACCAAAACCAGGGCCGGGGTGCTGAGAGACAATGACTTTTACCACTCCTATCTGAGTCCGAACCAAAACCAGGGCCGGGGTGCTGAGAGACAATGACTTACCACTCCTATCTGAGTCCGAACCAAAACCAGGGCCGGGGTGCTGAGAGACAATGACTTACCACTCCTATCTGAGTCCCAACCAAAACCAGGGCCGGGGTGCTGAGAGACAATGACTTTTACCCTTATCCTATCTGAGTCCGAACCAAAACCAGGGCCGGGGTGCTGAGAGACAGTGACTTTTACCACTCCCATCTGAGTCCCAACCAAAACCAGGGCCGGGGTGCTGAGAGACAATGACTTTTACCACTCCTATCTGAGTCCGAACCAGAACCAGGGTCGGGGTGCTGAGAGACAATGACTTTTACCACTCCTATCTGAGTCCGAACCAGAACCAGGGCCGGGGTGCTGAGAGACAATGACTTTTACCACTCCCATCTGAGTCCCAACCAGAACCAGGACCGGGGTGCTGAGAGACAATGACTTACCACTCCTATCTGAGTCTGAACCAGAACCAGGGCCGGGGTGCTGAGAGACAATGACTTACCACTCCTATCTGAGTCTGAACCAGAACCAGGGCCGGGGTGCTGAGAGACAATGACTTACCACTCCTATCTGAGTCCGAACCAGAACCAGGGCCGGGGTGCTGAGAGACAATGACTTACCACTCCTATCTGAGTCCGAACCAGAACCAGGGCCGGGGTGCTGAGAGACAATGACTTACCACTCCTATCTGAGTCCGAACCAGAACCAGGGCCGGGGTGCTGAGAGCGCGTGTGGAGTGAACGTGGAGAGAGAGAACAAGCTCAGGTGAGAGACTCGTGTCGGTGGAAAAAACGGAAGTATCTAAGTGGATATTAAAAATCGGGACATTATCAAGGGCCATGAAATGTGACAGGCAAAAGTTACATGTGCCGTAGGGAAAATTAACTGTAAACGATATCTGAAAAAGACCAGCTAGAATGATAGAATGATAAGTGCCGGGTGAAGGAGGGGGGGTATACGCCCTGCTAACTATTTAAACTGAAAATGCATTGAGATACTGATTTGTCTTTACCAGGCCACTCATGACAGGAAAACAGGGACAAAGGGGGGCTGTAATGAGAAGAGTTATGGCCGGCAATAAAAGGTTGTTTATAAATGTATGTTCTAACAGGGGTGATGGGTGCGGAGTTTATAAACTGGAGTTTGAGCCTTAGTCTCAAAGTAAGCACTGAGGTCAGTCATTCTAAATTCGGTTTGAATAAGTGATAAAAAGTTTTCGTTGTGATTGGGATACTGCGAGAGAGAATGGCTAAATCACGATGAGGGGCTGGGGCGCTGCTAACAGTTATGTGGCCGAGAGAGTTTCAGAAACTTATCTCTAAGTGTCATCGTGAGGGGAGGTGGTTTGTTTGGGAGACTCACTGGATGACAGCTTGGGACGAACATGAAAGTTTTGTTTTTGTATTACCCTGTATTAAGAGTTTATGTTACAACGCATCAATGAGTGGTGCAAAGTTATTAAGCATGTACTTTGTTTCTCTTTTCAAGTCAATATGTTTTTAGGTTTTGTGGAACATCAGGGTGTTCATTGTTCCAGATGAGGGAATGATGCATATTGACTAAATTGATTTGAGAATGTGTTAGTAGGTTTGTAAATGTAGAAAATGATTTTGGAGTATAGTGTGTTATGGGTTAGATGTAATGATATAGGAGTATCATTCCCAGAGACTGAACATTGTTGCAGGAGATAGCTCATAGAAGAGAGCAGCTAACTGTACACAATATGGGGATTTAATTGAACGTTACACAGATAATGGTGAAAGTAGAAGAGATAGTGTTGTCATTTCAGACACTGTTGTCAACTTTCAGTAATGAGTTTGTCACAGAAGGTATAACACTTGAAAGAATAGCAACCGATCCCTGTATACAGGAGGCCACATCGCCAGAAGGACTAGCTACAGATCCCTGTATACAGGAGGCCACATCGCCAGAAGGACTAGCTACAGATCCCTGTATACAGGAGGCCACATCGCCAGAAGGACTAGCTACAGATCCCTGTATACAGGAGGCCACATCGCCAGAAGGACTAGCTACAGATCCCTTTATACAGGAGGCCACATCGCCAGAAGGACTAGCAACCGATCCCTGTATACAGGAGGCCACATCGCCAGAAGGGAAGTTTGCTGTGATAATAGCATCACATCGCCTGCAGAGTGTAATAAAGAAACATGTGACTCACAGTTTTGTACGGTTGGATACTCTTCCAACGCCACTAATCTCTCCCCCATTTCTGACAGATAATAAACACTTGACATACCTCCCAGTAGATTGGGACCAAACCACGATAAATGGTACATGTCAGAAGGTGGCTGCTTATCAACCAACCGGTGGGGCCCAAAGTCTACACTGTAACAAAGGTGTTTACAAACGGGTGGGGGGTAGATCAGCCTTGGGATGAGAGATGTGTACCTAACTTGAGCACAGGGGTGTATTATCCACAGGTACCAACTGTAGCAGAATACAGGAGGTCAGTGGAGATGTTGGTGGCTAGAGACCAAGGGATAAACTGGGAAACAGATAGGGGGTATCTGAAAGGTTCAGTCCTAGACTTATCAGTAAAACACGAAGACAATAGGAGAGCAAGAGACAAATTCCAGGCAATAGCTATTCTCACAGCAGTCGCTGTAGGGACAGTAACAGAAGCAGAAGAATGAGGGGTATTGTGAGACTATAGTCATGGGCCATGTTGGAAGTAGCAATGGCTACTTTTGTAGCATTGTTGGTATATCAGTAATGACGACTCATGTCACATGGATTGGTCACTGGTAACTGGGGGACCGATGGGAGGACAGGGGATGCTGTTATTCAAATATCACAAATGATGTTGTCAGGAAATAACCCATGTGTTGCAGTGTGTATATCCTCAGGTGGAACCAAGATATAACCAAGGTCACGGGCTGAATTCTGGAGATTGAGTGTACATCAAGAGACACCAGGAGGGGGTGTTGGACCAGCATTGATTTGAGAGACAGGCAGGGTTGGCAGAATGTGCTAAAGCAGTGAATAAAGCAAACTTAAAGAGGAGGCTTCTAATGTTAACATGCATGAAACCAAGGCTTTTACGGTTACAGAAGTCAACAAATGAGAGCACCTGGGGAGTAGGAGTGGAGCTAGGCACTGCAGGTCCTGGATTAACCTCTACATCACCAGAGGAACAGAGGAGAAGTTGGATAAGGGTACGGCTAAAGGCTATAAACTGGCCATGTAGCACGTTCGGAACAGAGTAAAGGGAGCAGGTTTCTGGGCATGATAGCATAGAATCAAGGAATAATGTACAGACAAAGGTATGGTAGGAAGAGAGTACATTGGAGGTAAACCTAGGCATTGAGTAATGATGAGAGAGATATAGTCTCTAGAGACGTTTTAACCAGGTGATGTCATCGCATATGTGGGAGGTGGAACAACATGGTTGGTTAAGGCATATTGTTCCAAGTAGCAGAGGGGTCCAAGTCCAATTGGAACAATGGGTATAGTGGTCCAAGAAACTGGCCAATGGATCAGCTAACAGTCCAATATGCTCTAGACAGCTAGCAGGCCGCGGTTAGCAGAATGGGCCTCCAGGGGACGACGCGACTGAGGGGCCTGTTGGGATCCTCGGGCAGATTATGTCGGTATTCCAATCGTGAAGGATCGGCGGGGTTCCGTGCCCCGTACCGGCAGTAGAAGGGGTCCGGATATTGTAGCCGAGGAGTGGGCTTCAGGAGTAGCCCAGGAGCCCTAGCCGGAAGATGGGTCTAGCATGGGCTAGCTCCAGGCTAGTTGGTGCTAGCTCCGGGACGGAAATGTTAGCCAGGAGTAGTCAACCCGGGTTGCGGTTAGCTAGCTGCGATGATCCAGATGAAAAGATTCAGAGTTTGCGGTAGGAATCCGGAGATATGGAGAGAAAAATAGGTCTGGTATGCTCTGGTTTGAAACGCGTTGTACGAACTGGCGAGAGCTTTCCAAGCTAAAGGTTAGCTGATGACCTCTAGCAGTGGTTAGCAGACTGATAGCTGATAGCTGGTAGCTAGTTAGCTTCAGTTGAGGTATTACAGTTCGGAGGTAAAAATAAATACTTTAGAAAAAAAAACAGATACACACCACATTGGGTGAGGCGGGTTGCAGGAGAGTATTTTGAAGTTGAGGTTTAGGAAAAATATTAAAAAGAATGCGAAGAAAAAGATATAAAAAGATATATACATGGGACGAGACAAAGACGTCTGACTGCTACGCCATCTTGGATACAGTTAATGGGTTAATGCATCATATGATAGAGGATAGAGTCACTCGTCACGTTCATATGCATGGCACAGTGGATACAACATGTTGCACAGGTCAGATAGTCTAGTAGCATGGGGAAATATTGTCTAGAGAAGCTTTTTTCCAGGGCAGATTAGGGTTATAAATTGACTGGCCGGGCTGTGGGACAGCGGATGTGATAAATCTAATGGAACTGTTAACAGGCATTATGTGTGGATTGTGGTGATAGCAAGGAGTTATCAACCAATCAGCATCCGGGATCCAAACAACCCGTTTTATAATGTGACAAAGAGATTGGTAAATGATCTAACACCCCGTTATAACATCTGGTATGCAGACACTTATGTAGCATGTAATAGAATAGGACATAAGTTGTCATGCAGACTGTGTAATAGCAGTTGTTATTAACAGTAGACATTAGCGCATATGACAACAGGATAAACAGTCATCTATAAACACCCATTATAAACTAGTTTCATAAGATTTTATGCCGTTACTCATTACTGTTGTTATATAGGTGTTATAAAAGGCTTTATTAACACATGACTAAGGACACCTACAGTAACGTGTTACCCCAACTTCTCCTGATCGAAAAGCATTGTAGAGAATTGAAATTTGAATGAGTCTATTTCCTAAATTGACCGGAATTCAAATGGAATTGACAGCAACCGTAGCAACTACACAGACTCATTTCATAGAACTTCAGATCACTGGCAGTTTGTCTACTTCACTTCTTTAGTCTACACTCTGATCACTCCAGATAACCCATTGAATAAAACACATGCTGACAATACTGGTGTCAAACCATGCAAGTGTCAGTAGCATGAAATAACATCTACCTTCTCATTGAAACAGTTCTATAGCAACTTTCAACGCACAGTATGAAGTTGAAACGAACAACAGTCTGGAGTTCTTCAGGGATGTGTGAGTCAGATAACTTATCTAGATAGAATCTGTGCTTACCATGAGAAACAGATTTCCCAATCTCCTCTTCTTCTTCTTCATCTTTAATGTTGACATTCAGCTCCAGTGTTTGACTGCAGTCTTCCAGCTTCACTGATGCCATCTCTGGATCCTGCAGTGCAAACTGGGCTCCACTGTCACAATCAGGACCCAGTGACTGTAGGTTTGGACTCAGTGTGGAAGGAGAGAGGCAGGCTGGGTTTGTCCTCACTGTTGATGTTACCCTCCTCAGACTTAATCTGAGTCGGCCTGAAGTAATAAAGAGAAACGCACACAAAAGTTATTTTCTTGGCACTTTCTTTATTCTCTAAATATAAATTATATTTGTTCAATTATCTCATTTCAATAGATCAGGTAGCTAAGCATTGACAACTCAACATTCATTCCCATTAGACACAAAGTGCACACTTTAAATTACACAATGTAAGTGCACTTAACCTATAGTAGATTTCCTACATTTACATAAATTACTCAAAAAAACATTTAGTACAAGGTTGCAGTTTGTTTTGATTTTATGTGGATATATTTTACTTCTCATTTGGACTAATCTTCCAAGAGTCCTTAAAACATTAAAAACACAATTTATAAGGCGATCACATTTTCACATATAACACACTGTTACAAAGAGACATAACACACTGACATATTAACCAGATAAATACTCTTAACCACAACCATAACCAGACCACTCAGGGTCAGTATATGGGAAGATATTTGTGAAGACAGGGTTTGAGAAATTGTGTCTTGATTGATGTTTGTGTGGATTGATTCTTCCATAGTCCTGCACAACCTTCCAATGTATTATAATTAAATGATTTTAAAGTACTGTTTGAATTTATATATTTAAAGGTTTCTGGTTCGCTCAGATAAATTATTCAATTTCGTTATTGCTCTGAATCTAAATGTTATTTTGCCTATTTCTCGTTTCTGTCTGGATAACACAGATTGTGGACAATCTATTCCTGGTATTGACTGAATGTCTGTCTCTAACCAACTGAATACCGTTGTGAATAGAGTTTGGCCGTTTTAAATGGTGTGCATTATGAAATAAAATAAACATGTTTTTTTTCAATTATCTTGTTGATTGATCAACAACCAAGAGCATGGTGCCTGACTACAACAGAAGAACCATATCTCTACCTTAAAACAATCCTTGTTGCTTTGTTCTGTCCAATCTGCAGCCTCCTAATTGTACTGATGTACGTCCCCAGACCACAGAACAGGTGTTCACCTGACTCACAATTAATGCTTGGGTTGTTTGCTTAAGAATCTTTCCTGGTAAATATTTAGCTATCCTTCTGATCATGCTTGCAATTTACGCACCACTATGTACTATGCTCCTGAATAGCCATGTCTTCACTGTATTATTTCACCTCACAAAAATCTATTGTATTTCCCATTTGTCACAACATATTAACAATCATAGATAAGCATAGAAACACCTGAATGTCTGAATATTGTAACACATGTAAAAATAAAAAAGTGAACCCGCGCTGCCTGCACTAAATTCAGTTGACGTAGACAGAAGGGCAGCCGCCATTTTACCATCCCGTGAATTTTACACAAAACGAATAACGAACTCAAAAATAGCAAATAAATAGATTTTTTAAATGAAATTAGCTTTACTAAATGATGTTCATTCACTCTGCCAAACTCAAAGTCTCTAGCTATGTGACATAAAATAGTTATGCTCACTCGGCTTGACACAAACAATACACGTAAAACATTTACCAAATGTGACAATACCTTAAAGGATCTGTTACCCAGCACGTTATGACATGTTCTTTCGATATTACAAAGTTTAAACGAGCTATTACATACCTGTAATAATAGACACAAAATATATCGTCTTTACCACACAATTATGGCGCCTTCCCGGAACTTCCTGTTCCACCACTACAACAGAGGCAGTGTTGCCAACTCCTCAGTAAGGAAAGTAGCTATTGGCTGTCTTTTTTTAAATATTTGTTTTTTATTAACAACAAATCAATACAGGAAGTACATGAGGGAACACAAGTATATATGAATAATATACAATGGATAATTGGGCTAGGGGGTACAATATAAACATTACACAAGGACCTTATTAAGGGACATACATACACTTATAATTCTAACAGCTTTTTTATTAGTAGAGTATTTAATTGTCTTAAAATACAGTTCAATTTCGTTTTTAAGGTAAGAAAATGTGTTTTTTATTTGTGAATATGAAATTTGGCCAAAAGAATAACGAAATTAATCACATAAAAATGTTTCAGCTTATTTCTATCATAGGTAAAGACTCCAAGCAGTACATCTCTCCACAATAGTGTAAGTTCTTCATAAATGTGTTCAATTATAAATCTACTGAGGCCATAATTTTCTTACATGAATACAATGCCAAAAAAGATGCAACACTGTTTCTGGGTGGTCATTACAAAAGGAGCAATTTGAGTTGATATTTTCCTTAAACTTCTTCATATAGTGGTTGGCAGGATAATATTTATGAATAATATTAAAGGAAACGTCCTGAATTTTGTTAACAAGTAGGTATGTGTGTGGCAACATCCAAACTTTTTTCCAACAGATATTATCAATGAATCCATTCCAATAAGGCATGACATAAGGTATAGATACAACATCCTGCTGAAACAAGGTTCGTATCGCTTTGTTGTTGAATGGACAAAAAGAGAAACAAATCTTTCCTACTGCTGAGTCAACAGGGTCAATAGAAGGTCGGCTCTGAGGGTCAGGTCTTGACACGTTCCTGAATAATAAAGCAACACCTGAGGGAATGGCATCTAAAACAATTGCAAAATCTTTAGGTGTTACAGGGACCTTGTAAAGTGATAAAAATTCCTTATAATTGAGTAAAAGACCCTCTGCATTTACCAGTTGGCTCACCAATAGGATATTATTTCGGGAACCAATATTCCAAAAACAAAGAAGTATATTTATACAATATATCCCGATTATTCCATATATAATATCTTTGTGGAGAAAAATTGTGCTTATAAATTAAGGACCATGACAAGAAAACCTGCCGATGAAAAGCAGAAAGTTTCACTGGAACTTTGTCAATATTATAATTGCAAACCAACATGAAAGTAGAGAAGACATGATGAGGAATACCTTCAGCCTTGGTTATTAGGACTCTTCCTTTTAAAGATAAGTCCCTCTGTAGCCATTGATTTAGCTTCTTCTGGGGGTTTTTAATAAGAGGGTTAAAATTTAGTAAGCCTCTAGACCTCTGATCCTTTGTAATGGTTATGCATAAATATTTATGTTCTTATTTTACTGGAATACCATAATATGAAGGTGTCACACAATCTTTGACAGCCATGAGTTCACATGTATTAATGTTAAGGTATAGACCAGACGCTTTGGGAAAGGATTGTATCACATTGATCGATATGGGAATTTGCAGCACCCGCTGCTGCAACCCGCTGCTCGTTGAGAAGAGTAAAGAACGATACATGTTTTCACGGCAGTCTCCAATAACACCAGAAAAAGTTGATAGATTTGTCGCTAGTCGCTTTTTTGAAAATTTTTCGCTAGAGGGGTCTGAATACTCGCTAAATATAGCGACAAAGTTGCTAAATTGGCAACACTGAACAGAGCAAACGCCACATCACAGACAGAACAATGAAACAGATATTTCATTGGATGTATAAATGTGAAGCATCCGGTTGGCGTTTCCACTCGATGGCGTTTATCACTAGCGCGTGCTTGGCTCTACCCACTATGACTTATTTGTTCCCATTGGAAACAACATGTGGTCTATCTTGATTTACATAAACATCTTTGGAGATATTCTCTTATTCTTTATGTGAATTTCCGTCAGACTAGACACTCTTGCGTATTGCTGCTCACCGGCCAGAAAGCCCACTGGCCGGCAGTGGGGGAAGATGGAACGAGATGGATTTTGGCCTACATTCTGCAAATTCTCTCATCGATTAAACATTTGATCTCAATTCAGTTTTCTGTTCCCCAAACTAAAATCTGTTATGAACAGAGTGAGCCAAGTTTAGTAGACTTTACCCTTTCAAACGATTTTTGAAATGACGTTGTTTAGGAATCCAAATTGAGTTATTGCACACAAGCACTTCACCTATTAGGCGTTCTCTAAGGGAAATATTCAGAGGTTTGCTAGAACACGCCAATAGGATATCACTAGCGCGTGCTTGGCTCTACCCACTATGACTCATTTGTTCCCATTGGAAACAACATGTGGTCTATCTTGGTTTACATAAACATCTTTGGAAATATTCTCTTCTTCTTTATGTGAATTTCCGTCAGACTAGACACTCTTGCCTATTGCTGCTTATCGCAGGTTGGAGTACGGATTGCACATTTAGGTCACATAAAAAAACTGAATAAAGGAGAATGGGAAAATCTTAATTTCCACCATCTAATCCTGCACCAATACACTATCCCTAAAAACTCACCACCCCATCCCACTACTTTGGCCCTAAACGATCATACACCAGGCCATCTGCCTTGGAGGATGGAACCACTTCCCTCAACTTCTTCTGCACTAAAATCTCTCACACCCAAATATGTATCTGCAACTACCACATCTATTTTATGTGATTTCCACTCCCATCAGTGCAGTGCAATTGATCACCATGACTATAAACGCAAGGAACCCGACCTTACTAAAACTCATCCTCAGCAAGACTACAAATTCCTGCAGGAAGCTCCCACAGGTAGTCTCTAGTCGACACTGTCAGCTACCGTTCACCACCGCAATCAGCAAGACCTCCTGGATCCAATCCATGAATGTACATCCCCTTTCTCTGTTTTAGCTACTCACTGGCTACACGTTAGCTAGCTAGTTAGCAGAGCAGTAGATCAAACATCATTGTTTTACTTAGCCTAGGTAATTGTTTGTACAGTATGTCAACGTTGGTGTCTATTTCAGACCTCATGGTATTTTTCAAGGATAAGCATAAGAGCATTGGAAGAGGAGAAGTCCACTAGAAGTCTGGCCATGTGGAGATGTGCAGCTATAGTAAGCAACAATTCACCGGTTTGGTCAGGCCCAGCATGAGGGATAAAGATTATTCTGTGTCTGGTGAGTGTAGCTATTAAATGAAGTTTGAGCATCTTTGCATACAATATGTTCTATACAGCTGTCAACATTCTACAAGGAAAGAGCCACTTAACTATATAATCATTAACCAGATTACCCCGGATACCGGACTTCGATGAGTGATAACTGAGTTCTAGAATGTTGCCATTGATGAGAATGAATCTAAATCTATTGACATTCAGAATTGATTTTGTTTAGACATCCAGCCAGTTTTGTAGTTTAATGACCAGACACAAATCTTCAAAAGGCACTATATTTATTTATTCAGAGTGGTACATGCATTCACAGTCTTGATCTATAGGATCCTTCCCACTGTATGATTAATGTTAAGCGATAAAATCCCAAGTTATAAATTAAAAGGTCATGGAAAAACCACTTGTCCTGAAAATTACAGTTTATTAAATATTCTACAGCGGTAATGTCATCAATCAAATCAAACTTTATTTATATGGCACATTTCTTACAACGAATGCATTTCAAGGTGTTCCAAGTCATTCATTGAAAGGCATGTGGCACTTAACATCCTTCCTCTTGGCAGGTCTCTATAGGTGACCACGGGATTCTCTCTACCACATGAGAATGCCTCCATGGAGCTCATCAGTGGAGCCATGCAGCCTATATTGGCGGTTCACAATATTGTCCGTACGGATGCCAGCCGTGCCCAACCAGGTGCAGTCAGTGGAGGATCTGTACCCGGCCGAAGACTACAACCCTCTGTCCCGAGAGCCCACAGAGGAGGATCATCAGAGGGTAAGGAACAGTCTCTGGGGCAGGTTCAGTGGAAGGAAATGTCTTCTTGAACCTGAGCCAGAACAACCGCTACCCTCCACGTCATCCCTGTCTGTACCGGACATTGTTAGAACAAGGGCACCTGGGGCATGCAGGAGTCCTGGCTGGAGCAGGAGGCTAAACGGTAGGCAACAGTTGGACAGCACACCAACAGGCACACCATGAGGAGAGAGGTTGACGGACAGCAATTTTGGAGCAGTGGTTAGGACCAAGGGCGTTACTTCGTCACTGCTAAGAACAGTCCTCAGATCAGTCGTTGGATGGGGTGTTGTCTGATAACGAAGAGGAGGGCATCAAGGCATTCAAATGGCTACAGGGATGTGCAGGAGTCAGGGTTTTGGTTCACAGGGTCTGGGTGCCTCACCAGATGGTCTGGTGGGCACCACAGCAGTGACTTTATGGTCAAAGGGACCTTACCATTGAAGAGGAAGGATTTCAACTTCACTGAAAATGTGAGTGTTCTATCATAAAGTGAGAATATTTAGTTTCCCTGGCTGATATGGTTGCTATTTAGAAATACTAGAACAGTACATTAATAGATTACATTCACTGCTATAAAATCGGTCTCCAATTTAAATCGCATAGTTTACATAAACCCACCGTGGACCTTTGACAAATAAATCTCAGTGTGAAAAGGCTTTCCACTGTCTGTTTTGTCAACAAACTCAATGTATTCCAAACACTGGTGGTATTAGATGATCCTAATAAGTGATGTAGCCTAGTAAACGATGCCCTCCTCTGGTATGTTCTATTGAACTCGTTGTTTCCCTGCTTACTACGCAAAGATATTTCACTGATTAGGTAAAAGACAAAATTAACTTCAATGCACTGGTCTCAAATGTATTAGTATAACTATTGTGGCAAAGAAGGGGGTCGAGTGAAAAATGGCAGATATGTGAGAGCAGAACTAATAAACGGGCTCTGCCCGATTACTAAAATGGCCACCCCGATCAGAACTACAGATCACAAAATGGCCGACTGCCAAAACTACAAGTCCCAGAAGCAAGGGGAACCCTCAGAAGGTGGAGCTGACACACAGATAAAGGGTCAAGAAAAACCAGGAAGAGGAAGAGAGGGGTGGAAGGATCTATGAACCGTAGAGAAAGAGACAATAGATATTGGCTGGATTTACCGTGTATGAGCTGGACTGTTTTGGACTTACCTGTTGGCGTTTGGACCTGGACATACCGAGAACCCGATTCGTGTACCGAACCCTGCTATCCTTGACCTTGCCTACGACCTGGGTGGACCATGACGGAGAAACAAACACACAGGTATTGTCCTGTTCGAAAGAACTCTCATTCTGGGGTAATTTGGTGACAGTTTCCCACTTAATTTGTGACAAACGCTCATAACCTTGAAGAGGTTTGCCACACGTGTTGGAGAATGTGGGCATATGGACTAACCATTCCGCTGTTTAGGTAAAAAGAAAAAAAGAGTCCGTTTTTTTTTTGTTTGTTTTTTTTGGCTTTGTTTGGTTAGGACAGTTTCTCAGGAAAATGAGTATGGAGGGAGCCATACAAGCCCTGTTACAAGCGGCGGCCACCGAACAAGAGGCAACTAGAGCTCAACAAATAGCTCATCAGGATGCAATGCGAATGTACCAGGACACGTTACAGGTCCAGCACCGCACCAACCAGCTGCTCAGAGAAGAGCAAGAGAGAAACACCCGGGAGTTAAGAGGAGGCCTAAAGGGGCTAGCGGACCAAATTGGGGCTCAATTACCAGCTGCAAATACCCAGAGGCGGGCCAATCATTTTCTTCCAAAAATGACAGCACAGGATGATGTGGAAGCATATCTTACCACCTTCGAAAGGACTGCAGAGAGGGAGAAGTGGCCGAAAGAAGAATGGGCAGGGCTTCTGGCACCATACCTGGCAGGGGATGCTCAAAAAGCGTATTTCGACCTGGAGTTGACAGATGCACAGGATTACGATAAACTAAAGGGAGAGATTCTGGCAAGACTGGGAGTGACCGATACCGTGAGGGCACACCGCTTTCACCAGTGGTCCTACCAATCTGGACAACCTCCCCAAACACAGATGTTCGACTTGATTCACCTGGCACGGAAATGGTTGCGACCGGAGACCCAATCCTCCGCCGAGATTGTCGAGACCATCGTACTCAACCAGTTTCAGCGAGGTCTACCCCAAGAAGTGCGACGATGGGTTGGCCAGAACGAGGTACTTTCCGCCGACCATCTCGTGGGCCTAGTTGAACGGTATTGTACGGCAGGAACAGCTGAGCAGGCACAGGAGGTGAAACAGTTGAGGACATCGGTTTACCATCCTCAGACGGACGGGCTGGTTGAGAAATTCAACAGGACCCTGAAGTCAATGCTCAGGAAGGTAATCGATAAGGATGGGAAAAACTGGGATTGCATGTTGCCGTATCTGATGTTTGCCATTAGAGAGGTTCCTCAAGCCTCGCTGGGGTTTTCTCCCTTTGAGCTGGTATATGGGAGGCACCCCCGGGGAATCTTAGACATCGCCCGGGAAACCTGGGAGCACCAATCCACCCCGTATACTAGTGTCATAGAGCACGTCACGGCAATGCAAGACAGGATAGCCACAGTCATGCCCATCGTCCGAGAGCACATGAGACAAGCACAAGAGCACCAGCGGCACACTTATAACCGGCAGGCTACCCTGAGGGAATTTCAACCAGGAGATAAGGTGTTAGTGCTGATCCCCACGGTAGAGTGCAAACTACTAGCCACATGGAAAGGACCATATGAAGTACTGGAGAGAATAGGAGAAGTGAATTATCGGATCCGACAGCCAGGTCGACGGCCACAGGAACAGATCTATCACATAAACCTGTTAACCTCTTGAGCCTATGGGGGGTGCTATTTCGATCTTGGAAAAATTGGTCTCCAAATTAAACTGCCTCGTACTCAATTCTTGCTCGTACAATATGCATATTATTATTACTATTGGATAGAAAACAATCTCTAGTTTCTAAAAACGTTTGAATTATGTCTGTGGGTGAACCAGAACTCTTCTGCAGCGAAATCCATGACAGGAACTGCGAAGGTCTGAAAACGAGGCTCTGTTCTCAGATCAGTTTAAAGCTCTGTATGTATCCTATGGGTCGACATGAACTGCACCCGCCTTCCCCTGGATGTCAGTAACCAATGAGAAGTGGAATGGAGTTTCTACGTAGTTCTCAGAGCTTATAAAAGGCCAAGGAACGAGGGGAGCTCTCTTTTCGACGTTCGTCATTGCGCAAAGCAGGACCTCAGGATGGCATTTTGAAACGCTCAGTTATCGACCTTAGATATATCCGTCTGTAATTTAATTCGATATAGGTGTTAGAAACATCATAACGAAGTTATTTTAAACCGAGTTATATCAGTTTATGCGAGTATATTGCTATTTTCGGAATTTCCTTAGTATTGCGTTTTGAGGATTTGGGCATGTTGTGGCCACATAGCATTGTTAGCTGCTAATTCCGAAGTTGAAGACGACGTTTTACAACCAAGCAACGATTCTTTTGGACAAAGGACCACTTGCCCAAGATTCTGATGGAAGCTCGTCCAAAAGTAAGAGCTATTTATGATGTTATTCCGTATTTATGTGGAAAAATGTAAACGGATTTGTCCGCCATTATTGCGGCACTAGTCTGGCTGTAACGTTAATTTTAAAAATCTAACTCAGCGGTTGCATTAATAACTAATGCATCTTTCATTTGATGTCCAACCTGTATTTTTTAGTCAAGTTTACGATTATTTATTGATTAGATTAGGTGCCTTTCCAAGATGGCGCCGGCCAGAATGCATGACCTGTTGCCACTGATCACATTGTATAACCACGATTTGTGCTGCTAAATATGCACATTTTCGAACAAAACCTATATGCATTGTGTAATATGATGTTACAGGACTGTCATCTGAAGAATTCTGAGAAGGTTAGTGAAAAATTAATTTATTTTGGTGGTGAATACGTTATCACTATGTTTGGCTGGAATCAATGCTGTTGTCTGGTTTGCTATTGTGGTAAGCTAATATAACGATATATTGTGTTTTCGCTGTAAAACACTTAGAAAATCTGAAATATTGTCTGGATTCACAAGATCTGTGTCTTTCAATTGCTGTACGCTGTCTATTTTTAAGAAATGTTTTATGATGAGTAATTAGGTAATACACGTTGCTCTCTGTAGTTATTCTAGTCGCTTTGGGGAGATTTGTGATGGTGGCTGCAATGGTAAACTATGATTTATACCTGAAATATGCACATTTTTCTAACAAAACATATGCTATACAATAAATATGTTATCAGACTGTCATCTGATGAAGTTTTTTCTTGGTTAGTGGCTATTTATATCTTTATTTGGTCGAATTGGTGATAGCTACTGATGGAGTGAAAAAATGGTGGAGTAAGAAAAATTGTGTCTTTTGCTAACGTGGTTAGCTAATAGATTTACATAGTGTCTTCCCTGTAAAACATTTTAAAAATCAGAAATGGTGGCTGGATTCACAAGAAGTGTATCTTTCATCTTGTGTCTTGGACTTGTGATTTAATGATATTTAGATGCTAGTATTTACTTGTGACGCTATGCTAGGCTATGCTAGTCAGCTTTTTTACTGGTGGGGGTGCTCCCGGATCCGGGTTTGGGAGGAACTAGAAGTTAAAAGCATGGAGAGAGAGAGAAACACTAATGGTCACACCCTACACACACTCAGGGGGCAGCCGAAGTAAATATTTCACCTACTCTGTCCCCAGCACAAGTACAGGAAGTAAAGACCCTGATCCAGAAAAACAGAGATGTGTTTTCAGAGGTACCCGGCCGAACTGAGGTTACGGCTCACGATATCGTTTCCCTACCAGGGAGAAAAGTGAGCATGAGGCCATATCGGGTACCCGAGGCTCGACAGGCCGCGATTAGAGCAGAGACAGAGAAAATGTTGACAGCTGGAGTGATCGAGGAGTCACATAGTGAGTGGTCTATCCCAATTGTGATGGTCTCCAAGCCCGATGGGTCTTTGCGGTTCTGTAACGACTTTCGGAAGGTAAATGAAATCTCCAAGTTTGATGCCTACCCCATGCCCCGAGTAGACGAACTACTGGAGAAAGTTGGTAAAGCTCGGTACATTACGACCCTGGACCTGACAAAAGGGTACTGGCAAATTCCTCTGACCCCCAGGGCCAAAGAAAAGACAGCCTTTGCAACCCCTGACGGTTTGTTTCAATACACCGTCATGCCATTCGGCTTACACGGGGCCCCAGCCACCTTTCAACGGCTCATGAACAAGGTCCTAAAACCGCACCAGGCATACGCCGCAGCTTATTTAGATGACGTGGGAATCTACAGCCCTGATTGGGAATCCCACTTACCCCGGGTACAGGCGGTGTTAGACGCCCTTAGAAAGGCAGGGCTCACGGCGAACCCTGCCAAGTGTTATGTGGGGTTAGGGGAAACAGAGTATCTGGGATACACCGTGGGAAGAGGGTTAATCAAACCCCAACGTAAGAAGGTGGAGGCAATTAGAGAATGGCCGAAACCAGTAAATAAGAAGCAAGTTCGAGCCTTCCTAGGGCTGACTGGTTACTACCGGAAGTTCATCCCAAGTTATGCCACAGTGGCCGCCCCACTCACCGACATGACTAGAGCCAGAGGGCCAAACATGGTCAAATGGGATGAAAGGGCCACCAAAGCATTTAGGACATTACAGGAGGCTCTCTGCTGTAATCCAGTGCTGGTGGTACCAGACTTTGAGAAAGAGTTTGTGGTTCAGACGGATGCCTCAGAGGTCGGCTTGGGAGCAGTGCTATCCCAAGAGGTAGAAGGGGTGGAACACCCCATCCTGTTTTTAAGCAGGAAGCTGGAACCACGGGAAACCAACTACGCGGTCGTTGAGAAAGAGGCGCTGGCACTAAAGTGGGCTCTAGAAAGCCTGAAATACTACCTGCTGGGGCGCCACTTCACCCTCATCAGTGACCATGCCCCACTCACCTGGATGCATAGGGCTAAAGAGAAGAACGCTCGGGTGATGCGGTGGTTTTTGAGTCTCCAACCGTTTCACTTTGACTTGAAACACAAAGCAGGGAAGGAAATGGGAAATGTGGATGGGTTATCCCGCATGCACGCATATTTTGCTGCGGTAGCCCGACCTAGGGGGTCGGATCTAGGGGGGGAGATGTGTGGCAAAGAAGGGGGTCGAGTGATAAATGGCAGATATGTGAGAGCAGAACTAATAAACGGGCTCTGCCCGATTACTAAAATGGCCACCCCGATCAGAACTACAGATCACAAAATGGCCGACTGCCAAAACTACAAGTCCCAGAAGCAAGGGGAACTCTCAGAAGGTGGAGCCGACACACAGATAAAGGGTCAAGAAAAACCAGGAAGAGGAAGAGAGGGGTGGAAGGATCTATGAACCGTAGAGAAAGAGACAATAGATATTGGCTGGATTTACCGTGTATGAGATGGACTGTTTTGGACTTACCTGTTGGCGTTTGGACCTGGACATACCGAGAACCCGATTCGTGTACCGAACCCTGCTATCCTTGACCTTGCCTACGACCTGGGTGGACCATGACGGAGAAACAAACACACAGGTACTGTCCTGTTCGAAAGAACTCTCATTCTGGGGTAATTTGGTGACAGTTTCCCACTTAATTTGTGACAAACGCTCATAACCTTGAAGAGGTTTGCCACATGCTACACAGAACCAAGGCTGACCCATTGTAGAACGAGAGGCTTTATTATATTAAAACGTGTCCCAGTCCAACGTGTCTAGCTCTACCCACTGGGGCGTGGCTTACGGAGCGCTCTCTGAAATAAGTGACTATGGAAGGCCAAGAGTTTCAAATCGCCTTGATTTTAACGCTTGTTAAGGGCATTTTTACACGCGTTCGTTACACCTGTTCAGTGTGCATTTACAGGTGATTAGAACGTTTGAATATTGTACTTTCAGACGCATGAAATGGTGCCACTACACACGTTTTGAACACCTGTGTAGTAACGGTTACTTTTCATACGTCTGAAAGTACCACATTGTAGCCCCTCCCATTTCCATTTCCGTGAGTTTGACTTCCGGCCTGTTGCGATCAAATCAAATTTATTTATATAGCCTTTCTTACATCAGCTGATATATCAAAGTGCTGTACAGAAACCCAGCCTAAAACCCCAAACAGCAAGCAATGCAGGTGTAGAAGCACGGTGGCTAGGAAAAACTCCCTAGAAAGGCCAAAACCTAGGAAGAAACCTAGAGAGGAACCAGGCTATGAGGGGTGGCCAGTCCTCTTCTGGCTGTGCCGGGTGGAGATTATAACAGAACATGGCCAAGATGTTCAAATGTTCATAAACGACCAGCATTGTCAAATAATAGTAATCACGGTGAATAGGTCAGGGTTCCATAGCCGCAGGCAGAAGAATTGAAACTGGAGCAGCAGCACGGCCAGGTGGACTGGGGACAACAAGGAGTCATCATGCCAGGTAGTCCTGAGGCATGGTCCTAGGGCTCAGGTCCTCCAAGAAAGAAAGAAAGAAAGAAAGAAAGAAAGAAAGAAAGAAAGAAAGAAAGAAAGAAAGAAAGAAAGAAAGAAAGAGGGAATTAGAGGGAGCATACTTACATTCACACAGGACATCGGATAAGACAGGAGAAATACTCCAGATATAACAGACTGACCCTAGCCCCCCGACACAAACTACTACAGCATAAATACTGGAGGCTGAGACAGGAGGGGTCAGGAGACACTGTGGCTCCATCCAATGATACCCCCGGACAGGGCCAAACAGGCAGGATATAACCCCACCCACTTTGCCAAAGCACAGCCCCCACACCACTAGAGGGATATCTTCAATCACCAACTTACCATCCTGAGACAAGGCCGAGTATATCCCACAAAGATCTCCGCCACGGCACAACCCAAGGGGGGGGTGCCAACCCAGACAGGAAGACCACGTCAGTGACTCAACCCACTCAAGTGACGCACCCCTCCTAGGGACGGCATGGAAGAGCACCAGTAAGCCAGTGACTCAGCCCCTGTAATAGGGTTAGAGGCAGAGAATCCCAGTGGAGAGAGGGAAACTGGCCAGGCAGAGACAGCAAGGGCGGTTCGTTGCTCCAGTGCCTTTCCGTTCAACTTCACACTCCTGGGCCAGACTACACTCAATCATAGGACCTACTGAAGAGATGAGTCTTCAATAAAGACTTAAAGGTTGAGACCGAGTCTGCGTCTCTCACATGGGTAGGCAGACCATTTCATAAAAATGGAGCTCTATAGGAGAAAGCCCTGCCTCGAGCTGTTTGCTTAGAAATTCTAGGGACAATTAGGAGGCCTGTGTCTTGTGACCGTAGCGTACGTGTAGGTATGTACGGCAGGACCAAATCGGAAAGATAGGTAGGAGCAAGCCCATGTAATGCTTTGTAGGTTAGCAGTAAAACCTTGAAATCAGCCCTTGCCTTAACATGAAGCTAGTGTAGGGAGGCTAGCACTGGAGTAATATGATCACATTGTTTGGTTCTAGTCATGATTCTAGCAGCCGTTTTTAGCATTAACTGAAGTTTATTTAGTGCTTTATCCAGGTAGTCGGAAAGTAGAGCATTGCAGTAGTCTAACCTAGAAGTAACAAAAGCATGGATTAATTTTCATGCATCATTTTTGGACAGAAAATGTCTGATTTTTTTCAATGTTACGTAAATGGAAAAAAGCTGTCCATGAAACAGTCTTGATATGTTCGTCAAAAGAGAGATCAGGGTCCAGAGTAACGCCGAGGTCCTTCACAGTTTTATTTGAGACGACTGTACAACCATCAAGATTAATTGTCAGATTCAACAGAAGATCTCTTTGTTTCTTGGGACCTAGAACAAGCATCTCTGTTTTGTCCGAGTTTAAAAGTAGAAAGTTTGCAGCCATCCACTTCCATATGTCTGAAACACAGGCTACCAGCGAGGGCAATTTTGGGGCTTCACCATGTTTCATTGAAATGTACAGCTGTGTGTCATCCGCATAGCAGTGAAAGTTAACAGTATGTTTTCGAATGACATCCCCAAGAGGTAAAATATATAGTGAAAACAATAGTGGTCCTAAAACGGAACCTTGAGGAACACCGAAAATTACAGTTGATTTGTCAGAGGACAAACCATTCACAGAGACAAACTGATATCTTTCCGACAGATAAGATCTAAACAAGGCTAGAACTTGTCCGTGTAGACCAATTTGGGTTTCCAATCTCTCCAAAAGAATGTGGTGATCAATGGTATCAAAAGCAGCACTAAGGTCTAGGAGCACGAGAACAAACGCAGAGCCTTAGTCTGATGCGATTAAAAGGTCATTTACCACCTTCACAAGTGCAGTCTCAGTGCTATGATGGGGTCTAAAACCAGACTGAAGCATTTCGTATACATTGTTTGTCTTCAGGAAGGCAGTGAGTTGCTGCGCAACAGCTTTTTCTAACATTTTTGAGAGGAATGGGAGATTCGATATAGGCTGATAGTTTTTTATATTTTCTGGGTCAAGGTTTGGCTTTTTCAAGAGAGGTTTTATTACTGCCACTTTTAGTGAGTTTGGTACACATCTGGTGGATAGAGAGCCGTTTATTATGTTCAACATAGGAGGGCCAAGCACAGGAAGCAGCTATTTCAGTAGTTTAGTTGGAATAGGGTCCAGTATGCAGTTTGAAGGTTTAGAGGCCATGATTATTTTCATCATTGTGTCAAGAGATATAGTACTAAAACACTTGAGTGTCTCCCTTGATCCTAGGTCCTGGCAGAGTTGTGCAGACTCAGGACAACAGAGCTTCTGAGGAATACGCAGATTTAAAGAGGAGTCCATAATTTGCTTTTCTTCTAAGAAGTTCATGAATTTATTACTGCTGAAGTGAAAGCCATCCTCTCTTGGGGAATGCTGCTTTTTAGTTAACTTTGCGACAGTATCAAAAATACATTTCGGATTGTTCTTTTTTTCTCAATTAAAAATAGGATGATCAAGCAGCAGTGAGGGCTCTCGATACTGCACGGTACTGTCTTTCCAATCTAGTCGGAAGACTTCCAGTGGTGTGGAGTCATTTCCGTTCCAATTTTCTGGAAGCTTGCTTCAGAGCTCGGGTATTTTCTGTATACCAGGGAGCTAGTTTCTTATGACAAATGTTTTTAGGGGTGCAACTGCATCTAGGGTATTGCGCAAGGTTAAATTGAGTTCCTCAGTTAGGTGGTTAACTGATTTTTGTCCTCTGACGTACTTGGGTAGGCAGAGGGAGTCTGGAAGGGCATCAAGGAATCTTTGGGTTGTCTGCGAATTTATAGCACGACTTTTGATGCTCCTTGGTTGGGGTCTGAGCAGATTATTTGTTGCGATTGCAAACGTAATAAAATGGTGGTCCGATAGTCCAGGATTATGAGGAAAAACATTAAGATCCACAACATTTATTCCATGGGACAAAACTAGGTCCAGAGTATGACTGTGGCAGTGAGTAGGTCTGGAGACATGCTGGACAAAACCCACTGAGTCGATGATGGCTCCAAAAGCCTTTTGGAGTGGGTCTGTGGACTTTTCCATGTGAATATTAAAGTCACCAAAAATTTGTATATTATCTGCTATGACTACAAGGTCCGATAGGAATTCAGGGAACTCAGTGAGGAACGCTGTGTATGGCCCAGGAGGCCTGTAAACAGTAGCTATAAAAAGTGATTGAGTAGGCTGCATAGATTTCATGACTAAAAGCTCAAAAGACGAAAACGTCAGGTTTTTTTGTAAATTGAAATTTGCTATCGTAAATGTTAGCAGCACCTCCGCCTTTGCGGGATGCGCGGGGGATATGGTCACTAGTGTAACCAGGAGGTGAGACTTCATTTAACACAGTAAATTCATCAGGCTTAAGCCATGTTTGTCAGACCGATCACATCAAGATTATGATCAGTGATTCGTTCATTGACTATAACTGCCTTGGAAGTGAGGGATCTAACATTAAAGTAGCCCTATTTTGAGATGTGAGGTATCACGAGCTCTTTCAATAATGGCAGGAATGGAGGTCTTTATTCTAGTGAGATTGCTAAGGCGAACACCGCCATGTTAAGTTTTGCCCAACCTAGGTCGAGGCACAGACACGGTCTCAATGGGGATAGCTGAGCTGACTACACTGACTGTGCTAGTGCCAGACTCCACTAAACTGTCAGGCTGGCTAACAGCCTGCTGCCTGGCCTGCACCCTATTTCATTGTGAAGCTAGGGAGTTAGAGCCCTGTCTATGTTCGTAGATAAGATGAGAGCACCCCTCCAGCTAGGATGGAGTCCGTCACTCCTCAACAGGCCAGGCTTGGTCCTGTTTGTGGGTGAGTCCCAGAAAGAGGGACAATTATCTACAAATTCTATATTTTGGGAGGGGCAGAAAACAGTTTTCAACCAGCGATTGAGTTGTGAGACTGCTGTAGAGCTCATCACTCCCCCTAACTGGGAGGGGGCCAGAGACAATTACTCGATGCCGACACATCTTTCTAGCTGATTTACACGCTGAAGCTATGTTGCGCTTGGTGACCTCTGACTGTTTCATCCTAACATCGTTGGTGCCGACGTGGATAACAATATCTGTATACTCTCTACACTCGGCAGTTTTAGCTTTAGCCAGTACCATCTTCAGATTAGCCTTAACGTCTGTAGCCCTGCCCCCCTGGTAAACAGTGTATGATCGATGGATGATTCGTTTTAAGTCTAATACTGCGGGTAATGGAGTAGCCAATGACTAGGGTTTTCAATTTGCCAGAGCTAATGGGAGGCTTCGGCGTCTCAGACCCCGTAACGGGAGGAGTAGAGACAAGAGAAGGCTCGGCCTCAGACTCCGACTCGCTGCTTAATTAATGAGGAGAACCGGTTGAAAGTTTCTGTCGGTTGAATGAGCGACACCGGTTGAGCATTCCTACAGCATTTCCCTCCAGAAGCCATGAGAAAGTTGTACGGCTGCGGGGACCGTGCGAGGGGATTTATACTACTATCTGTACTTACTGGTGGCACAGACGCTGTTTCATCCTTTCCTACACTGAAATGAATCGATGAATCGCTTACTCAGGGAGGGAGATGTTTCTAAATATGGATCAAATTGTTAAAAATTTGTCAATTAACGTTAGATTTACAGAATGTAAACGCTACAGCAAGGCATTTGTGAGAAAAATGGAGGCAGAAATTAAAACTACTTTTCCACATAGCTATGTAGTTGTAATGCTGACGCTGGCTAGCTATCTTATTTTCATTGAAATAGCATGGCTAGTTAGCTAGCTAGCAATAGTCTTCTGTCTAACGTTGTGGAACAGAATAGTTCTTTGTACTTGTAATTTGGTTGAGACTAACATTAGTTTAGAAGGTCATTGTTTACTTTGTGTATATTTGTTGTTTAATTGGTTGGCTTTGCCAGTTAGGAAGCTGAGATGTATTTGCTCAAGTTGGCTATCTTAGCTATTAGCTAATGTTTTAGTAGAACAGGCTAATTCCCTGCAGAATCTAGACAATGGAGAATGGGGAATAAGATCTGTCTGTTGCAGTGCCCAGACGAGGTGAGACCAAACTGCTACAGAGATAAAAAGTAAGATCTCTATCTTTAGTTATATTTCAAAGTTGAACCAATGCAATAGGTATTTTATTGGCTTGCTAAATGAGCTGCTTTTCCTGATAATGTCTATCTGATAAAGCTACACTCTTAGAAAAGGTGCTATCTAGAACATTAAGTTATTCAGCTGTCCCCATAGGATCACTTTTTGAAGAACCCTCTTGGGTTCCAGGTAGAACCCTCTGTGGAAAGGGGATGGATCCCAAAAGGGTTCTACCTGGAACCAAATAGTTATACTATGGGGACAGCTGAAGAACCCTTTTGGAACCCATTTTTCTAAGAGTGTATCTAGTTGTTGTTTTAATGCAATGTCCATGTTACAGCCACAACATGATCATTTAGACCAGCATCTGAAGACTAGCATCTGAAAACTAACGAGGAGGAGAAAAGCCTGCTTTGGACGAGCAAGGAAGAACAATAACAACTAGCTATATCAGATAAACATGTTCACGAAAAGCAGGGAGAGAGCAAGCTAGTAGTAGTAACATTATTTGAAACCTCACATGCGCATGTATCTGTGTTATATTTAAGCAATAAGGCACCTCAGGGGTTTGTGGTATATCGACAATATACCACGGATTGGGGCTGTTCTTCTGCATGATGCAATGGAGTGCCTGGATACAGCCCATAGCCGTGGTATATTGGCCATATACCACAAAACCCAGAGGAGCCTTATTGCTATTAAAAACTGGTTACCAACGTAATAATCAAGTAATATTGACTCATACACCATGGCTTGCTATTTGTCTCATGTTGTACCGATCATCAACATGAACAAGACTGAATTCTGTTGAATTGTCAACTGGTCTAAATTCCTGTTAGGAAGCTGTTGCTGTTCAGAATGACATGTTTATGATGATGTTCACAGGAATCTCCAAATGCTATGTTGAACGAGCACCACGGATGAAGGAGGGGGAGGAAAACAGACTGCTTCTTTCTACCAACTTCACCAAGTCATACAATGTTTGCGTCATGAACAATTGTTACATCAAATAAATATAGAATTATTTTAGTTTATTCTGTTTTTTTTATGCTGGATGTAATTTAGCAGGTCTATAGTATAATGTATTGTTTTGAAATGTTTATTAAATATCTATTCAGTCAACTTATGTTTGCTAAAATAATGTTTTGTACTGTTACTTTTTACATACTGAAAGACTCATTAGTTTTGAGCTAGACTATGATCGGGGAAATGTCATCTGCCCTTTTTTAAAATGTTTATGAATGAAATTAGCACCGTTTCTAATAGTTTGTTGCTACTGTCTGGTGAGGAAGTGGACAATATGGAATTAATGAGAAATCAGAACTTGGACAACGTCAGGGAATAAGTATACACTGAACAAAAATATAAATGCAACATGTAAAGTGTTGTTCTCATGTTTCATGAGCTGAAATAAAAGATCCCAGATATTTTCCATACGCCCAAGAAGCTTATTTATCTCAAATGTTGTGCACCCTGGTCCTTTCTCCGCTGCATCGGTAACAGTTTATAAAACATTTGAATTCAGCCTTTGTGGTTTGGAAAGTATAGTGACTACTATTGCTTTAATTTATTCATCAAACAAATGGGGTTTTGGAAAAGTAGGTGCTTAGCTTAATACAAGGACAAATTATGGCTAGCTAATTGAAAAAAAAAAAAAAAAAACTTTGTGCAATACATAAATGCTTAAAATATAAAAATCATAAAATGTGACGTTAGCTACCAAATAAGTTTTCGGCAATTATACAAAAACAACTACAAAAACGCTTCCTTACCCAACAGGCTGAACAGGTGTAATGAACGCATGTAAAAATGCCCATAAGTGTTCAAATCGCCTGTAAACAGACACTGCACAGGTTAAAAAAATAAATCACGTGTACAAAAGAAATGACATTTGACACTTGAAACAAGCAAGTGAAAAATTATAATTTCAAGTGTTAAGACGTGTTCCGGTAAAACGATTTGAAACTCTTGGCCTTCAATATCTGACAGCTCGAGTTCTCACGTCTGTGGTTCGAAAACATGGCATCACAGTTCTGTCAAGCCGCTTTGCTGACAACTAACCATCTCGCGACCCGGGTATTCAGCCAATCAGCCGCTGCAGTTGAGAGTAACTTTGGGCAAAACAAAAGATTAAAGTGCCTTTGCACGGGGTATGGTAGTAGGTGCCAGGCACATCCAGCCAACTTGACAATACTAGGAAGCATAGGAGTCAACATGGGCCAGCATCCCTGTGGAACACTTTTGACACCTTGTAAAGTCCATGTCCCTACAAATTGAGGCTGCTCTGAGGGCAAAAAAGGTGCAACTGAATATTAGAGTGTTATTAATATGAAATACCTGTTATGCTGATGACATAGCATAAACAGTACCATGGATACCTGCTATGCTCATGAGAAAACGTTATAATCATTACCATAGCCACAGGAAGTAGAGGTGCTGGGTGCCAGTCACAATAAGGACCCAGTGACTGAGGTTTGGATGAGAGAGGTAGGCTGGGTTTGTCCTCACTGTCAACCTGGAAACTCTGGGTAGGATCCCAGTTCTAAATAGAAGTCAGAGATCAACCTCCTAGTCTTCCCCTGTGCAGGCCACACCCCCTCCCATTGTTACTGTGTGTATGAACACATTTTGAATAATGGCTTCCTAAAATGCTGTGGTGCTTACAAACACAATAGGAAAGGTTGTGGTAGATGTGGGCCGTCACAGGAGAGTTCTCAGCTCTTCCACTCTGGAAGCTTCCTCTCTGATTCTATTCGCCAATATTAAAGGTCATACTTGAATTGTGGTAGTAATATTGTCCCTGGACTTTGACACCATAGAAAACACATTATAATTATACATTGACAAAATAAAATGTTATTCTATTTAAATATGAAAAACATGTCCTTTATACTGCAAAACATTATTTGTATGTTTTGTAGAACATACTGGCGGCTAGCTAATTGGCATGTAGAGGTGTAGTGACATGTATTGAGTAGATACATAGACATTTAAATTAGTTTGAATGACATCAATTAAACAAAAACATTGCATTGTCTGTATAAGTTTGACCAGTACAAATTCATGTATAATATGTATTTTTAATTAGCACATCAAGTTCAATGCAGTCAACCAAATACTAGATTTATTATTTGTCATTGAATGTAAGACAATTTAATAAACACGTAGTCATTTCAAAGTATGTGCATCATTAAACAAAAGTTACTTAGTAGTAAAAAAAATAATCCACACAAACTAATGATGAAAACTGATCACACCATCTCTATCTGATCACACCATCTCCATCTCTATCTATCTACATGTTGTGTCTCCTAACTCATTCCCACAGAAAACTGATCACACCATCTCTATCTGATACATGTTGAATCTACACTGATCATCACACCATCTCTATCTGATACATGTTGTCTACTAGCTCATTCCCACAGAAAACTGCAGAGGGATGCAGTACCACCCAGTCAGCCATCAGACTCCATTGTTACAATGTGAGAAGCCTCAGAGGGCATTCAACCCTAAGGGCAAATTCAAGGTACTCTCAATATCTTCAGAGTAAAAGCTAAAAAATAAATCAAATATATATTTTTTAAACTGACAAGGTGCACACTGATCAGTAAATTAACGAGAAGCTAACATTCTACAACACTCCCTTTCCACTGCACAATTCTCTTACAGTGAGAAACAGTAGGATCCCAATAGTTGTTTACTCTTTCTTAAATGTTATCAAATTCACTGTTACCACTTAATTTATGAGATGAGAAGGAAGTGATGGTGACTTTAATCTTAGCTTGTCTGAGAGAACTGATGAGGCTTCTCTCCTGTATGTATACGCTGGTGTGTTGTTAAGCTGCTCGGATCAGAAAAACTATTCCCACAATCAGAGCAGGAGAAAGGCTTCTCTCCTGTATGTATACGCTGGTGACATTTTAAGGTATCCAATCGGGTGAAACTCTTCCCACAATCAGAGCAGAAGTAAGGCTTCTCTCCTGTATGTATACGCTGGTGACATTTTAAGGTATCCAATCGGGTGAAACTCTTCCCACAGTCGGAGCAGAAGTAAGACTTTTGGTCTGTATGTATTTGCTGGTGACATTTTAACTTCTCCAATTGGGAGAAACTTTTTCCACAGTCAGAGCAGAAGTAAGGCTTCTCTCCTGTGTGTGTTCTCTGATGAACTGTTAGCTCAGATGATGTTGTGAAGCATTTTCCACAGTCAGAGCAGGAGTATGGCTTCTCTCCTGTATGTACACGTTCATGTACTTTTAAGGTATCCAATCGGGAGAAACTCTTTCCACAGTCAGAGCAGAAGTAAGGCTTCTCTCCTGTGTGTGTTCTCTGATGAACTGTTAGCTCAGATGATGTTGTGAAGCCTTTTCCACAGTCAGAGCAGGAGTAAGGCTTCTCTCCTGTGTGTATACGTTGGTGTTTTTTGAAGTTGCTCTGTTGAGAGAAATTCCTCCCACAGGCCGAGCAAGAGTAAGGCTTCTCTCCTGTATGTATACGTTGGTGTTTTTTTAAGTTGCTCTGTTGGGAGAAACTCTCCCCACAGTCAGAGCAGGAGTAAGGCTTCTCTCCTGTGTGTACTCTCTGATGAACTGTCAGAGCCCTTGATGTTGTGAAACTCTTCCCACAGTCAGTGCAGGAATACAGATTTTCTTCTGTGTGTATTTTTAGGTGTATTTTTAGCTTTGATAGAATTGGGAAAATCTCCTCACAATGTGGGCAGTGGTGAGACCTCTTAGCTCTGTGATCTTCCTGCTGTTGCTCTCTGGATGAAGAGAATGTCTCAACATGGTCTCCTGTGTGAACAACAGAAAAACCAATCAGTTGGTGTGATACACACTGAGAGTCAAAACATTATGAACACCTGCTCTTTCCATGACAGACTGACCATGTTAAAGCTGTGATCCCTTATTGATGTCACTTGTTAAATCCACTTCAATCAGTGTAGATGAAGAAACAAATTAAAGGATTTTTACGGCTTGATACAATTGTGACATGGATTGTGTACGTGTGCCATTCAGAGGGTGAATGGGCAAGACAAAATATTGAAGTGCCTTTTAACGGGGTATGGTAGGTGCCAGGCGCACCGGTTTGTGTTAATAAATGCAATGCTTCTGGGTTAATCCATGCGCAACAGTTTCCTGTGTGTGTGAAGAATGGTCCACCACCCAAAGGACATTTAGCCAACTTGAAACAACTGGGAAGCATTGGAGTCAACATGCGCCATCATCCCTGTGGAAAGCTTTCCACGCCTTGTAGATTCCATGCCCCAACAAATTCACACCGAGGGCAACTCAACATTTGGAAGGTGTTCCTAATGTTTTGTACATTCATTGTACATGTCAAACAAATACATTTGATGCACTTTTTACATTAGCAGTTGACACAAAGTGCTTATACAGAACTCCATCTTAAAACACCAATAAGCAAGCAATGCATATAAGCACAGTGGCTAAGAAACTCCCCAGAACGCAGGAACACTAGGAAGCAACCTAGAGAGGAACCAGTCTGAGGGGTGGCCAGTCCTCTTCTGGCTGTACCGGGTGACATACAGTGCATTCGAAAAGTATTCAGACCTCTTCTCTTTTTCCACATTGTTATGTTACAGCCTTATTCTAAAATGGATCTTTATTTATTTTATTATTTTTTACAAATCCTCAAATCTACACACAATACCCCATAATGACAGAGCTAAAAACAGGCTTTTTGAAATGTTTGCAAATGTTTAAAAATAAATAAATAAAAATTAAATCCTTATTTACATAATTATTCAGACCCTTTGCTATGAGACTCAATTGAGTTCTGGTGCATCCTGTTCCCATTTATCATCCTTGAGATGTTTCTACAACTGGAATCCACCTGTGGTAAATCCAATTGATTGGACATGATTTGGATAGGCACACACCTTTCTATATAAAAAGGTCCCACAGTTGACAGTGCATGTCAGAGCAAAAACTAAGCCATGAGGTTGATGGAATTGACCGTAGAGCTCCGAGACAGGATTGTTTCGAGGCACAGATCTGGGGAAGGGTACCAAAATATTTCTGCAGCATTGAAGGTCCCCAAGAACACACTGGCCTCCATCATTCTTAAATGGAAGAAGTTTGGAACCACCAAGACTATTCCTAGAGCTGGCCGCCCGGCTAAACTGAGCAATCGGGGGAGAAGGGCCTTGGTCAGGGAGGTGGCCAAGAACCCGATGGTCACTCTGACAGTGCTCTAGAGTTCCTCTGTGGAAATGGGAGAACCTTCCAGCAGGACAACCATCTCTGCAGCACTCCACCAGTCAGTCCTTTATTGTAGAGTGGCCAGACGGAAGCAACTACTTAGTAAAAGGCACATGACAGCCCGCTTGGAGTTTGCCAAAAGGCACCTAAAGGACTCTGACCATGAGAAACAAGATTCTCTGGTCTGATAAAACCAAGGTTGAACTCTTTGGCCTAAATGCCAAGCATCGCATCTGAAAGAAACCTGGCACCATCCCTACGGTGAAGCATGGTGGTGTCAGCATCATGCTGTGGGGAGGTTTTTCAGCAGCAGGGACTGGGAGACTAGTTAGGTTCAAGGGAAAGATGAAAATAACAAAGTACAGAGAGATCCTTGATGAAAACCTGTTCCAGTGTGCTCAGGACCTCTGACTGGGGAGAAAGTTCACCTTCCAACAGGACAACAGCCAAGACAACGCAGGAGTGGCTTCGGGACAAGTCTCCGAATGTCATTGAGTGGCCCAGCCAGAACCCGGACTTGAACTTGATCTAAATTTTCTGTAGAAACCTGAAAATAGCTGTGCAGCGATGCTCCCCATCCAACCTGACAGAGCTTGAGAGGATCAGCAGAGAATAATTGGAGAAACTCCCAAAATACAGGTGTGCCAAGCTTGTAGCATCATCCCCAAGAAGACTCTAGACTGTAATCACTGCCAGAGGTGATTCAACCAAGTACTGAGTAAAGGGTGTGAATAGTTATATTATATATATATATATATATATATATATATATATATATAAAAGCTGAAATCACATTTGCACATATACACATTTTCAAAAATGTATCAAAACCTGTGTTTTTGTTTTGTCATTATAGGATATTGCATGTAGATTAATGGAGGGGGGGACAATTGAATCAATTTCAGAATATGGCTGTAACATAACAACATGTGGTAAAAGTCAAAGGATCTGAATACCTTCCAAATTCACTATATTTATTCATATCAGTAGGCTGTACAATACAGGGGAATAAAACGACTCTAAAAGTCGATAAGACTTGAAAGCTAAAAAAGGTACAAAAGGGTTACTACACTCAGAACTTTAAAACACTGTCAGTTTGTCTACTTCACTTCTTTAGTCTACACTCTGATAACTCCAGATAGCCCAGTGAATAAAACAAACGCTGACAATACTGGTGTCAAACCCTGCAAGTCTGAGTAGCATGAAATAACATCTACCTTCTCATTGAAACAGTTCATCATGAAACAGTTCTACAGTAACTTTTCATACACAGTGGGACGTTGGAATGAACAATAAACTTAGTTAGATAAAACCTGCTCTTACCATGAGAAAGAGATTTCCCAATCTTCTCCTCCTCTTCTTCATCTTTAATGTTGACATTCAGCTCCAGTGTTTGACTGCAGTCTTCCAGTTTCACTGATGCCGTCTCTGGATCCTCCAGTGCAAACTGGGCTCCACTGTCACAATCAGGACCCAGTGACTGTAGGTTTGAACTCCGTGTGGAAGGAGAGAGGCAGGCTGGGTCTGTCCTCACTGTTGATGTTACCGGCCTCAGACTTAATCCGAGTTGGCCTGTAGTAACAAAGAGAAACGGACACAAAAGTTAGTCTTGACAGTTCTGGCACTTTATTCTGTAAAAATATTTTCTATTTTTCTTGTTCAATTATCTAATTTCAATAAATCAGGTTGCTATGCATTGACAACAAAACATTAATTCACATTAAACGAGTGCACACTTTAAATTACACAACGTAAGTGCACTTAGCCTATAGTAGATTTCCTACATTTACATAAATGCATAAATTACTCAAGCCATTAACGTTGCAGTGTTTGAGGAAGCACTATGAACAATTTTCTTGAATAACGTCGTCTTCACTGTATTATTTCACCCACAAAAAAACGATTGTTTCTATCTATAATGTGAATGGGAAATACAATGTGTCTGAATATTATTACACATGTAAAAAAAATTACAAAAATAAAAGATAAACATTGTATTCAGCCTCACAACCGTAGGGCAACGTGAAATTGTAGCTCTCTGGTGCATATATATATATATATCTTTTTTTTTCGCTCTCTGGTGCATCTGCAGTGCCCGCACTGAAGTCCGTTGACGCTGACAGAGCTGGTGCCGCCATTTTACAAGCTCGCGAATTTTACACAAAACCAATAACATGTAAAAGGAGCTCAGAAATCGCAAATAAATAATTTATTGAAAAGGTAATTTCATAATCTATGTTCATTGACTCAGACAAACCCAAAGTCTCTAGCTATCGACTTATAAATTGTTTTTAGTCACGTTTTCCACTCACTCGGTTTGAAGCCAAATAACACAAAACCTTTATCAAACGTGATAATTTCTTACCTAGCACGTTATGACATGTTATTTTGATATTAGACAGTTTAAAACGTGCAATTACATACCTGTAGTAATACATTTAAAAACGGACACAAAAGGTATCTTGACAACACAGTTCTAGTTCCGGAACTTCTTGTTCCCCCACTACAACCAAAGATGTTTTAAGTTAAGTTGTAACGTCACAAGCACAGTGAAATTCCTTTCTTGCAAACTCAAAACCAAATAATTCAATTATCAATAAGCATATATTACTAGAAAAAAACACACAAGAAATAAGAATAGGAAATACACAAATAAGTAAGCATACTATAAATACAGCAAATAGTTAAAAAGTCAGTTCCAATACCATATTTAGATGTGCAGGGATACTGGAGTGATGGCGGTAGATATGTATAGAGGTAAGTGGCCTGGGCAACAGGATAAGATAAAGAGAATAGCAGCAGCTTGTATGTGAGTGGGTGTGCGGGTGTGTAGTCAGTATAAATGTATGTGCATACTGTGTGTGAAAGGAGAATGTGAAAATCTTAAAATTGCACCATCTTTTCCTGCACCTATACACTATCCCCCAGAACCCACCACTTTAGCCCTAAATGATCCTACAACAGGCTGTCCGCCTTGGAGGATGGAACCCCTTCCCTCAAAACCGACTGTAGATCTTCTGTACTAAAATCTCACACTCAAATATTCCTCTGCTGCTGCAACTATCACATGTACCTTCTGTGATTTCCACTCCACCTGTGCAGTGCAGTTCATCACCATGGCTATAAACGCAACATGTCCAACCTTACTAAAGCTCATCCTCTCGGGATCTTTCTCTCTTCAGACCTACTCACTGGGAGGCTCCGTTGCCCTTGGGCTACCATCTACTCTCTTTATTGTCTCGGCATAGGAAACGTTCTGCCCCACTTAAACTGACAATTTCAACCTGTCTTCCTCACAAGGCATTTCAGATCCTCAGCTGCATTGGCAACCTCACTGTTGACACACAGTGCTTTCTGTATCCCAACTGTACACTCCCTCTGACTTTGCCCTCCTGCACTTTCCTCACATCGTGGGATCCCTCTTCTACACACTGCTGCAACATGTCCAAATCCTTGGCACCTAAAGCACCGTAGCGGAGCGGATTCAGAACATAGGCCCTCACGGAATACCTAATCTAACCTGACCTTATCAGGTAGCAACTCTGTCAAAGCTCAACAAGACAGACATGCTTTTCTGAGTCTCACCATTGCCACCGGGTCTACGTCTTACCAAACGGCTAGCAACACAAACACTAGGAATATTCCTTTTCATTTGATCCTCCTCTAACCCACTGATCACCCCTTTGAGCAGGGCCCTACTCCGGAGAGTAAAGCACACCACAGGTTGAGACCCGGGTCGCGTGACTTGAAGCACCCACTTCCTCTGGGCGGTGGATAAGCAAAAAAATCTAAACAATTCCACTTCGAGACTTTGTAACACAGATATAACCATTCCCAGTTTGTTTTTTACCCAACTTGACAAAACGTATGGGTGGGCCAAAAAGCAAGAATCGACGCCTTCTAAAAGTCTCACTCCTACCTGTCCAAAATCATCTCTGGTAGGATTCTCAGGGCAAACGTTGGAAGTCTCAACTACACCCTGTGGTGTAAAGTATTTTTTTTTTTTTTACAACTTTTACTTCACTACACTTAAGAAAATTAGGTACTTTTTACTCCATACATTTTCCCTGACACCCAAAAGTACTCATTACATTTTGAATGTTTAGCAGGACAGGAAAATGGTCTAATTCCCACACTTATCAAGAGAACATCCCTGGTCATCCCTGCTGCCTCTGATCTGACAGACTCACTGAACACATGCTTTGTTTGTAAATGGATGTCCAAGTGTTTAAGCGTGACCCTGGCTATCTGTAAAAAAATTAAATAAACAAGAACATGAGGCCTGGTTGGCCTAATAAGGAATTTAAAATAATTTACACTTGTACTTTTACTTCTGATACTTAAGTATATTGTATATATAGTCCAACCTATATATCCTACTATATATATTTATATATAGTATATAAATGTAATAAAATGTATGCACTCTACTGTAAGTCGCTCTGGATAAGAGCGTCTGCTAAATGACTAAAATGTAAATGTAAATGTATATTTAAAACCAAATACTTTTACTCAAGTACTATTTTACTGGGTGACTTTCACTTGAGTCATTTTCTATGAAGGCATCTTTCCTTTTACTCAAGTATCTCAATTGGGTACTTTTTCCACCACTGCCTACACCTGTCTACCACAGGTAGGCCCACTTAATCCTGGACTGGCTCAACCTCCATTTCGAGATCATCAAGGTTCTCAAGAGATCATGTAGACCTATAAATATGATTACTCAGTTTGTATTCAGGAGACAAAAGGTACAGTTGAAGTCGGAAGTTTACATACACTTAGGTTGGAGTCATTAAAACTAGTTTTTCAACCACTCCACAAATTTATTGTTAACAAACTATAGTTTTGGCAAGTCGGTTTGGACATCTACTTTGTGCATGACAGGTAATTTTTCCAACAACTGTTTACAGACAGATTATTTCACTTATTGTACTCACTGTATCACAATTCCAGTGGGTCAAGTTTACATCCACTAAGTTGACTGTGCCTTTAAACAGCTTGGAAAATTCCAGAAAATTATGTCATGGCTTTAGAAGCTTCTGATAGGCTAATTGACATTTGAGTCAATTGGAGGTGTACCTCTGGATGTATTTCAAGGCCTACCTTCAAACTCAGTGCCTCTTTGCTTGACATCATGGGAAAATAAAAATAGCCAATTTTTTTGTAGACCTCCACAAGTCTGGTTCATCCTTGGGAGCAATTTCCAAATGCCTGAAGGTACCACATTCATCTTTACAAACAATAGTATGCAAGTATAAACACCATGAGACCACGCAGCCGTTATACCGCTCAGGAAGGAGATCCGTTCTGTCTCCTAGAGATGAACGTACTTTGGTGCGAAAAGTGCAAATCAATCCCACAACAACAGCAAAGGGCCTTGTGAAGATGCTGGAGTAAACAGGTACAGAAGTATCTATATCCACAATAAAACAAGTCCTATATCGAAATAATCTGAAAGGCCGTTCAGCAAGGAAGAAGCCACTGGCCCAAAACTGCCAGAAAAAAGACAGACTACGGTTTGCAACTGCACATGGGAACAAAGATTGTACTTTTTTGAGAAATGTCCTCTGGTCTGATGAAACAAAAATATAACTGTTTGGTCATAATTACCATTGTTATGTTTGGAGGAAAAAGGGGGAGGCTTGCAAGCCGAAGAACACCATCCCAACCGTGAAGCACGGGGGTGGCAGCATCATGTTGTGGGGGTGCTTTGCTGCAGGAGGGACTGGTGCACTTCACAAAATAGATGGCATCATGAGGAAGGGGAATTATGTGGATATATTGAAGCAACATCTCAAGACATCAGTCAGGAAGTTAAAGCTTGGTCGCAAATGGGTCTTCCAAATGGACAATGACCCCAAGCATACTTCCAAAGTTGTGGCAAAATGGCTTAAGGACAACAAAATCAAGGTATTGGAGTGGCCATCACAAAGCCCTGACCTCAAATCCTATAAAAAATTTGTGGGCAGAAATGAAAAAGTGTGTGCGAGCAAGGAGGCCTTACAACCAGCTCTGTCAGGTGGAATGGGCCAAAATTCACCCAATTGATTGTGGGAAGCTTGTGGAAGGCTACACAAAACATTTGACCCAAGTTAAACAATTTAAAGGCAATGCTACCAAATACTAATTGAGTGTATGTAAACTTCTGACCCACTGGGAATGTGATGAAAGAAATAAAAGCTGAAATAAATCATTCTCTCTACTATTATTCTGACATTTCACATTCCTAAAATAAAGTGGTGATCCTAACTGACCTAAAACAGGGAATTTTTACTAGGATTAAATGTCAAGAATTGTGAAAAACTGAGTTTAAATGTATTTGGCTAAGGTGTATGTAAACTTCTGACTTCAACTGTATGTATACACCTTTGTTCGAGGTGTACACTCGGGACACAAATCTCTGAAGCGCCATTCTTACGCTTTCGCATCATTGCACTACATCTTAGCTCCAGGTCAGATTCTCTCCTGTGTGAATAAGTTGGTGTCTTTTTTAAGTCCCCAGTTGAGCAGCGGCGGTTCGTCCAATAGGAGAAGGGGGTAGCGGCATCTCAATACGACGACCGGAGTATGAGCGAGTGGGTGTGTTGAAAGGAAAGTAGTGGGCTTGTGGAAAGGAGTGAATCGAAAGCGCTGTGCTATAGGTTAGACTGAGTCAAAAGCGGTGCTATAGGTTAGACTGAGTCGAAAGCGCTGTGCTATAGGTTAGACTGAGTCGAAAGCGCTGTGCTATAGGTTAGACTGAGTCGAAAGCGCTGTGCTATAGGTTAGACTGAGTCGAAGGCGCTGTGCTATAGGTTAGACTGAGTCGAAAGCGCTGTGCTATAGGTTAGACTGAGTCGAAGGCGCTGTGCTATAGGTTAGACTGAGTCGAAAGCGCTGTGCTATAGGTTAGACTGTTTGATTGCACTGTGGGGGGTTTCTCTCTTCCTTTTCTTACCACACAACTACCATACATTCAGGGTTGGGGACTAACAGATTACATGTTATCCGTTACATGTAAAGGGATTACAAAAAACGGTAACTGCAATAAATTACCAGTAAAAATATTGTAATCAAATTACCGATACTTTTGAAAAACTAGAGGATTACTTTTAAATTCAGAAATTATTTTTGCTGGAAAAAAAAATAAAAAATTCTCAATGACATTCAAATCAGCATTGGAAAAAAGGCGCATGTTTAAGTTTGTTCCACCTGAGTGAGTCTGACCACAAATCAGAGACCACTATGATGACACACCAAATTATCCAACTTGAATAAACGCTTGGAGGTAAGGATGCCAGTAGTGGTGTAGTCTACAGTGATACGGATATCACTTATTATTGTTATCTACATAGCGCATTGATGTGAATCACACTGCTGCTCTCTCATTTAGCTATTTGCACCTTACGGATTGTGGTTGTTGAGGATGTCTGTTCAAAAATCTAAATGTGTATTTGAACCCAATAATGGTTTAATTCAAGAAGTTTAAGCTGCCTATCAATCATTGATTTTGAAACCAGTGGACAGCCAGTGAAAAATTCACTCTTGCAACAGCAGCACAATGTGGATCCAAGCCTATGGAATAAAAGTGGTGCTTTTAATGCTCAATCTAATTCATGCTGATAAAAATAAAAATCCATAGGCCTAATGGACACATGCTCAAACTTGCACACTTGTGATAGCCCCTTTTTAAGTCTGTTTAGGGACTTATACATTCTATATACACAGTACCAGTCAACGTTTGGACACACCTACTGATTCAAGGGTTTCTTTATTTTTACTATTTTCTACATTGTAGTATAATGAAGACATCAAAACTATGAAATAACACATAAGGAATCATGTAGTAACCCCCCAAAATTTTAAATAAATAAGTGTTAAACAAATCAAAATATATTTTATATTTTTCAAAGTAGCCACCCTTTGCCTTGACAGCTTTGCACACTCTTGGCAAAGCATGACATTCCACGAGCGCAGCATTTATTTTTCAACTCGAATCAATGAGTCCTCTGCGACAATAAAAAGTAGGGCTGGCTAATAAGTCCTTAGCTTTGGTGTCATGCTCTGGTAAAACTATTTGGCTAATCTATACTTCCATTTTTCCAAGTCCTATTCTTGAAGATCAAGGGGTATAACATTTATTGGAATGGCTGGAATTCTGATAGACTTTGGTTTTTAATGTAAAGATATAATTTAATCGTATTATTATATGTAGTAGAAAGCGATGGGTTAGAAGAAGCCTACATAACCAACCCATAAAGTAAAATTTAACATCCATATGTGGCCAGCTATGTAAACTTTAACATTGATTTATCCTGCAATAGATGTCATTCAATTGGCAACATACATTTGTATAATTCTAATGCCTCTTAAGGGGAAAGTAATCTAAAAGTAACGGAATGTAATCAGATTATGTTAACGAGTTTGGGGAATCCCAAAATTAAGTTACTGATTACAATTTTGGACAGGTACCTTGTAAAGGATTCCATTTAGAAAGTAACCTACCCAACCCTGCATACCATTAGCTACCATACCGCAAGAGTTTGGACTTCTATTTTTAAGCCAGAGGATGAGTCTGGGTTGTATTTTACTGTTAGTTTTACACAAATAATTGTACAGTTTCAGCTACAAAACTGACAACTCTTTATTTAAAAAAAAAAAAAATGATGGTGTGCTTCATGTGCTGTACGTTGGGCTCCCGAGTGGCTCAGCGGTCTAAGACACTGCATCTCGAGTACTAGAGGAGTCACTACAGAAACCCTGGTTTGAATCCAGGCTGTATCACAACCGGCTGTGATTTGTGCGCCACCCAAAAGGACTCCCATTGGCCCAGCGTCGTCCACGTTTGGCCGGTCATTGTAAATAAGATAGTTTTTCTTAACTGACGTGCCTAGTTAAATAAAGGTTTAAAAAAGTGCAGCTGTCACCTTGAAAATGGCTACTAGGTAGCTACTTCATACTAGGTTGCCATGGCTACTAGGTTGCCAGAGTAGTGCTTGTCAAGCGGGCGCGAAGGGCACTGTGTCCCTTTGTTGTTGACGTTCATGTTTACCCCATTGAGTAGTAGACTGTATACTGAACAGAAATAAAAGCAACATGCAACAATTTCATTGATTTTACTGAGTTACAGTTCATATGAGCAAATCGGTCAATTGAAAGAAATGGATTAGGCGCAAATCTATGGATTTCACGACCGGGAATGCAGATATGCATCTCTTGGTCCCAAATACCTTAAAAAAAAAAAAAAAAAAAAAAAATGGGCCTCACAGTGGTCTTCAGGATCTCGTCAAAGTATTTTTGTGCATTCAAACTTCCATCGATAAAATGCAATCATGTTCGTTGACCGTAGTTTATGCCTGCCCATAACATAACACCACCATGGGGCACTCTGTTCACAACGTTATTAACATCAGCAAACCGCTCGCCCACACGACAGAAGCAGAATTTAACCTAGCATTAGACTGGGTCATAAATTATGGAGGTCTAATTTACGAAGATAGAGCCTGCTTTTACCATGATTAACACATTTCCCAATCTTCTCATCCTCTTCTTCATCTTTAATGTTGACGTTCAGCTCCAGTGTTTGACTGCAGTCTTCCAGCTTCACTGATGACATCTTTGGATCTTGCGGTGCAAACTGGGCTCCAATGTCACAATCAGGACCCAGTAACTGTAGGTTTGGACTCGGTGTGAAAGGAGAAAGGCAGGCTAGGTTTGTCCTCACTGTTAATCTGTCAACCCCGGATTGGATCCCAGTCCTAAATAGAAGTCTGAGATCAACTTCCTGGTCCTGTGCAGGCCACACCCCCTCCCATTGTACTGTATGTATGAACAGACTTTGAACAATGGCTTCCTAAAATGCTGTAGTGATAACTAACACGATAGGAAAGGTTGTGGTAGACGTGGCACATTACAGGTGAGTTCTTCGATTATGTTGAACGGCTGTTGGCATCCAATAAATGTTGCACTACCGCCACCTACTAGACTGGAGTATAACTCTTATACATTGCTTGAAAGTTATTTCATAGTTTTGATGTCTTCACTATTATTCTACAATGTAGAAAATAGTACAAAATAAAGATAAACCCTGGAATGAGTAGGTGTCCAAACCTTTGACTGGTACTGTACATTTATGTTAATCCAGTAGCATGAAATAACATGACCTTCTCATTGAAACAGTTCTACTGCAACTTTTCATGAACAGTGGGAAGTTGGAATGAACAACATACATTTAGTTAGATAAAACCTGCTCTTACCATGAGAAACAGATTTCCCAATCTTCTCCTCCTCTTCTTCATCTTTAATGTTGACATTCAGCTCCAGTGTTTGACTGCAGTCTTCCAGCTTCACTGATGCCATCTCTGGATCCTACAGTGCAAACTGGACCCCACTCTCACAATCAGGACTCAGCAACTGTAGGTTTCTACTCAGTGTGGAGGGAGAGAGGCAGGATGGGTTTGTTCTCACTGTTGATGATACCGGCCTCAGACTTAATCGGAGTCGGCCTGTAGTAATAATGAGCAACGACACAAAAATTGTCTTGACAGTTCTGCCGCTTTCTTTATTCTCTAAAATTCTATTTTTTCTTGATCAATGATCTAATTTCAATAGATCAGGTAGCTAAGCATTGACAACAAAACATGAATTAATTCACACTAGACACAAATTCCACACTAAATCACAACGTAAATACACTTAATCTAGAGTAGATGTCCTACATTTACATAAACGCATAAAAGACCCAAAACCATTTAGATTGCAGTTGTTGTTTTAAGCAGCACAATTAACTATTTTCTGGAATAACCCTGTCTTCACTGTATTATTTAAATCACAAAAAAAATATTGTATTTCCCGTTCACACCATAGTAACAATTATAGATAGAAAGAACTGAATGTGTCTGAATATTGCTACACATGTGAAAAACGGATAAACATTACATTCATCTTCAAACCAGTAGTGTAGCTGTGAATTTGTCTCTCTCGGATGCACGAGCACTGCCTGCACCGAAGTCCGTTGAAGCAGACCGAGTGGGCGCCACCATTTTACCAGCTTGTGAATTTTACACAAAACCAATATGTCAAACGCACTCAGAAATATCAAATACTTGTATTTTCTATTAAATTACTTTTACGAAATGATGTACAGTCACTCAGACAAACCCAGTCTCTAGTTTATGTGACTTGAAAAATAGATTTGATCACGTTCTTCACTCACTCGGCTTGACACAAAAATAGCACATAAAACCTTTACCAAACGTGATACAACTTCAAGTTATTTGTTACCTAGCATGTTATGACATGTTCTTTTGATATTAGAACGTTTAAATGTGCTATTACATACCAGTAGTAATACATTTGAAACCGACACAAAAGTTATCGTCTTGACAACACAGTTAAGGCGCCTGCCCGGAACTTCCTGTTCTCCCACTACCACCAAAGATGTATATGTGATACCACCGTGCAAATGTGACGTCGAAGATCTTTACAACTAAACTAAGATATACCACAGCCTGTCGTTTCCAACGGGAACAAATGAGTAATAGAGGGCAGAACAAGGAAAGAGAGTTGACCAGAGCCAAGCATGAGCTAGCGAGATCCTATTGGCGCGTTCTAGCACGCATCTGCAGATTTCCTTTAGGGAACGCCTACTCTGTGAAGTGCGCGTGTGCAATAACTCACTCTTTCTAAACAACGCGATTTTTAAAAACGTTGCAAAGGGTCAAGTCTACACAACTTAGTCCACTCTGTTCATAACATATTCTAGTTTTCGGAACAGAAAACTGTATCGAAATCAAATATTTCATCGATGAGGAAATGTGCAGAATTTCGACCAAAATCCATCTCGTTCCATCTTCTCCCACTGCCGGCCAATGGGCTTGTGGAAACGCAAAGCAGATGCTTCACATTTTTACATCCGGTGAAATATCTGTCTCATTGTTCTATCTGTGGCGATATCTTATTCTTCATGTACATTTCGGGCAGACTCTGTGTTGCGTATTGCTGCTTTTCGCAGGTCGGATTGTGGATTTTGGTCACAAACAACAACAAAAAACAGGTTAAAATCTTAAATGAGATATTTTGATATTAGAAAGTTTAAATGTGCTATTACATACGTAGTAATACATTTGAACCCGACACAAAAGTTATCTTCTTGACAACACAATTAAGGAGCCTTACTTTGTCCCTAAACGATCCTACAACAGGCCTTCCACCTGGGAGGATGGAATCCCTTCTCTCAAAACTTCCTGTAGATCTTCTGCACAAAAATCTCTCACAATGTTTTACCTGTTTTATTTTTTTCGTGGTTCGCAGGTAGCCTAATGGTTAGAGTGTTGGGCCAGTAACCGAAAGGTTGCTGGATCAAATCCCCAAGCTGACATGGTAACAATCTGTCGTTCTGCCCCTGAGCAAGGCAGTTAACCCACTGTTCCCCGGGCGCCGAAGACGTGGATGTCGATTAAGGCAGCCCTACGCACCTCTCTGATTCAGTGGGGTTGGGTTAAATGCAGAAGACACATTTCAGTTGAACCATTTCCCTGTTTCTCTGCAGCTGCAACTGCCACATGTACTTTCCGCTCCATCGGTGCCGTTGATCAGAAATCCAACCATACTAAAACTCATCCTCTCTTCAAGCCTACTCACTGGGAGGCTCTCACCCGACTCTCTCACCCTTGGGATACCCTCTTCACTGCTTCAGCGTGCTTCAGCCCCACTCGAACTCTGGCAATCTCAACCTGTCTCTCTCACAAGGCACTTTCGGTCCCCTGCTGCATGAAAACCCCCAGTTGACACACAGTGATTTCTGTATCTCAACTGTACACTCCCTCTTACTATGCCCTCCTGCACTTTCCTCACATCGTGGGATCCCTCTTCTACACACTGCTGCAACATGTCCAAATCCTTGGCACCTAAAGCACCGTAGCGGAGCGGATTCAGAACATAGGCCCTCACGGAATACCTAATCTAACCTGACCTTATCAGGTAGCAACTCTGTCAAAGCTCAACAAGACAGACATGCTTTTCTGAGTCTCACCATTGCCACCGGGTCTACGTCTTACCAAACGGCTAGCAACACAAACACTAGGAATATTCCTTTTCATTTGATCCTCCTCTAACCCACTGATCACCCCTTTGAGCAGGGCCCTACTCCGGAGAGTAAAGCACACCACAGGTTGAGACCCGGGTCGCGTGACTTGAAGCACCCACTTCCTCTGGGCGGTGGATAAGCAAAAAAATCTAAACAATTCCACTTCGAGACTTTGTAACACAGATATAACCATTCCCAGTTTGTTTTTTACCCAACTTGACAAAACGTATGGGTGGGCCAAAAAGCAAGAATCGACGCCTTCTAAAAGTCTCACTCCTACCTGTCCAAAATCATCTCTGGTAGGATTCTCAGGGCAAACGTTGGAAGTCTCAACTACACCCTGTGGTGTAAAGTTTGTTTTTTTTTTTTTTACAACTTTTACTTCACTACACTTAAGAAAATTAGGTACTTTTTACTCCATACATTTTCCCTGACACCCAAAAGTACTCGTTACATTTTGAATGTTTAGCAGGACAGGAAAATGGTCTAATTCCCACACTTATCAAGAGAACATCCCTGGTCATCCCTGCTGCCTCTGATCTGACAGACTCACTGAACACATGCTTTGTTTGTAAATGGATGTCCAAGTGTTTAAGCGTGACCCTGGCTATCTGTAAAAAAATTAAATAAACAAGAACATGAGGCCTGGTTGGCCTAATAAGGAATTTAAAATAATTTACACTTGTACTTTTACTTCTGATACTTAAGTATATTGTATATATAGTCCAACCTATATATCCTACTATATATATTTATATATAGTATATAAATGTAATAAAATGTATGCACTCTACTGTAAGTCGCTCTGGATAAGAGCGTCTGCTAAATGACTAAAATGTAAATGTAAATGTATATTTAAAACCAAATACTTTTACTCAAGTACTATTTTACTGGGTGACTTTCACTTGAGTCATTTTCTATGAAGGCATCTTTACTTTTACTCAAGTATCTCAATTGGGTACTTTTTCCACCACTGCCTACACCTGTCTACCACAGGTAGGCCCACTTAATCCTGGACTGGCTCAACCTCCATTTCGAGATCATCAAGGTTCTCAAGAGATCATGTAGACCTATAAATATGATTACTCAGTTTGTATTCAGGAGACAAAAGGTACAGTTGAAGTCGGAAGTTTACATACACTTAGGTTGGAGTCATTAAAACTAGTTTTTCAACCACTCCACAAATTTATTGTTAACAAACTATAGTTTTGGCAAGTCGGTTTGGACATCTACTTTGTGCATGACAGGTAATTTTTCCAACAACTGTTTACAGACAGATTATTTCACTTATTGTACTCACTGTATCACAATTCCAGTGGGTCAAGTTTACATCCACTAAGTTGACTGTGCCTTTAAACAGCTTGGAAAATTCCAGAAAATTATGTCATGGCTTTAGAAGCTTCTGATAGGCTAATTGACATTTGAGTCAATTGGAGGTGTACCTCTGGATGTATTTCAAGGCCTACCTTCAAACTCAGTGCCTCTTTGCTTGACATCATGGGAAAATAAAAATAGCCAATTTTTTTGTAGACCTCCACAAGTCTGGTTCATCCTTGGGAGCAATTTCCAAATGCCTGAAGGTACCACATTCATCTTTACAAACAATAGTATGCAAGTATAAACACCATGAGACCACGCAGCCGTTATACCGCTCAGGAAGGAGATCCGTTCTGTCTCCTAGAGATGAACGTACTTTGGTGCGAAAAGTGCAAATCAATCCCACAACAACAGCAAAGGACCTTGTGAAGATGCTGGAGTAAACAGGTACAGAAGTATCTATATCCACAATAAAACAAGTCCTATATCGAAATAATCTGAAAGGCCGTTCAGCAAGGAAGAAGCCACTGGCCCAAAACTGCCAGAAAAAAGACAGACTACGGTTTGCAACTGCACATGGGAACAAAGATTGTACTTTTTTGAGAAATGTCCTCTGGTCTGATGAAACAAAAATATAACTGTTTGGTCATAATTACCATTGTTATGTTTGGAGGAAAAAGGGGGAGGCTTGCAAGCCGAAGAACACCATCCCAACCGTGAAGCACGGGGGTGGCAGCATCATGTTGTGGGGGTGCTTTGCTGCAGGAGGGACTGGTGCACTTCACAAAATAGATGGCATCATGAGGAAGGGGAATTATGTGGATATATTGAAGCAACATCTCAAGACATCAGTCAGGAAGTTAAAGCTTGGTCGCAAATGGGTCTTCCAAATGGACAATGACCCCAAGCATACTTCCAAAGTTGTGGCAAAATGGCTTAAGGACAACAAAATCAAGGTATTGGAGTGGCCATCACAAAGCCCTGACCTCAAATCCTATAAAAAATTTGTGGGCAGAAATGAAAAAGTGTGTGCGAGCAAGGAGGCCTTACAACCAGCTCTGTCAGGTGGAATGGGCCAAAATTCACCCAATTGATTGTGGGAAGCTTGTGGAAGGCTACACAAAACATTTGACCCAAGTTAAACAATTTAAAGGCAATGCTACCAAATACTAATTGAGTGTATGTAAACTTCTGACCCACTGGGAATGTGATGAAAGAAATAAAAGCTGAAATAAATCATTCTCTCTACTATTATTCTGACATTTCACATTCCTAAAATAAAGTGGTGATCCTAACTGACCTAAAACAGGGAATTTTTACTAGGATTAAATGTCAAGAATTGTGAAAAACTGAGTTTAAATGTATTTGGCTAAGGTGTATGTAAACTTCTGACTTCAACTGTATGTATACACCTTTGTTCGAGGTGTACACTCGGGACACAAATCTCTGAAGCGCCATTCTTACGCTTTCGCATCATTGCACTACATCTTAGCTCCAGGTCAGATTCTCTCCTGTGTGAATAAGTTGGTGTCTTTTTTAAGTCCCCAGTTGAGCAGCGGCGGTTCGTCCAATAGGAGAAGGGGGTAGCGGCATCTCAATACGACGACCGGAGTATGAGCGAGTGGGTGTGTTGAAAGGAAAGTAGTGGGCTTGTGGAAAGGAGTGAATCGAAAGCGCTGTGCTATAGGTTAGACTGAGTCAAAAGCGGTGCTATAGGTTAGACTGAGTCGAAAGCGCTGTGCTATAGGTTAGACTGAGTCGAAAGCGCTGTGCTATAGGTTAGACTGAGTCGAAAGCGCTGTGCTATAGGTTAGACTGAGTCGAAGGCGCTGTGCTATAGGTTAGACTGAGTCGAAAGCGCTGTGCTATAGGTTAGACTGTTTGATTGCACTGTGGGGGGTTTCTCTCTTCCTTTTCTTACCACACAACTACCATACATTCAGGGTTGGGGACTAACAGATTACATGTTATCCGTTACATGTAAAGGGATTACAAAAAACGGTAACTGCAATAAATTACCAGTAAAAATATTGTAATCAAATTACCGATACTTTTGAAAAACTAGAGGATTACTTTTAAATTCAGAAATTATTTTTGCTGGAAAAAAAAATAAAAAATTCTCAATGACATTCAAATCAGCATTGGAAAAAAGGCGCATGTTTAAGTTTGTTCCACCTGAGTGAGTCTGACCACAAATCAGAGACCACTATGATGACACACCAAATTATCCAACTTGAATAAACGCTTGGAGGTAAGGATGCCAGTAGTGGTGTAGTCTACAGTGATACGGATATCACTTATTATTGTTATCTACATAGCGCATTGATGTGAATCACACTGCTGCTCTCTCATTTAGCTATTTGCACCTTACGGATTGTGGTTGTTGAGGATGTCTGTTCAAAAATCTAAATGTGTATTTGAACCCAATAATGGTTTAATTCAAGAAGTTTAAGCTGCCTATCAATCATTGATTTTGAAACCAGTGGACAGCCAGTGAAAAATTCACTCTTGCAACAGCAGCACAATGTGGATCCAAGCCTATGGAATAAAAGTGGTGCTTTTAATGCTCAATCTAATTCATGCTGATAAAAATAAAAATCCATAGGCCTAATGGACACATGCTCAAACTTGCACACTTGTGATAGCCCCTTTTTAAGTCTGTTTAGGGACTTATACATTCTATATACACAGTACCAGTCAACGTTTGGACACACCTACTGATTCAAGGGTTTCTTTATTTTTACTATTTTCTACATTGTAGTATAATGAAGACATCAAAACTATGAAATAACACATAAGGAATCATGTAGTAACCCCCCAAAATTTTAAATAAATAAGTGTTAAACAAATCAAAATATATTTTATATTTTTCAAAGTAGCCACCCTTTGCCTTGACAGCTTTGCACACTCTTGGCAAAGCATGACATTCCACGAGCGCAGCATTTATTTTTCAACTCGAATCAATGAGTCCTCTGCGACAATAAAAAGTAGGGCTGGCTAATAAGTCCTTAGCTTTGGTGTCATGCTCTGGTAAAACTATTTGGCTAATCTATACTTCCATTTTTCCAAGTCCTATTCTTGAAGATCAAGGGGTATAACATTTATTGGAATGGCTGGAATTCTGATAGACTTTGGTTTTTAATGTAAAGATATAATTTAATCGTATTATTATATGTAGTAGAAAGCGATGGGTTAGAAGAAGCCTACATAACCAACCCATAAAGTAAAATTTAACATCCATATGTGGCCAGCTATGTAAACTTTAACATTGATTTATCCTGCAATAGATGTCATTCAATTGGCAACATACATTTGTATAATTCTAATGCCTCTTAAGGGGAAAGTAATCTAAAAGTAACGGAATGTAATCAGATTATGTTAACGAGTTTGGGGAATCCCAAAATTAAGTTACTGATTACAATTTTGGACAGGTACCTTGTAAAGGATTCCATTTAGAAAGTAACCTACCCAACCCTGCATACCATTAGCTACCATACCGCAAGAGTTTGGACTTCTATTTTTAAGCCAGAGGATGAGTCTGGGTTGTATTTTACTGTTAGTTTTACACAAATAATTGTACAGTTTCAGCTACAAAACTGACAACTCTTTATTTAAAAAAAAAAAAAATGATGGTGTGCTTCATGTGCTGTACGTTGGGCTCCCGAGTGGCTCAGCGGTCTAAGACACTGCATCTCGAGTACTAGAGGAGTCACTACAGAAACCCTGGTTTGAATCCAGGCTGTATCACAACCGGCTGTGATTTGTGCGCCACCCAAAAGGACTCCCATTGGCCCAGCGTCGTCCACGTTTGGCCGGTCATTGTAAATAAGATAGTTTTTCTTAACTGACGTGCCTAGTTAAATAAAGGTTTAAAAAAGTGCAGCTGTCACCTTGAAAATGGCTACTAGGTAGCTACTTCATACTAGGTTGCCATGGCTACTAGGTTGCCAGAGTAGTGCTTGTCAAGCGGGCGCGAAGGGCACTGTGTCCCTTTGTTGTTGACGTTCATGTTTACCCCATTGAGTAGTAGACTGTATACTGAACAGAAATAAAAGCAACATGCAACAATTTCATTGATTTTACTGAGTTACAGTTCATATGAGCAAATCGGTCAATTGAAAGAAATGGATTAGGCGCAAATCTATGGATTTCACGACCGGGAATGCAGATATGCATCTCTTGGTCCCAAATACCTTAAAAAAAAAAAAAAAAAAAAAAATGGGCCTCACAGTGGTCTTCAGGATCTCGTCAAAGTATTTTTGTGCATTCAAACTTCCATCGATAAAATGCAATCATGTTCGTTGACCGTAGTTTATGCCTGCCCATAACATAACACCACCATGGGGCACTCTGTTCACAACGTTATTAACATCAGCAAACCGCTCGCCCACACGACAGAAGCAGAATTTAACCTAGCATTAGACTGGGTCATAAATTATGGAGGTCTAATTTACGAAGATAGAGCCTGCTTTTACCATGATTAACACATTTCCCAATCTTCTCATCCTCTTCTTCATCTTTAATGTTGACGTTCAGCTCCAGTGTTTGACTGCAGTCTTCCAGCTTCACTGATGACATCTTTGGATCTTGCGGTGCAAACTGGGCTCCAATGTCACAATCAGGACCCAGTAACTGTAGGTTTGGACTCGGTGTGAAAGGAGAAAGGCAGGCTAGGTTTGTCCTCACTGTTAATCTGTCAACCCCGGATTGGATCCCAGTCCTAAATAGAAGTCTGAGATCAACTTCCTGGTCCTGTGCAGGCCACACCCCCTCCCATTGTACTGTATGTATGAACAGACTTTGAACAATGGCTTCCTAAAATGCTGTAGTGATAACTAACACGATAGGAAAGGTTGTGGTAGACGTGGCACATTACAGGTGAGTTCTTCGATTATGTTGAACGGCTGTTGGCATCCAATAAATGTTGCACTACCGCCACCTACTAGACTGGAGTATAACTCTTATACATTGCTTGAAAGTTATTTCATAGTTTTGATGTCTTCACTATTATTCTACAATGTAGAAAATAGTACAAAATAAAGATAAACCCTGGAATGAGTAGGTGTCCAAACCTTTGACTGGTACTGTACATTTATGTTAATCCAGTAGCATGAAATAACATGACCTTCTCATTGAAACAGTTCTACTGCAACTTTTCATGAACAGTGGGAAGTTGGAATGAACAACATACATTTAGTTAGATAGAACCTGCTCTTACCATGAGAAACAGATTTCCCAATCTTCTCCTCCTCTTCTTCATCTTTAATGTTGACATTCAGCTCCAGTGTTTGACTGCAGTCTTCCAGCTTCACTGATGCCATCTCTGGATCCTACAGTGCAAACTGGACCCCACTCTCACAATCAGGACTCAGCAACTGTAGGTTTCTACTCAGTGTGGAGGGAGAGAGGCAGGATGGGTTTGTTCTCACTGTTGATGATACCGGCCTCAGACTTAATCGGAGTCGGCCTGTAGTAATAATGAGCAACGACACAAAAATTGTCTTGACAGTTCTGCCGCTTTCTTTATTCTCTAAAATTCTATTTTTTCTTGATCAATGATCTAATTTCAATAGATCAGGTAGCTAAGCATTGACAACAAAACATGAATTAATTCACACTAGACACAAATTCCACACTAAATCACAACGTAAATACACTTAATCTAGAGTAGATGTCCTACATTTACATAAACGCATAAAAGACCCAAAACCATTTAGATTGCAGTTGTTGTTTTAAGCAGCACAATTAACTATTTTCTGGAATAACCTTGTCTTCACTGTATTATTTAAATCACAAAAAAAATATTGTATTTCCCGTTCACACCATAGTAACAATTATAGATAGAAAGAACTGAATGTGTCTGAATATTGCTACACATGTGAAAAACGGATAAACATTACATTCATCTTCAAACCAGTAGTGTAGCTGTGAATTTGTCTCTCTCGGATGCACGAGCACTGCCTGCACCGAAGTCCGTTGAAGCAGACCGAGTGGGCGCCACCATTTTACCAGCTTGTGAATTTTACACAAAACCAATATGTCAAACGCACTCAGAAATATCAAATACTTGTATTTTCTATTAAATTACTTTTACGAAATGATGTACAGTCACTCAGACAAACCCAGTCTCTAGTTTATGTGACTTGAAAAATAGATTTGATCACGTTCTTCACTCACTCGGCTTGACACAAAAATAGCACATAAAACCTTTACCAAACGTGATACAACTTCAAGTTATTTGTTACCTAGCATGTTATGACATGTTCTTTTGATATTAGAACGTTTAAATGTGCTATTACATACCAGTAGTAATACATTTGAAACCGACACAAAAGTTATCGTCTTGACAACACAGTTAAGGCGCCTGCCCGGAACTTCCTGTTCTCCCACTACCACCAAAGATGTATATGTGATACCACCGTGCAAATGTGACGTCGAAGATCTTTACAACTAAACTAAGATATACCACAGCCTGTCGTTTCCAACGGGAACAAATGAGTAATAGAGGGCAGAACAAGGAAAGAGAGTTGACCAGAGCCAAGCATGAGCTAGCGAGATCCTATTGGCGCGTTCTAGCACGCATCTGCAGATTTCCTTTAGGGAACGCCTACTCTGTGAAGTGCGCGTGTGCAATAACTCACTCTTTCTAAACAACGCGATTTTTAAAAACGTTGCAAAGGGTCAAGTCTACACAACTTAGTCCACTCTGTTCATAACATATTCTAGTTTTCGGAACAGAAAACTGTATCGAAATCAAATATTTCATCGATGAGGAAATGTGCAGAATTTCGACCAAAATCCATCTCGTTCCATCTTCTCCCACTGCCGGCCAATGGGCTTGTGGAAACGCAAAGCAGATGCTTCACATTTTTACATCCGGTGAAATATCTGTCTCATTGTTCTATCTGTGGCGATATCTTATTCTTCATGTACATTTCGGGCAGACTCTGTGTTGCGTATTGCTGCTTTTCGCAGGTCGGATTGTGGATTTTGGTCACAAACAACAACAAAAAACAGGTTAAAATCTTAAATGAGATATTTTGATATTAGAAAGTTTAAATGTGCTATTACATACGTAGTAATACATTTGAACCCGACACAAAAGTTATCTTCTTGACAACACAATTAAGGAGCCTTACTTTGTCCCTAAACGATCCTACAACAGGCCTTCCACCTGGGAGGATGGAATCCCTTCTCTCAAAACTTCCTGTAGATCTTCTGCACAAAAATCTCTCACAATGTTTTACCTGTTTTATTTTTTTCGTGGTTCGCAGGTAGCCTAATGGTTAGAGTGTTGGGCCAGTAACCGAAAGGTTGCTGGATCAAATCCCCAAGCTGACATGGTAACAATCTGTCGTTCTGCCCCTGAGCAAGGCAGTTAACCCACTGTTCCCCGGGCGCCGAAGACGTGGATGTCGATTAAGGCAGCCCTACGCACCTCTCTGATTCAGTGGGGTTGGGTTAAATGCAGAAGACACATTTCAGTTGAACCATTTCCCTGTTTCTCTGCAGCTGCAACTGCCACATGTACTTTCCGCTCCATCGGTGCCGTTGATCAGAAATCCAACCATACTAAAACTCATCCTCTCTTCAAGCCTACTCACTGGGAGGCTCTCACCCGACTCTCTCACCCTTGGGATACCCTCTTCACTGCTTCAGCGTGCTTCAGCCCCACTCGAACTCTGGCAATCTCAACCTGTCTCTCTCACAAGGCACTTTCGGTCCCCTGCTGCATGAAAACCCCCAGTTGACACACAGTGATTTCTGTATCTCAACTGTACACTCCCTCTTACTATGCCCTCCTGCACTTTCCTCACATCGTGGGATCCCTCTTCTACACACTGCTGCAACATGTCCAAATCCTTGGCACCTAAAGCACCGTAGCGGAGCGGATTCAGAACATAGGCCCTCACGGAATACCTAATCTAACCTGACCTTATCAGGTAGCAACTCTGTCAAAGCTCAACAAGACAGACATGCTTTTCTGTCTCACCATTGCCACCGGTCTCTGTCTCACCAAATGTCAGGTGTCACAAACACTAGGAATATTCCTTTTCATTTGATCCACTTCTACACTCAACCCCATTTATTAACCCCCATTGATTACCCTTTTTTGTCCTTTACCCAGCTTTACCCGACGTATGGGTCTTCCAAAAAGCAGGAATCCACTCTTTCCAAAATGATCACCGGTAGGAGTCTCAGGGCAAACGTTAGACATCTCTACCACATCCTGGACAGGCTCAGGAAGGTCCACCACATCCTGGACAGGCTCAGGAAGGTCCACCACATCCTGGACAGGCTCAGGAAGGTCCACCACATCCTGGACAGGCTCAGGAAGGTCCACCACATCCTGGACAGGCTCAGGAAGGTCCACCACATCCTGGACAGGCTCAACTTCAGAGCCCTCACAACTGCCGACTGACTCCATTTCGAGACCATCAAAGTTCTCAACAGCGCATGAAGACCTATACGTCAGATTACTTGGTTTGTATTCAGGAGATGCAGGTATGTACTCAATATTAGGTATGTACACAGGAGACGACAGTGGCGATCGGTGCCGTTTAAGATGAGGAAGGATGATCATTTATATTTTATTTCTATAACAGTATATTGGATGACTGTCATTCATATTCCATTCACCCATCTCAATGTAACATCAATAGGTGTAGGCTACTACATGATACTAACATTTTCCCTGTATCCATCATGTGGCTGCTACAACCTAGCCTATGAATGAAAGTTTACAATGTAGGTAAGTACATAGGTTGAGAGAATTTTGAGTAATCAAGGTGACAGATAGTGACACATTCAAAACCGCCTTGCACACTCTTGCCTGCATCTAGCTGATCTAGGGTGTAATTAAGACCTTTACATACGTATATTTATCATACCTATCTAACTAATTCTACTTAAGCGATTGTGCTCCATGAAACACTCCCCTAACTTGTTTATACCTGTCAGCGACTCACAGTGATGGAACAAAATGGAGTAGCATGCTAAGACGTGTCCATCTCCATTCCTTTCAACTCTCCTCCTCTGAAACGATTGGGAGTAATATTCAAACAAACCCATGACATTTTATTTTATTACAAGCAAATGTTAGGATACACGATATACCAGACTCACACATGATATACCAGACTCACACATGATATACCAGACTCATAGATGACATACCAGACTCATTGGCTCCACGTTCTGATACACAGCTAGAATTCTCATTCTTACACAGAAGTGAGGAATATTCTCTAATTAAGGCAGTTGTAGTAAGTCTGGATCACATGCCAGTATATTGGACAACCACATGCATATTATCTGACACACTTACAGTATATAATGCAGTGTAAAATATACACTGAGCTTACCAAACATTAGTACTTGTACTGAGTTAAAAATCTTTCTTTAAATCTGTCATCTACTGATTGAAGAGACGTCAATAAGGGATCATAGCTTTCACCTGATCCGTCTATGTCATGGAAATATTTTGTATACTCAGTGTATATTCATACCCAAGGCACAAGACAAAAGCTATTTTAAGAGTACTACAAGCACCTTCTCATCTCTTTAAGACAGTGTGCAAGTATTTTGTTAGATGTCATTAACCCTTTATAATGCTGTTCATTTGGTCCGCTCGTGGCCAAACTAGATCAGACAGTCTTATGTATTATTTCTTAACAATATCTAAATGCATTTCACCCATCATTTTTTCCCCTCCATGCTTTCATAGGTCATTGTCAGGCGGAATGAGGTTCTATATTGTTTGAATAAGACTCTGGACATCTGGAAAACAGCTCCACATGCAAAAAGCCACTTGCACAAAAATAATCAATTAAAAAGTGAGAAAAGATTAACACGTTATTACTGAGTACCCGAGGACGTCAAAGACTAAAATACTGGAACAGACAGTATTTTGAGTCTGACACATTTATACGATTCATTTGGGCACTTGTTAAGGTTAATATCGGTTTCAGCGTTGCTCGTCGGGCTGCAAACCTCCAGTAACTTTCTGAAAATCCCAGGTTTCTAGAAACCCAGAAATGGAAGATCCCCAGAATCAATAGGGAATAAGCAGGACATCCGGAGAGCCAGGGAATTTTCCAGAGTTTCTGGAACTTTGGGAAAGCTACTGGAAATTTTGTTCGGTGTCGCCCCCTTGGTACTCGGAGGTCTACTTGCGTCCGACAGTCTCAGCCAGTTTCTTCAGTCTCTTCTTCAGTTCCAGAGGAAACTTCTCATAACATTTCTTACACACAGGCTTCATGTCAAACTCCACAAACTTGTTCCTGTCAACAGAGGACAGGGGAGACACAGTCAGTATTTTGTAATGCATTTTGGGCTCCATTGTGTATGAAATGTGCTTTACGAATAATTATTTTAAATGTTTTTGTATTCTCATGAACAGCAGCACATGCAGGTGTCTATCCTTAGCAAGGTACACTATGATCACACAACTAGCATGACAGGACAGGAATACAGTCAGATGTACTGAAGTGGAACCAACACTAAATATTGTATTTTTAAGGGAAATGACCTCCATATCATATGAATATGGCAGATTACACATTTGATCACAACGTGTGCATCCCAAATGGCACCCTATTCCCTTTATAGTGCACTACATTGGACCAGGGCCCACAGGTTGTCATTTGGGACTCAGCCATTGTCACATAACAGAGCAATGACAGGACAATGACAAAACAGATCAAGCAAACTGGAGGAGAAAACAAGAGGAAAGACAATAAGAGGAAAAGATAAATGAAGAGTGACTTGGAAGTGGAATTACTAACCAATAGATGGAAATTAGAGAATAGTGAAGATGACAGGAAGTGGAATTACTAACCAATAGATGGAAATGAGAGGATAGTGAAGATGACAGGAAGTGGAATTACTAACCAATAGATGGAAATGAGAGGATATTGAAGACAGGAAGTGGAATTACTAACCAATAGATGGAAATGAGGATAGTGAAGATGACAGGAAGTGGAATTACTAACCAATGGATGAAAATGAGCGAGAAGAGGATAGTGAAGATGAAAGGAAGAGGACTGGAAAAGTCTACAGACAGATAACAGGTTTCTTTTTGCGGTCTTTTGAGGCGTCCCTCTCGCGTCGGGCCAGTCTGCGTTTCAGCTCCTCAGGCATCCGCTCGTAACAGTGCTTACATACAGGCTTCAGATCTACCTCTACAAACTTGTCTCTGTTACACCAGAGGAAGGGGAGGGAGAGAGAAGAGAAAACAGAGGATGGAAAAAGCACAGGGTGGAGAAGTGAGAAGACTAGAGAAATAAGAGGAAAAACAGATTGTGTCCAATAGGAGGAAGGTTAGAGAAAACACAGAACTTTATAGGGAATAGGGTGTCATTTGGGACGCACACAGATTGAAAGGAAGGCAGGACAACGACAGACAGGAAGAGCCAAAGGGTTAGGAAAGAGCCCAGTATAATACCACTGATATATAATCATGTAATAACAACGTACTTGAGGGTGAGCTTGGTGTTGCAGGTGGCGCAGGAGAAGCAGTTCACACACCATGCTTTGTTCAGGGCTGACACCACTACAGGAGGAACAGAAAGTCCATTATGGCTTTAGATCGTTCTAAAACAATTCATTAAACATGAAAAACAGTTGATGCTTACCATCTCCTTCAATCACTCTGTTGCAGTGGTAGCACACATCACCAAAGAGCTAGAGGGTTGAGACACAGGCAGAGATGAGCATTTCATTCACCAAACATACACTACTTGATTTAACCATTATCAAACTTTACATTTCAGTCAGTGCCAGCCAGAACAACATGCAATAACGGTGTTACTCAGCAACCCTATTGTATGAACGTTGAGGGACATGAGCCCCATGGGACCTGTCAAATATAGTGCATTACATAGGGAATAGGGTACCATTTACCTGGATGTAGTGGGTCTCACAGTCAGATCATAGCTTTATTACCTGGTTGTAGTGGGTTTCACAGTCAGTTCATAGCTTTATTACCTGGTTGTAGTGGGTCTCACAGTCAGATCATAGCTTTATTACCTGGTTGTAGTGGGTCTCACAGTCAGTTCATAGCTTTATTACCTGGTTGTAGTGGGTCTCACAGTCAGATCATAGCTTTATTACCTGGTTGTAGTGGGTCTCACAGTCAGATCATAGCTTTATTACCTGGTTGTAGTGGGTCTCACAGTCAGTTCATAGCTTTATTACCTGGTTGTAGTGGGTCTCACAGTCAGATCATAGCTTTATTACCTGGTTGTAGTGGGTCTCACAGTCAGATCATAGCTTTATTACCTGGTTGTAGTGGGTCTCACAGTCAGATCATAGCTTTATTACCTGGTTGTAGTGGGTCTCACAGTCAGATCATAGCTTTATTACCTGGTTGTAGTGGGTCTCACAGTAGGCCAAACCCTTCCTCTCATAGTGGCGGTGTCCAAGGAACGGCTTCTCACACTTAGCACACACAAAATGCTGCAAACACAGGCAACATCACATGTTAGCATGGCTAATGGCTAACTGTAGTCACAGGGAAGTAGCACCCCAAGTTAGCATGGCTAATAGCTAACTCTTGTCACAGGCAGACACCACTACACATGCGTTAACATATTGCTAACTCTACTTACAGGCACAAGCAGTTAAGTAAGCTAACTTGGCTAACTCTAGTCAGCTGCCATCAGGGCACGTATTCACAAAGCGTATCAGTGAAGGAGTGCTGATCTAGGATCAGGTGATCTACCTGTACATATGTTCTTCATTATGATCTTAAAGGTCATGAACAGTCAAATAAAAATCCATGTTTTTCATGAAACTGGATGATATTTGAATGAAACCAGGTCAAAGTATGAAAAATGACAGTTGCTCCTACATTGATAAAGTCATAAAGCTACTGGTCCCCTCCCCCATGTCAAACACTTGGATTCATTGTTAAGGGGTTAGGGTGACATCACCCTAACTCTTTTTAATACACCAATGGTAAAATGATATTCTCTTACCTAATTTAAAATAAGTACCGCTTTGTAACCAACATCGGAGAAGGCGTGTTTGTGGAGGGGCGTGGTTTATACAGCTACTCTACTGGTGCCAAAATTGGACTGTAAGGTGTCATCAAATATAATTAAACGTTCACACTATTCATCTATGGTAAAGACACTCATGTCCCCTTTTATCTGTGCCTGGTGCTAGCTAGTTACTGGCTAGCTGGGTCTTCATCTGTTTCTGGTGTTAGCTGGGTCTTCATCTGTGTCTGGTGTTAGCTAGTTACGGGCTAGCTAGGTCTTCATCGGTGTCTGGTGTTAGCTAGTTACGGGCTAGCTGGGTCTTCATCTGTGTCTGGTGTTAGCTAGTTACTGGCTAGCTAGATCTTCATCTGTGTCGGGTGTTAGCTAGTTACTGGCTAGCTAGGTCTTCATCTGTGTCGGGTGTTAGCTAGTTACTGGCTAGCTAGGTCTTCATCTGTGTCGGGTGTTAGCTAGTTACTGGCTAGCTAGATCTTCATCTGTGTCTGGTGTTAGCTGGGTCTTCATCTGTGTCTGGTGTTAGCTGGGTCTTCATCTGTGTCTGGTGTTAGCTGGGTCTTCATCTGTGTCTGGTGTTAGCTGGGTCTTCATCTGTGTCTGGTGTTAGCTGGGTCTTCATCTGTGTCTGGTGTTAGCTGGGTCTTCATCTGTGTCTGGTGTTAGCTGGGTCTTCATCTGTGTCTGGTGTTAGCTGGGTCTTCATCTGTGTCTGGTGTTAGCTGGGTCTTCATCTGTGTCTGGTGTTAGCTGGGTCTTCATCTGTGTCTGGTGTTAGCTGGGTCTTCATCTGTGTCTGGTGTTAGCTGGGTCTTCATCTGTGTCTGGTGTTAGCTGGGTCTTCATCTGTGTCTGGTGTTAGCTGGGTCTTCATCTGTGTCTGGTGTTAGCTGGGTCTTCATCTGTGTCTGGTGTTAGCTGGGTCTTCATCTGTGTCTGGTGTTAGCTAGGTCTTCATCTGTGTCTGGTGTTAGCTAGGTCTTCATCTGTGTCTGGTGTTAGCTAGGTCTTCATCTGTGTCTGGTGTTAGCTAGTTACGGGCTAGCTAGGTCTTCAGCCAGCATGGAACGGGGTTGTTAGAAACTCAGACGCCGTTGTCATGTCAACACATCCGTCAGTGCTGCTGTGAACCACATCATAACAGACATGCCAAATGGGAGAGGTAGTAAAATGTATCACCACATTTGCTTGAGATGATTTTACTGCAACACTGTATCCAAGTTGCTTGACATAGGGGTTTCAAAGAGCTGTCAGTCAAGGAGAGCTCACAAGTATAAGCTCTCCACTCAGCCTGTCTTTTCAAACTTCTTGGTAGTTAGACCACATTGAGCATTTCTATCCAAAACAAATATTATGGGGGATATTTTAGTCACTCAAAATGCTATTTTACATGGGAATCAGAATGACTGTTTGGGACCTTTAAAGACTAAACTAACCCTATATCAGCCCTACTCTGAGAGCTTTATGAATACAACTGGCCCAAGTAACTCAATGGGGCTTGGTCAGAAAGATGCATGACACACACACAGCAGTCATTCAGGACAGACAGCGGAACAATGGCCTCTAGTGGAGAGAATGTTAACTGCAGGCAGGCCAGGCACTGTAGACTACTTGTAGTGTATTCATCAGCACTGTAAAGTTGTGAGATATTAAAGTGCAACAATGTGTTTAGGCACCCACACCCATGTATTTCTGGCTAAGAAGAACTTATCTGTGAATGCGGTAATGGTGTGCCTCTTGTTTCTATTGACATATGACGGGTGTATGTGGCTGAAGAGTGTAGTTGTGTAGCTCGCTATGCAATGTTGTTTCCTGCAGTGCAGTTTCTATGTGTGGGAGGAGAAAGCCCTCCTTTCTCCTTGGATGTGTCCCAAATGGCACCCTATTCCCTACATAGGGCCCTAACTCTGACCAGAACACTATGGGCTCTAGTTAAAGTAGTGCACTACATAGGGACTACTGCCATTTGGGACATAACCCCTTCTCACCATGTTAAAGTGCCACTCGCAGTAGGCATAGCCCTTACATTCATAGTAGGGATGGCCCTGGAACGATCGCTCACATACACTACACCCAAAGTGCTGGGAGAGGAAGAGGGAGGAAGAGAAGAGAAGAGAAGAGAAGAGGGATAAAAGAAGCCACAAAGATGAGGATGTAGAGAAAAATAAAGTATGAAGGAATGTGTTGGAAGGAAAAGAAAGGTGTGGAGAGTATAAAAATTATAAAAATGTAACATATCATTTCTTTGTAAAAGCTTACTCAGCAAACATCTGACTAAACCATCACATTGGAGTCCAAATATGTCTAAAATACCACTAGAGCCCATCATGTCATTTCTGACCACACACCTCGACGTGCCACTGCTTGCCCATGGCGTTGACCACGCGTCCCTCGATGGGCCTTCTGCAGGCGCCACAGATCGGCACCCCCATCTTATCATGGCAGGGAAGACAGTACAGCTCTCCCTTCAGCTCCCTGGCATCTGCTGTCAGCTCCTTACTACAGGGAGAAAGAAGGAACAAGTATTACTACAGCTCCTTACTACAGGGAGAAAGAAGGAACAAGTATTACTACAGCTCCTTACTACAGGGAGAAAGAAGGAACAAGTATTACTACAGCTCCTTACTACAGGGAGAAAGGAGGAACAAATATTACTACAGCTCCTTACTACAGGGAGAAAGAAGGAACAAATATTACTACAGCTCCTTACTACAGGGAGAAAGAAGGAACAAGTATTACTACAGCTCCTTACTACAGGGAGAAAGGAGGAACAAATATTACTACAGCTCCTTACTACAGGGAGAAAGGAGGAACAAATATTACTACAGCTCCTTACTACAGGGAGAAAGGAGGGACAAACATTATACACCATTATATTACACACAAACAACAGTGCTTTTGAAGCAACACTCTTGCTTTCATTATTCCAAATAGTGACTGAACCACATAATGGAATCAGGAACACATCATGTCAGATATCAGGGGGGAGCTGTGAAGCGTACTGACCCACAGTTGTTGCAGTTGAAGTGGTCGGGGTGGTAGGGGTCGTTCTTAAAGATGAGAGGGCTATCCTCGATGATGGCATGGCATTTCTGACAGATGTACTTCCCCAGACCTCGAGCCTTCTCACGGTTATGGCAGGGCCGACATAGGTGCCTGGGCAGGGACAAAAAGCAGGATGTACATCCAACATGTCTGGCTGGGCCAAACAAAGCAGGGAAAGGGTGGACACAGTAGAAGTTTCTCCTACACTTTATTTACAGTGTTGGAAAAGTATTGGCCTCCTTTCTGATGTTCTCTTGCATATTGTTGATACTGAATGTTACCAGATCTTCAACCAAAACCTGATATTAGATAAAGGGAACCTGAGTTTACAAATATCAACAAACTGAGACAATCAGAGACGGGGTAAATACTCTCACAGCACTGTATTATACAAACATACTACTGAGAGAGTTGATTTGTGATTGGTTAAATAGTCATCTACCATGGTATAATGTGCAGTGTGACTGGCTGGGGACGCCCCTGTATAATGTGCAGTGTGATTGGTTGGAGATTCACCTGCCAGCGTTCTTGACGAAGCCGACGTCAGCGAGCACAGCCTGGCAGATATCACAGCAGAAACAATCAGGATGCCAGCTGTTGTTCATGGCCTTGATCACACGGCCAATGATGAACTCCCCTGAGAACACCGACCCACCAATACAACATGAGAACACCGACCCACCAATACAACATGAGAACACCGACCCACCAATACAACATGAGAACACCCACCCACCAATACAACATGAGAACACCCACCCACCAATACAACATGAGAACACCGACCCACCAATACAACATGAGAACACCCACCCACCAATACAACATGAGAACACCCACCCACCAATACAACATGAGAACACCCACCCACCAATACAACATGAGAACACCGACCCACCAATACAACCTGAGAACACCCACCCACCAATACAACATGAGAACACCCACCCACACAGTGGATTTACAAAGAGATTTGGTGTGTGTGTGTATATGCGTGTGTGTATATGTATGTGTATGTATATGTGTGTGTGTGTGTGTGTGTGTGTGTGTGTGTGTGTGTATGTATGTATATGTATGTGTGTGTATGTATTGGTGCGTATGTATGTGGGTGTGTGTATGTATATGTGTGTGTGTGTGTGTATATTGGTGCGTATGTATGTGTGTGTGTGTGTGTGTGTATGTGTGTGTATGTGTGTGTATATGTGTGTGTGTACTCACCACACTGGTGGCAGCAGGGAGCGAAGAGCATCTGAAAGTCATGTTCACAGTATTTCCTGCCTTCAAACTGTCAGGAGAAAACTATGACATTTAACAAGGGTGCTTCACTCACACAATAAACCCAAACATTGAACAGTTTGACATTTGAATAGCGGCAACTTTCCTCAAATTCCCCAGTGTTCCAGAAATCCTGGAGGGAATAAACCGGAAATGCAGAATCCCCCAAACATGATTTTTGGAAAACCTGGGAATTTGTGTGGAAATGACAGGAATTGTGCATCCCTACATGTGATGCCCTGTGTTAGTCTACCTCATAGAAGAGCCCCTCGGGGAACTGCTGGAAGCACTGTGCGCAGACGAAGCAGCCCTCGTGGTACAGCTCCCCGTTGCTGTTGACGATCTTCTCTGCCGGGGCGAAGCCGCTCTTACAGCGCTCGCACGACGCGTTTGCCAGGGCGTTCGCCATGTTGCTACGGTGACAAAAATGAAAGTATGAAGATCAGAACAGACGACAACTCCAGAATTATTTGCTGCTGTTCTGTTGATCCTGACACAGCAATCCCTGTGAAATTAGCCCCAATATGTTTGTGGTCTCAACTGACTGCAGTCATTGGCAAGGAGTTGGCACAATAACGACAAGAGACTGGCACTCTGGCTACCACACAGCAGCAGATTCTCCTGCAGGGGGCTTGAATAGGGGAATGCAATGTGAAAGAAATCCAAGGAGAAAGTTATTCCAATAGAGAACTGCTGGGCTGTTGGAAATCTGCCTTGAGTGTCTACAGAAACAGCACTGGCAAAGGTCAATATATTTTCCTCTACTACAGATCAGTGTTTTACAGAGTGGGGTGTTCATCCCAAATGGCACTCTATTCCCTATATAGTGGACTAATTTTAACCACATCCCTATGGCTGGTTAAAGGTAGTGCACTACATAGGTAATAGGGAGCCTTTTGGGACAGAAAGACAAGCTTGGTTTTAGGGGCGGGGCCTTGTCCCTCAGACAGTCCCTTACTCAAATCATATTACTCAGAGCACCGCTGTCCCCATGGAGACACACACGTTGCTCAGGGTCTGTCTCCTAATTTGGTCATCTGAGAGCAGTCAGAGAGACATGATAGATCATAGCTGTCTGATGGTATTCAGTGTTGGTTTATCACGTAATTGATCAGAGACACGTACTGTACCGTGTCGCCTCAACACTCATTGGCTTATTCCTACACCCCAAATCAAGTGCCAAAAAATTACAACATGGTCTACAAATAGACCGTGTGTAATGATCCAAATAATCAAACTTGTTTACATTTTAAAATAGATTGAATGTTTCGCCCTAAAAGTGTTATAGAAACTAACCAACTAAGAGGCGAACGTTCCAAGCTAGAGAGAAAAACAGAGTTTGAAGTAGCTAACGTTAGCAAGTTCACAACACACGTCCACTCACTTGACGTTACTAGCCTGCTGTAGCAGTCAGGTTAGCGAACTAAATAGTTAACTTTATTTAAAAGTTATTTAATGCTTCAAGCCGATTCCCACGCCCATCATTAAAAAAAATCACTAGAGGTGTTACACTTTATCACATACTTAGATACAGTACTGCACCGAACAAATTAGCTAACGTTAGCTGCCCAGCTAGCTATTAGCATGGTAACGTGCTGTGAAATTCGAGTGTTCATACTTGGATGCGAGCTCTTACCTGCCCGTCATTTCTACTACTCCCAGCATCACCTATCAACACCACCGTTTCAGAAACGTATCGGCGTTTCCCCTGGGTCTTCAAATGGGACGAGTAATGGATTGATCCGAGCGGCGACTCCTAGCCAACTAGCAATTTTTTTTCCTCCAGAATCTTGGTGGAGCCACCCTTTCCTTGGTAGCTGGCGTTTTCTAACGAAAAGGAACGAAATAGCGCCCTCTAACGGCTATTACACTGATAGCACTCCTGTTGCACTGACTGCAGCGTCCCTAAAGTTCTTCTGAACCAGGGGTGGACGACATACATCCCCCTGGCCGGCGGGAGGTTTGAATAAAAATATTAACGCTTTGGGGGGGGAATTATTTTTTTGTGGTAAAAAAACAAACACTCCAGGCCACTCGTGAACGTCTAAAACTAGATAAATAGAAATGATAATGGACCTTTACATTTTCACATAACTGCAGTTTTTCTGAATTTTGAAATTCTGATGTGGCCCTTGAGACATATTCCCACTCCTGTTCTAGACCCCTAACAAGCTGTTACAATACTTTGAATATGCATCACACCTCTGCAATGACTGGATAGACATGTCTGAATGAGTCAAATCAACGTTTATTGGTTGTGTACACAGATTTGCAGATTTGCACACAAACGCTTGCCACAGAAGTTTGACCATGCAAAAGGTAGTATTTGGAATTTTGGTATTTTGTTAGGGTCCCCATTAGCTGTTAACTTAAGTACTGCTCTTTCCATTATATAGACCAGCGTTTCCCAAACTCAGTCCTCGAGACCCCAAGGGCGTACTTTGGGGGTTTTGTCCTAACACTCCACAGCTGATTCAAATAATCAACTCATCATCAAGTTTTGATTATTTGAATCAGCTGTGTAGTGTTAGGGCAAAAACCAAAACGTGTAATCCCTGGGGTCCCGAGGACCGAGTTTGGGAAATGCTGACAGACTGAAGAGGTGAAACCAGGTGAAAGCCATGAACTTTTATTGATGTCACGTGTTAAATCCACATCAATCTGTGTAGATTAAGGGGAGGGAATGGGTTAATGAAGGATTTTTAAATCTTGAGACATGGATTGTGTATGTGTGCCATTCAGAGGGTGAATGGGCAAGACAAAAGGTTGAAGTGCCTTTGAACGGGGAAGACAAAATATTGAAGTGCCTTTGAACGGGGAAGACAAAATATTTAAGAGCCTTTGAACGGGGTATGGTAGTAGGTGTCAGGCGCACTGGTTTGTGTCAAGAACTGCAACACTGCTGGGTTTTTCACACTCGGACCGTTTTCCGTGTGTATCAAGAACGGTCCACCACCCAAAGGACATCCAGCCAACTTGACACAACTGTGGGAAGCATTGGAGTCAACATGGGCCAGCATCCCTGTGGAACGCTTTTATGGGGTCAATTTTACGCCATATGTATTGAATTCAAAATAAAATAAATCGTGAAGATGAAAAATAAAGATGAGAATGTAAACTTATTTTCGAGGACGGGTGAAATAATGGATGTTGAAATCAAACAATTGAAAGCAAAATGTGTAGAATTGTAGGTCCGCTAGTTTTGGAGTGACGGTTCGTCTTTACCCAATCAATGAACAGATGTTTTTTCTATTGCCTACTTAAATAGACGGTCTGACGTCACCTCGTTTTAGCTAACGTACTTCAAAATTGTCAGTCACCGGTCAAGACTGTACGGATATTAGAAGCATGTCTATCTAATACATTTAATGACAAACCATCTAACTAATGAGGTAAACATATGAATTACCTGTTGCACAACGTTCGGCTCAGGTGTATGGAGAACCAGTTACCAACATCTGCGCCGAACTTTGTGCAACAGGTACAGTTTTTAAATGTTTTAAAACATGTTATTAGTTTAGCAGCCGCTCTTATCCAGGGCGACTTACAAGATCAGTTAGGATTAAGTTCCTTGCTCAGGGGCTCTCATTGACAGAGTTTTCACCTAGTCGGAGCTGGGATTCTAACCAGCAACCTCTCCGTGACTGGCCCATCGCTTTAACTGCCAGGTGTCATGGTAAATCAACATGGAGGCCTGAACTTGCAGTGAATATCCGGCAGGGGGAGTAGTTGTATCATGAATGCACCAGTGAATAGTAAACTGGCATTTACTGTAGCCAGAGAAGTTTCAATCCCACCCTTGCAATCTAAATGATGTTTTCTAACCTACATGCGAGATTTAAACTTTTTCCTAAAGAATTTATTGCACTTTTTGGTATCAACCTTTGATTTTCATATGTATAGTAGTGGATATGTATAGTAGTGGATGAGTAGCTGGAGTGCCAGTCTCTTTGTGATATCATGCCAACTCCTTGTCACTCATTGGCTTGACAATGAGCAATGTAGCAATCCCACCCTCAGATCTGAGACCAGTGGAGGATTATTTGTTCTGTAGTTTCTGCAACTGGACAGTTGAGACAGTTGATTAGGAAAAGTATTCAAACTCCTTGACATTTCCACGTTCTGTTACGTTATATTCTAAAATTGATTCAATTGTCTTTTTTTCCTCATCAATCTACACACAATACCCCATAATGACCAAGCAAAACAGGTTTTTAGACATTTTTGCAAAATGTATTAAAAATAAAAAACGAATGTCACATTTACATTAGTATTCAGACCATTATCTCAGTACTTTGTTGAAGCACCTTTGGCAGCGATTACAGCCTCAAGTCTTCTTGGGTATGAAGCTACAAGCTTGGCACACCTGTATTTGGGGAGTTTCTCCCATTATTCTCTGCAGATCCTCTCAAGATCTGTCTGGTTAGATGGGAAGCGACACTGCACAGCTATATTCAGGTCTATCCAGAGATGTTCAATCGGGTTCCAGTCTGGGCTCTGGCTGAGCCACTCAAGGACATTCAGAGACTTGTCCCGAAGCCACTCCTGCGTTGTCTTGGCTGTGTGCTTAAGGTCGTGTTGTCCTGTTGGAAGGTGAACCTGCCCCAGTCTGAGGTTTTCATCAAGGATCTCTCTGTACTTTTCTCTGTTTATCTTTCCCTCGATCCTGACTAGTCTCCATCGATTGCGCAGTTTGGCCGGGCGGCCAGATCTAGGAAGAGTCTTGGTGGTTCCAAACTTCTTACATTTTAAGAATGATGGAGGCCACTGTGTTCTTGTGGACCTTCAATGCTGCAGACATTTTTTGGTACCCTTCCCCAGATCTGTGCCTCGACACAATCCTGTCTCGGAGCTCTACGGACAATTACTTCGACCTCACGGCTCTGTTTTTGCTCTGACATGAACTGTGGGAGCTTATATAGACAGGTGTGTGCCTTTCCAAATCATGTCCAATCAAAGATAATTTACAACAGGTGGACTCCAATCAAGTTGTAGAAACAGCTCAAGGATGATCAATGGAAACAGGATGGACCTGACCTCAATTTCGAGTCTCATAGCAAATGGTATGATTACTAATGTAAATGAGATATTTCTGTTTTTTATTTGTAATAAATTTGCAAACATTTCTAAAAACCTGTTTTTGCTTTGTCATTATGAGGTATTGTGTGTAGATTGAGGGAAAAAATGAATGTAATCCATTTTAGAATAAGGCTGTAACGTAACAATGTGTAAATAGTCAAGGGGTCTGAATACTTTCTGAATGCACTGTCAACCTTGGTCGACATTGATCATCCTTGAGATGATTACAGCTTGGAATGTAATCAATACATTTTTTGCAGCGAGCGTCCTTTAAAACATACCCACCTGCTATGTGGTTAAAATGTGTTACAAGTGACATCTGATCTGAGTCAACCTTTTGAGTCTCAGGTGTGACATTAACTATACAGATGACACAGATGGAGAAGGGCAACGTCTTATGAGTTCCAAAACGGCTTTGCTAGTTTGTGACTTTTTGTTCATGTTCATCTTTACTTTTCTTGTACAGGGAGTTCATAACATTATCACATATGACCGCCAAGCACTACTGGACATGAGATCGACAGTTACTAACCTTCGACCTCGCAAGGCCGCCGGGCCAGATGGAACTGTTCTCAAAGCAGACCAGCTGACAGGAAGTGTCTTCACTGACATTTTCAATCTGTCCTTGTCCCAGTCTATAATCCCAACATGTTTCAAGCTGACCACCATTTGTCCCTGTTCCCATGAACTCCATGGTAACCTGCATAAATGACTGTAATTATAAAGTGCTTTGAAAGGCTGGTCATGACACACATCTAGACCATCATCACAGACACCCTGGACCCACTGCAATTTGCATACCGCCCCCTACAGATCCACAGATGACGCAATCTCTATTGCACTTCACACTGCCCTCTCCCACCTGGACAAGAGGGGAAATAACTATGTGAGAATGGTGTTCATAGACTACAGCTCAGCGTTCAACACCATAGTCCCCTCCAAGCTCATCACCAAGCTGGGGACACTGGGACTGAACACCTTCCTCTTCAACTGGATCCTGGACTTCCTGACAGGCCGGCCCTAGGTGGTGAGGGTAGGCAACAACACCGCTGCCACACTGATCCTCAACACGGGGGCCTCTTAGGGGTGTGTGCTTAGTCCCCTCCTGTACTCTCTGTTCACCTACAACAGCATGGCCAGGTGTAACAGTATAGCTTCCTTCCCTCCTCTCGCCCCTACTTGGGCTCGAACCAGGGACCCTCTGCACACATCATCAACTGACACCCACGAAGCATCGTTACCCATCGCGCCTCAAAAGCCTTGCAGAGCAAGAGGAACAACTACTTCAAGGTCTCAAAGCGAGTGACGTCACCCGATTGAAACGCTATTAGCGCACACCACTGCTAACTAGCTAGCCATTTCACATCGGTTACACAGGCACGACTCCAACACCGTCATCAAGTTCTCTGACGACACGACAGTGGTAGACCTGATCACCGACGGCAACGAGACAGCCTACAGGGAGGAGGTTATGGATTTAGCAGTGTGGTGCCAGGACAACAACCTCTCCCTCAACATCAGTAAGATCAAGGAGCTGATCGTGGACTACAGGAGAAAGAGGGGAGAGCACACCCCCATTCACATTGACAGATAGTTCACTAGATAGTGAACTAGATAGTTCACTCACTAGATAGTTCACTCTGCTACCGTCCAGCAAATGGTACCGGAGTATCAGCTCTTGTACCAACAGGCTACCAGATAGTTTCTACCCTCGAGCCATTAGACCGATAAATAGTTAATTAAATGCATACACACACACACACACACACACACACACACACACACACACACACACACACACACACACACACACACACACACACACACACACACACACACACACACACACTTACCGACACAACACAAACATGCATACAAACACACTTTTACACTCATCATATGCTTCTGCTACTCTGTTCATTGTTTTATTCGTATTAGTATCTATCCTGATGCCTAGTCACTTTACCTTGTAAACTTTTACCACTTTACACATCTACCTCAAATAGCTCGTACCCCTGCACATTGATCTGGTACTGGTACTCCATGTATATAGCTCCACATTGATCTGGTACTCCATGTATATAGCTCCACATTGATCTGGTACTGGTACTCCATGTATATAGCTCCATTGTTGTGTATTTCATTTCTCTTGAGTTACTGTTTCAATGTGTTTTACTCTGCATGATCAGGTTGGGTTCATAAGCAAGCATTTCACGGCAAAATCTACACTCATTGTATTCAAGCTCATACAATTTGATTTGATTCTGCTGTGACATTGTTCCACGACCTGACTCAGATCTGGACTAGCAAGTGGAGGACATGGAAGAGAGAGAGAGAGACAGAGAGCTGCAACCTATACTTATGTTTATTTATTTTCCCTTCTCATTCGTACTATTTGCAATTGCGAGAAAGAGAGAGAGAGAAACATGATTTCTGAGAAATCGTAACAGAATGTGAGTCAGAAAAATAAGTGATTAGAAAAACAGAGTAACAGAGTTCTTGGAAGGGGGTATTTGTTGCGCAAATGTGAGCCACAGATAGAGAGAGAGACATGATTTCTGAGAAATCATAACAGAAAGTGAGTCCAAAAAAAATAAAGAGAAATTCTTGGGATTGATGAGAAAATGACAGGAACGTTAAGGCTTAAAATAAACTGCTGGGGAGAAAGGAGGGGGGGAATCTGGGTCGAGATTTAGTTTTCAACTAATGTCACAGAGGTAGATTAGGTTCAATTGTTTAATTTAGCTGAGATTATTGTTTTCTCCCTGTGTTGCTGATGGTTATTTTGGTCCGCTCATACAGGAGTAATAAAGGCCCATTGCACTATTGTGAAATACTTAAAAATGTTGTGTTGATTTAACATGAGGTGCAGCAACAGCCTCAGCACTCCTCCTTCCCTCTACGATGTCTGGCTATAGGCTTGGTTGGAATAGTCTCCTGTACTATTCCAACCCAAGGCTACGCAAAGTCACTGCAGGTAAATGGGCAGGGGCAGAAAGACTGCAGTCACACGTAGAGAGAGAAAGCGCTCCCATAGCACTGCCGAATGGCAGAGCAAAAGCGACTCTTCATTGCTAACTCCCGCCTGCGTGCATTCGACGTAACTTTTCAAAAAGCTACTCCCCTTCGGATGTGTAGGTTGTGTCCTTTGTCCACAGTTCGGGCTACTAGCTGGGTTTATTTTACGCCTGCTACGTTAGTAGTAGCTGGGAGAACCAAACGAGATGGGGGCGAAGTAGGTGGCTCGCTAGCTAGATAAGAGTGAAGGTTGGACTGTCTGTACTGCAGGGGCTGTGGGTAGCCTTGGTTGTGGTATGCGGACTAAGTAGTTAGCAAGGATACGATTGAAGAAGGAAAACGCTGAGTTAAGTGTAACGGCATTCTCGCCTGCTCGTGAAGGGAATGTTTGAACTTGCAGTGTGTTTTATACACGACTGCTACCTGGTTGCTAGCTAAAAGCGACATTGAACAGAGAGAGGAAAGGATCAACTTTCCAGCCTGACGCAGAACCGCAAACATGCAGTTGACGGAGTTCCTTGCTTCAGGAACCTTCCTGAGCCTGCTCCTTGTCCGGTGGTCCGACAGCCGTAAGTAAACAACAAAGCCCACTAAGCTATTGTTGGCACTGCGTGGGGATAACGTTGTTGTTTAGCTTGCCAGCTAGTTAATTGTTGTTGAATAATGTAATTTTTTTTCTGTTTAGCTGATGCTTTGAAACCTCACGCCCATGACTTTTTGTCAGTAAGTTAGGGGCTGGATCATTTTAGCAACTAAAATGTAGTAAGATGGGAAATTCTGTTCTGTTCTGTGCTTGTGGTTATTTTCAGTTTCCTTGTCCTCGGAAGAAGCTAACCAGTTCTTGAGGAGACACAGGAGAGCGAATCACGTTTTCGAGGAGACGAAACAAGGGCACCTGGAGCGAGAATGTGTGGAAGAGAAGTGTAGCAAAGAGGAGGCGAGAGAAGTATTCGAGAACGACCCTGAAACAGTGAGTACACTACACACTTATTCACTACACACTTGATCGTGTCAAATCAAATGGAACTCATTGCACTTCTTTCCATTGCATATAGACACGGACTAGCTACGCACATTGGATTTGTCTAATGACTGATCCTATAGCCAGCTTGTTTATAACATAACGATTCTGTGTATAGTGTTCAAGCTCCAAAATATGGGTATGACTAATTACTGACAAACACTTACCAGTCCATTCAAGATAGATATGACTAATTACTGGCAGACACTCACCAGTCCGATCAATTCATTGCACAGTAGTGTTCCCTTTGTGTTCAACTAGCACATTGGGCTTTGGGAAACATGCCAGATTATGTACATTTGCATACTACTGTAAGGTTTGTGATTATGTAAATGATCCTGCTTCTGTGTGATGGGATCATACATGGGAGTGATTATGCTAATGAGCGCTGTACTGCTGTGTTTTTGATTGGTCCTCGGGGAGGCTGCTTACAGTAAGCGGATGGAAGGTGACTAGGGGGAATGTGTTTTAATGAATTCCAGGCAGAGCAACAATGCGCTCACACACAGGTTTTAATCTGACGTGTGTCTGTCACACAGGGCTCCTATCCCCTCAGGGTTATATACGTTAGGTCTAGGTTCTGCCAGCTAGCTTCATGACTGTGTTGAGCAGCCTCCAGCATCCATGCTATTAATAATTCTACATCCCAAATGCCTCCCTACTCCCTATACAGTGCACTACTTTTGACCAGGACCCATAGAGACATCCAGTATAATTCTTCCTTGGTCAGTGTCATTTGGGAAGTAGACATTGTGTAGATTGGCATATTAAACAGGCTTAATGCTGATCTGTAAATGTTGTCCATATATATTGTGATTGTTATAAGAAAAACATGTTTTTGTGAGGAAAGAGCTGGGGTGAAAGTGAGAGTGGAGAGAGGTGCATCAGGGTGAGAGGGTTTGTAATGGGCTCAGAGAGGTGTGTGTGGTACTAGTGGTGGTGAGATCAGGGGGTGTAATGGGATCAGAGAGGAGGGTGTGTGTGGTACTAGTGGTGGTGAGATCGGGGGGGTTGTAATGGGATCAGAGAGGAGGGTGTGTGTGGTGGTGAGATCGGGGGGTTTGTAATGGGATCAGAGAGGAGGGTGTGTGTGGTGGTGAGATCGGGGTTGTAATGGGATCAGAGAGGAGGGTGTGTGTGGTACTAGTGGTGGTGAGATCGGGGGGTGTAATGGGATCAGAGAGGAGGGTGTGTGTGGTACTAGTGGTGGTGAGATCGGGGTTGTAATGGGATCAGAGAGGAGGGTGTGTGTGGTACTAGTGGTGGTGAGATCGGGGTTGTAATGGGATCAGAGAGGAGGGTGTGTGTGGTACTAGTGGTGGTGAGATCGGGGTTGTAATGGGATCAGAGAGGAGGGTGTGTGTGGTGGTGAGATCGGGGGGTTTGTAATGGGGTCAGAGAGGAGGGTGTGTGTGGTGGTGAGATCGGGGGGTTTGTAATGGGATCAGAGATGAGGGTGTGTGTGGTACTAGTGGTGGTGAGATCAGGGGGTGTAATGGGATCAGAGAGGAGGGTGTGTGTGGTACTAGTGGTGGTGAGATCGGGGGGGTTGTAATGGGATCAGAGAGGAGGGTGTGTGTGGTACTAGTGGTGGTGAGATCAGGGGGTTTGTAATGGGATCAGAGGAGGATGTACGTGGTACTAGTGGTGAGATAGGGGTGTGTAATGGGATCAGAGAGGAGGGTGTGTGTGGTACTAGTGGTGGTGAGATCGGGGGGTGTAATGAGATCAGAGGAGGATGTGTGTGGTACTAGTGGTGGTGAGATCGGGGGGTGTAATGGGATCAGAGGAGGATGTGTGTGTGGTACTAGTGGTGGTGAGATAGGGGGGTGTAATGGGATCAGAGGAGGATGTGTGTGGTACTAGTGGTGGTGAGATCGGGGGGTGTAATGGGATCAGAGAGGAGGGTGTGTGTGGTACTAGTGGTGGTGAGATCGGGGGGTGTAATGGGATCAGAGAGGAGGATGTGTGTGGTACTAGTGGTGGTGAGATCGGGGGGTGTAATGGGATCAGAGAGGAGGATGTATGTGGTATTAGTGGTGGTGAGATCGGGGGGTGTAATGGGATCAGAGAGGAGGATGTATGTGGTACTAGTGGTGGTGAGATCGGGGGGTGTAATGGGATCAGAGAGGAGGATGTGTGTGGTATTAGTGGTGGTGAGATCGGGGGGTGTAATGGGATCAGAGAGGAGGATGTGTGTGGTACTAGTGGTGGTGAGATCGGGGGGTTGTATCGTGACAGGACTGCAGCCTCATTCACAGATCCATTATTCATTTTAAACGTGCCTATCTCTGACTCTGCAGTTCTCTCACAACGCTGCAGTTCCCTGGCTCTGCAGAGGGAGTGTTCCTGGTTACCATACCCCTAACCTAGTCTCCCTAGCAACGAAGAGTCTTCAATTGCAGCCTTAGTCTCTCTCTCTGCAGCAGTTGGAAAGTTTCTGCCTGTTCCCCTCTATCACACTGTAGAAGGATAATGACGTTTTATAAGTATCTCAGTAGAACTGCACACTGTCAGGAGTCTCTTATCTAAATCACCTTCCATTTACTGTTCTTCATCTTTCTCTTTCAGTGCAGCAGAACTCTCTGGAGAACCATGTCATTGTCCCATCAAGTCTTGTTCTAATTTTAAGTTTCCACAGTTACCTCCATGTACTCTACTGTAGGCAGGCAGGCAGGCAGGCAGGCAGGCAGGCAGGCAGGCAGGCAGGCAGGCAGGCAGGCAGCTCGGTCCCAGAACTGTTTGTGCTCTAGCTAACTCCATTGCTGTCATAGTGAAACCAAACGCATGCTAACGAGTGACAAGGAGTTTATCATAATAGCACAAACAGGCTGGCACTCGGGCTATTCTGCAGGAGAGAGAGTTGTAGAATGTTGACACATGTAGAACGTTCCCAGGAAGCCCTGGAGGGGCTACTAGTCTGTGTGGTGCCACACCCCGTTAACATGAGATGACATGATGCATATCTATCATCAGACATACATTTAGTCTCAATCTGTCATGTTTGACCTCATAGTATTAAGAATAGACTGTTATCAAACATCACTAACAGCCTCTCTCCTTCTGTCCTCTCTCCTTCTGTTCTCTCCTTCAGGACTACTTCTTTCCAAAGTACTTAGGTAAGTTTGGTTCCTGTTCCCAACCTCTTCAGCGTTGGGTGAGATTGTTATTACTTGATTAGGATATTAGCATCTGTTGTATGGTGTTTAACTATCTTCTCTGCCCTGTCTCTCTCTCTCTCTGCCCTGTCTCTCTGTCTCCCTCTCTGATTAGCGTGCATGGAGAAGTTCGGAGACACGGACAAGAAGAAACAAGACCTGATCACCTGTGTTCACAGTGAGTTCCTCGTCTGTCTGTCCTCCTGACTAGGGCTGCAGACAGACAAACTGACTCACATACAGTAGATATGAGCATGTAGCTTCTCTCTCTCTCTACACCACTTTTATTTTACACCTCTTTCTATCATACTCATTTACCCTCTCTCTCTCTCCTCTCTCATTCCCTCTCTCTCTCTTCTCTCCTCTCTCATTCACCCTCTCTCTCTCTCCTCTCCTCTCTCATTCACCCTCTCTCTCTCTCTCCTCTCCTCTCTCATTCACCCTCTCTCTCTCTCTCCTCTCCTCTCTCTTTCACCCTCTCCTCTCTCTCTCTCCTCTCTCTTTCACCCTCTCCTCTCTCTCTCTCCTCTCCTCTCTCTTTCACCCTCTCCTCTCTCTCTCTCCTCTCCTCTCTTTCACCCTCTCTCTCTCCTCTCTCTATTCTCTCTATTCTCTCTTCTCTCTCACTCTCTCTCACTCTCTCTCTCTCTCCTCTCCTCTCTCATTCACCCTCTCTTTCTCCTCTCTCATTCCCTCTCTGTGTGGTTTATAAATGGTGCCTATGAGGAGCAGTGAGCACATAGTTCCTTCTGTTGGGCAGGGCAGGCTGCACTGCACCACCTCACTACTGCAGAACACTGAGAGAAAGTTCTCTGATTTAAGGTGGAGAAGATGAGAGGAATGTCTCTTCATGTCTATGGGTCAGTGTCTACTGGGCGTCAGCGAGCATGACGCGGCTAAACTGCTGCTGTGACTTTGAGACGGAGGGAGAGATGCGTGTGGAACTCTGCAGTAGTAACCAAGTGTGCGTGACACACCTCCTTTCAGCCTCACGCACTCCGTGACTGCAGATCTGAGATCAGTGACGTGAGCAGGCTGTGATGCCGGTGGGGGGGGGGGGGGTGAAAGAGGAGGAGAGAGAATGGATAGAGTATTCTGCTGCATCAGGGCTGCTGAGACCCGGAGGATGGGCAGGCACTCACTGTCTGCTGATTGGTTGTTGGAACTATAGTCAGTCAGCCAGGGAGGTGCTATGACTCAGCCGTGTGTCCAGGACAGAGAGATTGTCGTCCCCCTCGTCAGCACACCGTCAGCAATAATGGAAGGAGAAAGAACTGCAGGAACTACTAGTTTATATATAACACTCCAGGATGGAGGAGAGCGAGAGACGGGGGAGGAGAGCGAGAGACGGGGGAGGAGAGCGAGAGACGGGGGAGGAGAGCGAGAGACGGGGGAGGAGAGCGAGAGACGGGGGAGGAGAGCGAGAGACGGGGGAGGAGAGCGAGAGACGGGGGAGGAGAGCGAGAGACTGGGGGAGGAGAGCGAGAGACTGGGGGAGGAGAGCGAGAGACTGGGGGAGGAGAGCGAGAGACTGGGGAGGAGAGCGAGAGACTGGGGGAGGAGAGCGAGAGACTGGGGGAGGAGAGCGAGAGACTGGGGGAGGAGAGCGAGAGACTGGGGGAGGAGAGCGAGAGACTGGGGGAGGAGAGACGGGAGGGGAGAGCGAGAGACGGGAGGGGAGAGGGAGGGGAGAGCGAGAGGGAGGGGAGAGCGAGAGGGAGGGGAGAGCGAGGGAGGGGAGAGCGAGGGACGGGGGGGGGGGAGAGACAAGCAGTAGGGCTATTTATGCTGTCCTCAGAGATCCTGGGAGGGGAAAATAACTTTCTCTTTTTTTCAATGGCATCACAGCAGGCATTTTTGTCTGTCACAAATGGCACCCTTTTCCCTATATAGTGCACTGCTTTTAGGAATGTGAAATGTCAGAATAATAGTAGTGATTTATTTCAGCTTTTATTTCTTTCATCACATTCCCAGTAGTTCAGAAGTTTACATACACTCAATTAGTATTTGGTAGCATTGCCTTTAAATTGTTTAACTTGGGTCAAATGTTTTGTATAGCCTTCCACAAGCTTCCCACAATAAGTTGGGTGAATTTTGGCCCATTCCTCCTGACAGAGCTGGTGTAACTGAGTCAGGTTTGTAGACCTCCTTGCTCGCATATGCTTTTTCAGTTCTGCCCACAAATGTTCTATGGGATTGAGGTCAGGGCTTAGTGATGGCCACTCCAATACCTTGATTTTGTTGTCCTTAAGCCATTTTCCCACAACTTTGGAAGTATGTTTGGGGTCATTGTCCATTTGGAAGATCCATTTGCGACCACGCTTTAACTTCCTGACTGATGTCTTGAGATGTTGCTTCAATATATCGACTTAATTTTCCATCCTCATGATGCCATTTATTTTGTGAAGTGCGCCAGTCCCTCCTGCAGCAAAGCACCCCACAACATGACGCTGCCACCACCGTGCTTCACGGTTGGGATGGTGTTCTTCGGGTTGCAAGCCTCACCCTTTTTCCTTCAAACATAACAATGGTCATTATGGCCAAACAGTTCTATTTTTGTTTCATCAGACCAGAGGACATTTCTCCAAAAAGTACGATCTTTGTCCCCAAGTGCAGTTGCAAACCGTAGTCTGGCTTTTTTATGGCGGTTTTGGAGCAGTGGCTTTTTCCTTGCTGAGCGGCCTTTCAGGTTATATTGATATAAGACTCGTTTGATTGTGAATATAGATACTTTTGTACCTGTTTCCTCCAGCATCTTTACAAGGTCCTTTGCTGCTGTTCTGGGATTGATTTGCACTTTTCGCACCAAAGTACGTTCATCTCTAGGAGACAGAACGGATCTCCTTCCTGAGCGGTATGATGGCTGCGTGGTCCCATGGTGTTTATACTTGCATACTATTGTTTGTAAAGATGAACGTGGTACCTTCAGGTGTTTGGAAATTGCTCCCAAGGATGAACCAGACTTGTGGAGGTCAACTATTTTTTTCTGAGGTCTTGGCTGATTTCTTTTGATTTTCCCATGATGTCAAGCAAAGAGGCACTGAGTTTGTAGGTAGGCCTTGAAATACATCCACAGGTACACCTCCAATTGACTCAAATTATGTCAATTAGTCTATCAGAATCATTTTCTGGAATTTTCCAAGCTGTTTAAAGGCACAGTCAACTTAGTGTATGTAAACTTTTGACCCATTGGAATTGTGATACAGTGAATTATAAGTGAAATAATCTGTCTGTAAACAATTGTTGGAAAAATGACTTGTGTCATGCACAAAGTAGATGTCCTAACCGACTTGCCAAAACTATAGTTTGTTAACAAGAAATGTGTAGAGTGGTTGAAAAACACTTAGGTTGGAGTCATTAAAACTCGTATGTAAACTTACAGCTTCAACTGTAGTAACATAGAGCTATGTACCTGCCTAAAACACTTCACATTATATAGTAACATAGAGCTGTGTACCTGCCTAAAACACTTTACATTATATAGTAACATAGAGCTATGTACCTGCCTGGACCAGCCTGGCTAAAACACTTCACATTATATAGTAACATAGTGCTATGTACCTGGCTAAAACACTTCACATTATATAGTAACATAGAGCTATGTACCTGCCTAAAACACTTCACATTATATAGTAACATAGAGCTATGTACCTGCCTAAAACACTTCACATTATATAGTAACATAGAGCTGTGTACCTGGCTAAAACACTTCACATTATATAGTAACATAGAGCTATGTACCTGCCTGGACCAGCCTGGCTAAAACACTTTACATTATATAGTAACATAGAGCTGTGTACCTGGCTAAAACACTTCACATTATATAGTAACATAGAGCTATGTACCTGCCTGGACCAGCCTGGCTAAAACACTTCACATTATATAGTAACATAGAGCTGTGTACCTGCCTAAAACACTTCACATTATATAGTAACATAGAGCTATGTACCTGGCTAAAACACTTCACATTATATAGTAACATAGAGCTATGTACCTGGCTAAAACACTTCACATTATATAGTAACATAGAGCTATGTACCTGCCTAAAACACTTCACATTATATAGTAACATAGAGCTATGTACCTGGCTAAAACACTTCACATTATATAGTAACATAGAGCTGTGTACCTGCCTAAAACACTTCACATTATATAGTAACATAGAGCTATGTACCTGCCTAAAACACTTCACATTATATAGTAACATAGAGCTATGTACCTGCCTGGACCAGCCTGGCTAAAACACTTCACATTATATAGTAACATAGAGCTATGTACCTGGCTAAAACACTTCACATTATATAGTAACATAGAGCTGTGTACCTGGCTAAAACACTTCACATTATATAGTAACATAGAGCTATGTACCTGCCTAAAACACTTTACATTATATAGTAACATAGAGCTATGTACCTGGCTAAAACACTTCACATTATATAGTAACATAGAGCTATGTACCTGCCTAAAACACTTCACATTATATAGTAACATAGAGCTATGTACCTGGCTAAAACACTTCACATTATATAGTAACATAGAGCTATGTACCTGCCTGGACCAGCCTGGCTAAAACACTTTACATTATATAGTAACATAGAGCTGTGTACCTGGCTAAAACACTTCACATTATATAGTAACATAGAGCTATGTACCTGCCTGGACCAGCCTGGCTAAAGCACTTTACATTATATAGTAACATAGAGCTGTGTACCTGCCTAAAACACTTCACATTATATAGTAACATAGAGCTATGTACCTGGCTAAAACACTTCACATTATATAGTAACATAGAGCTATGTACCTGGCTAAAACACTTCACATTATATAGTAACATAGAGCTATGTACCTGCCTAAAACACTTCACATTATATAGTAACATAGAGCTGTGTACCTGGCTAAAACACTTCACATTATATAGTAACATAGAGCTGTGTACCTGCCTAAAACACTTCACATTATATAGTAACATAGAGCTGTGTACCTGCCTAAAACACTTCACATTATATAGTAACATAGAGCTATGTACCTGCCTGGACCAGCCTGGCTAAAACACTTCACATTATATAGTAACATAGAGCTATGTACCTGGCTAAAACACTTCACATTATATAGTAACATAGAGCTGTGTACCTGCCTAAAACACTTCACATTATATAGTAACATAGAGCTATGTACCTGCCTAAAACACTTTACATTATATAGTAACATAGAGCTATGTACCTTCACATCTATGACTTGCTGTACTGTAGGATGTTATTTCTCTGACAGGATGACCTCTAATGCTCTCTTTCTTTCTCTCCTCTCTCTCTCTCTCTCTCCCCCCCCCCCCCCCCTCCCTCTCTCTTTCCCCTCTCTCTCCCTTTCCCTTCCCCCTCTCTCAGATATTCCAGACCAGTGCTCTCCGTCTCCCTGTAATCCTCGAGGTACGGTGCGCTGTGAGGACAAAAAGGGTGACTTCCTCTGCCACTGCTTCACTGGCTGGACAGGAGTCCGTTGTGAGAAAGGTACTGTGACCTGATCTTTAGAAACACTGTGGACTTGTTCCACGTTGCAGCCCACTGGCTGATCGACAAATCACCTGGCATCATAAATAACTACTCATTACTAGTTGGAGATCAGTCAGTCACAATTTACCCACAATACATCCCGGATGTGATGCTGAGGAATACGGCCAGTGTATTGGGTACATAGAGCCTGGCCACATGGTCAGGGAGAAGTCCTAGGGCTACTGTGTATTGTTTGTTAGGCCAACTTGTCACACGTACAAAGTGACAGAGGTGGGGGACAGAGAGGATTTTCTGCAGTGTCACACTGTCTCCAGCATGTGACAATGATCGGTACAGGGTGTGTCCTGTCTGACCTTGACTTGGATAGACAGTGACTAAGCCACTAAGCGATCTCCATCCACACAGACACACACACGCCGTCCCTGGAATGCCACTGGGTTGTGGTTGGGCTCTGTGTGAGTTGTCTATATGTCTCTGCCCTCTCTCTGTCTCTCCCTCCCTTTATATGTCGGTCAGGTCAATATGGACTGGATGTGCAGGAAGTGAACCGGTCACATGTAGAGCAGGCTGAGAAGTCACATGACCCTGCGAAGAGAAGGTCAGCGCTGGGCTGGTGACCTCTCTCTACAGAGGGGGAGGGGGCTGGTGACCTGTCTCTATGGAGGGGGAGGGGGCTGGTGACCTGTCTCTAGGGAGGGGGCTGGTGACCTGTCTCTAGGGAGGGGGCTGGTGACCTGTCTCTAGGGAGGGGGCTGGTGACCTGTCTCTAGGGAGGGGGCTGGTGACCTGTCTCTAGGGAGGGGGCTGGTGACCTGTCTCTAGGGAGGGGGCTGGTGACCTGTCTCTAGGGAGGGGGCTGGTGACCTGTCTCTAGGGAGGGGGCTGGTGACCTGTCTCTAGGGAGGGGGCTGGTGACCTGTCTCTAGGGAGGGGGCTGGTGACCTGTCTCTAGGGAGGGGGCTGGTGACCTGTCTCTAGGGAGGGGGCTGGTGACCTGTCTCTAGGGAGGGGGCTGGTGACCTGTCTCTAGGGAGGGGGCTGGTGACCTGTCTCTAGGGAGGGGGCTGGTGACCTGTCTCTAGGGAGGGGGCTGGTGACCTGTCTCTAGGGAGGGGGCTGGTGACCTGTCTCTAGGGAGGGGGCTGGTGACCTGTCTCTAGGGAGGGGGCTGGTGACCTGTCTCTAGGGAGGGGGCTGGTGACCTGTCTCTAGGGAGGGGGCTGGTGACCTGTCTCTAGGGAGGGGGCTGGTGACCTGTCTCTAGGGAGGGGGCTGGTGACCTGTCTCTAGGGAGGGGGCTGGTGACCTGTCTCTAGGGAGGGGGCTGGTGACCTGTCTCTAGGGAGGGGGCTGGTGACCTGTCTCTAGGGAGGGGGCTGGTGACCTGTCTCTACAGAGGGGGAGGGGGCTCCTGTCTCTACGGAGGGGGAGGGGGCTGGTGATCTGTCTCTACGGAGGGGGAGGGGGCTGATGACCTGTCTCTACGGAGGGGGAGGGGGCTCCTGTCTCTACGGAGGGGGAGGGGGCTGGTGACCTGTCTCTACGGAGGGGGAGGGGGCTGATGACCTGTCTCTACGGAGGGGGAGGGGGCTGGTGACCTGTCTCTACGGAGGGGGAGGGGGCTGGTGACCTGTCTCTACAGAGGGGGATGGTGACCTGTCTCTACGGAGGGGGCTGGTGACCTGTCTCTACAGAGGGGGCTGGTGACCTGTCTCTACGGAGGGGGCTGGTGACCTGTCTCTAGGGAGGGGGCTGGTGACCTGTCTCTAGGGAGGGGGCTGGTGACCTGTCTCTAGGGAGGGGGCTGGTGACCTGTCTCTAGGGAGGGGGCTGGTGACCTGTCTCTAGGGAGGGGGCTGGTGACCTGTCTCTAGGGAGGGGGCTGGTGACCTGTCTCTAGGGAGGGGGCTGGTGACCTGTCTCTAGGGAGGGGGCTGGTGACCTGTCTCTAGGGAGGGGGCTGGTGACCTGTCTCTAGGGAGGGGGCTGGTGACCTGTCTCTAGGGAGGGGGCTGGTGACCTGTCTCTAGGGAGGGGGCTGGTGACCTGTCTCTACAGAGGGGGAGGGGGCTCCTGTCTCTACGGAGGGGGAGGGGGCTGGTGATCTGTCTCTACGGAGGGGGAGGGGGCTGGTGACCTGTCTCTACGGAGGGGGAGGGGGCTGATGACCTGTCTCTACAGAGGGGGAGGGGGCTGGTGACCTGTCTCTACGGAGGGGGAGGGGGCTGGTGACCTGTCTCTACAGAGGGGGCTGGTGACCTGTCTCTACGGAGGGGGCTGGTGACCTGTCTCTACGGAGGGGGCTGGTGACCTGTCTCTACGGAGGGGGCTGGTGACCTGTCTCTACGGAGGGGGCTGGTGACCTGTCTCTACGGAGGGGGCTGGTGACCTGTCTCTACGGAGGGGGCTGGTGACCTGTCTCTACGGAGGGGGCTGGTGACCTGTCTCTACGGAGGGGGCTGGTGACCTGTCTCTACGGAGGGGGCTGGTGACCTGTCTCTACGGAGGGGGCTGGTGACCTGTCTCTACGGAGGGGGCTGGTGACCTGTCTCTACGGAGGGGGCTGGTGACCTGTCTCTACGGAGGGGGCTGGTGACCTGTCTCTACGGAGGGGGCTGGTGACCTGTCTCTACGGAGGGGGCTGGTGACCTGTCTCTACAGAGGGGGCTGGTGACCTGTCTCTACAGAGGGGGCTGGTGACCTGTCTCTACAGAGGGGGCTGGTGACCTGTCTCTACAGAGGGGGCTGGTGACCTGTCTCTACAGAGGGGGCTGGTGACCTGTCTCTACAGAGGGGGCTGGTGACCTGTCTCTACAGAGGGGGAGGGGGCTGGTGACCTGTCTCTACGGAGGGGGCTGGTGACCTGTCTCTACAGAGGGGGAGGGGGCTGGTGACCTGTCTCTACAGAGGGGGAGGGGGCTGGTGACCTGTCTCTACAGAGGGGGAGGGGGCTGGTGACCTGTCTCTACAGAGGGGGAGGGGGCTGGTGACCTGTCTCTACAGAGGGGGAGGGGGCTGGTGACCTGTCTCTACAGAGGGGGAGGGGGCTGGTGACCTGTCTCAGTGTGAATGCCTCCTGCACTGCTGCTGTCTGTTTCCCAAATGACCCCTATTCCTGATTATAGTGCACTACTTTTGACCAGAACACCATGGGAATAGGGAGCCATTTGGAATGCAGACTCCATGGCTCACTTTTCTGTGGTGACTCATCCTGCCACCTAGCTGTTGGTCGGCGGGGGAAAACACAACGTGTCTGACTGGCTTTTCCACTGGCCAACCACAAGTACACAGAAACCATTCAGCTCATCAGAGCAGTCACTCAGGACTAACGGGTCCCAAATAAGTGGCGTTTTTCTAAATATAAACCGCCAAAAAGAGACGTGTGTGTGATTTATTTAGTTAAGACATCGTCTTTCATCGTGTGTATAAACGTGGATTGACGTGTACAAACGTTTTGATCAGAACTCACATTAAAGTGTCATGCGACACAGCTATGTTCAATGTAGTTGATGGATAAAGTGATTGGTTCATATTGTCACATGTCCTCTGTGTCTCTCCTGTGATTGGCAGATGTCAACGAGTGCAACAAGAGGAATGGAGGATGTGACCACGAGTGTAACAACACTATGGGTAGCTACCATTGCTCCTGTCGCCGTGGTTATATGCTGGTCGGACGCCAGATGTGTAACGGTAAGACACACACACACACACACACACACACACACACACACACACACACACACACACACACACACACACACCTTACCAGAAGGAAGTATTGAACTGTCCTCACTGTGTGTGTGTGTGTGTGTTTCAGACATGGATGAGTGCCAGGATCCAGGTATGTGTGGGACAGCGAGGTGTGTGAACCAGGATGGAGCCTATGACTGTCTGTGTGAGACGGGATACGTTTACGACAACAACACCAAGACCTGCCTAGGTGAGCAGTACACCAAAAACACATTACTCAGTACTGACACATTATATACAAGTAATACATATACATACTATAATGTATAGAATACATTATATACAGTGCATTCAAAAAGTATTCAGACCCCTTGACTTTTTCCACATTTTGTTACGTTACAGCCTTATTCTAAAATGGATTAAAAATAAACCGTATGTCATCAATCTACACACAATACCCCATAATGACATCACAATACCCCATAATGACAAAGCAAAAACAGGTTTTTAGAAATGTTTGCAAATGTATTGAAAATAAAAAACAGAAATACCTTATTTACATAAGTATACAGACCCTTTGCTATGAGACTGGAAATTGAGCTCAGGTGCATCCTGTTTCCATTCATCATCCTTGAGATGTTTCTACAACTTGATTGGAATCCACCTGTGGTAAATTCAATTGATTGGACATGATTTGGAAAGTCACACACCTGTCTATATAATGTCCCACAGTTGACAGTGCATGTCAGAGCAAAAACCAAGCCATGATGTCGAAGGACTTGTACGTGGCGCTCCGAGACAGCATTGTGTCGAGGCACAGATCTGGGGAAGTTAACCAAAACATTTCTGCAGCATTGAAGGTCCCCAAGAACACAGTGGCCTCAATCATTCTTAAATGGAAGAAGTATGGAATCACCAAGACTCTTCCTAGAGCTGGCTGCCTGGCCAAACTGAGCAATCGGGGGAGAAGGGCCTTGGTCATGGAGGTGAACAAGAACCCAATGGTCACTCTGACAGAGCTCCAGAGTTCCTCTGTGGAGATGGGAGAACCTTCCGGAAGGACAACCATCTTTGCAGCACACCAATCAGTCCTTTATGGCCAGACGGAAGCCAGTCCTCAGTAAAAGGCACATGACAGGTCGCTTGGATTCTCTGGTATGATGATACCAAGATTGAACTCTTTGGCCTGAATGCCAAGGGTCATGTCTGGAGGAAACCTGGCACCATCCCTACGGTGAAGCATGCTGGCAGCAGCATGCTGTGGGGATGTTTTTCAGCGGCAGGGACTGGGAGACTAGTCAGGATCGAGGGAAAGATGAACGGAACAAAGTACAGAGAGATCCTTGATGAAAACCTGCTCCAGCGCGATCAGGACCTCAGACTGGGGCGAAGGTTCACCTTCCAACAGGACAACGACTCTCTGAATGTCCTTGAGCGGCCCAGCCAGAGCCCGGACTTGGACCCGATCAAACATCTCTGGAGACCTGAAAATAGCTGTGCTGCAACGCTCCTCATCCAACCTGACAGCTTGAGAGGATCTGCAGAGAAGAATGGGAGAAACCCCCCAAATACAGGTGTGCCAAGCTTGTAGCTTCATACCCAAGTAGACTTGAGGCTGTAATCACTGCCTCTACACAGTACTGAGTTGGAAAAGTTAAAAAATATATATTTTAAGTTTTCTTAAAGTCAAGGCGTCTGAAGACATTCCGAATGCAGTGTGTGTGTGTATATGTCACACACAATGAACTAGGGTTGCACAATTCTGGTTACTTTCCCCCCCGGATTTCCTGCTTATTCCCTCCTGATTCAGGGAATCTTTCAACTGGGATTTCTGGAAGATCTTCTTTTTTTTTTAAGTTACAGGAATTTTGCAACCCTACAGTGAATACCCACAAATAAGGCTACACACAAGCTAATCCTAAATCTCCCTCTGATTGATAATGTGTTGGTCTCAGCTGGACTGGAGCCAGCTAGTCTTGTGGTGCAGCCAGCTGTGTTGTAGAGCCAGCTAGCTGGTCTAGTGGTGCAGCCAGCTGTCATACATAATTACCAACACACGCACACTGTCATACACACATACATATGCCAGTGGAGGCTGGTGGGAGGCGCTATAGAAGGACCGGCTCATTGTAATGGAACGGAGTCCAACGTGGTTTCCATACGTTTCATGTTTTTGGACCATTCCAGTCATTTACAATGAGCCTGTCCTCCAATAGCTCCTCCTACCAGCCTCCACTGACATACACAATCTCTCTCACACACACTCTGAGACAGACGACTGCCTCGACTGCCAAAGTAAGCTGTTAGCACGTCATCTTTTTATTTATAGTCAAAACATTCCGTTTATTTTTTTTAGAAGGCCGATCTCCATCTGCACGACATCCTCTCCTGCCAAACGCTCAATGGTCCTTTTAAAATGTCATTGGGAAATGTAATCCTAGTCTTTTATTGGTCAAACAAGTTTGTTCCTGTCTTGCATTCTACTTACTGAGAGGGAGGGAAAGCGGGGGAGGGAAGAGAGGGAGGGAAGAGAGCGGGGGAGGGAAGGTGGGAGGCGGTCAGTCACTCTTTAGAAGAACTAACAGTTATCCATCCGTATCATAATAAACCTCATGGCCTTCTAAGGTCATTCAGACAGACGGGGATAGACGTTCTGGCTTCATCCCAAATGGTTCCCCACTCCCTATGTAGTGCACTACTTTAGACCCCGGCTGTAGGGGAATAGGGTGCCATTTGGGACATGGTTCAGTTGACATCAGGCGAGATCTAAGTCAGGAGTTGTTCCTCCATCTGTTGATGCTGATAACATTTTAGAGACGTTGTTTTTCACTTCAGCGGTTTTCTCCCCCAGCCTTGTCTGGGGGTTGTAGTTCCAAAGATGGACCAATGGACACCCTTCTCTCTCTCTCTCTCCCCCTCTCTCTCTCTTTTTTCTCTCTCTGTATCTCTCTCTCCCCTCCCCCCCCCTCCGTCTTTCTCTCTCTCTCTCTCTCTCTCTGTCAGATGTGGACGAGTGTGAGCAGGGAGTGTGTGAGGAGTGTGTGAACACACCCGGTAGTTTCCGGTGTTTCTGTGACGGTCGGCAGGGCAAGAAGTTGAGCCGCGACCTCAGGAGCTGTCAGGTAAAAAGTCCCCACTCACATTATCAAGACCTGTAGGAAACATTATCAAGACCTGTAGGAAACATTATCAAGACCTGTAGGAAACATTATCAAGACCTGTAGAAAACATTATCAAGACCTGTAGGAAACATTATCAAGACCTGTAGAAAACACCCCCCCATTTATTAGTCCGCGATTCAATCAAAGGTTCATTATCGACAAGCAGCACTGTACTCTAGACCAGGGCTGCCCAACCCTCTTCCTGGAGATCTACCGTCCTGTGGATTTTCAGTCTACTAGCTACTTCCAGACACAAATGGGAGAACACCTCACTCTGACCATTTTACTCAGCGTAGCAGAGCTGGTCAGGCTGTTCTCATGTTATCCAGAGCGTTGGTGACTGTAACTGTGCTGCTGGCAACAATTTAATGATGTTTTTTTGCCGACATTTACTGACACTGGTTATATTCAACGGTGTAGCGCGTTTCTTAAATTCCTCAGTTATTCTGCGCTCTGAAATCGGAGTAGATGGCCAGAGTGAATTTACGGCTGCATCACTAGACTCTCTTTCCCCCACCTCTCTCTCCTCCCCCTCTCTCCTCCCCCTCTCTCTCCCCCACCAGGAGATCACTACATGTGTGTCTCTCACCATGAAGAGGAACTCCCGTTCTCTCTACCTGGGCCGGATGTTCAGCGGTGTTCCAGTGGTCAGGCTACGCTTCCGCAGGAGAGTCCAGACTGGGTAGGCCTTACCTTTGACCTCTAACCTTTTAACCTTACCAGTCTCCTGAGGTTTCAACCTCTTTTCCAAGAAAGACCTGGAAAGATGCCAGCAAGGCAAAAGCATTTTAAGGGTTCGTAGTTCCAACCATAGTCTTGTACCATTGTAGAATTATATTACATCCTGTCTTTATCTCTCTCTCCCTCCTCTAGCTTCTCAGCTGAGTTTGACCTCCGTACCTTTGACCCGGAGGGGGTCATCTTCTTCGCTGGTGGTCACCTGAACAGTTCCTGGATTGTTCTGGCAATGCATCATGGGAAGCTGGAGCTGCAGCTGAGGTACGGGGCGGTCAGCCGGGTCACCAGCAGCGGGCCCGTCGTCAACGACGGACAGTGGAGAAAGGTCAGAGGTTATTCTGGGGTTTACAAGGGGGGGGGGTGTAACTTATGGGTTGGGTCTCAATAGTCTAAAGTGGCATCTCCTCTCCAGAGGGGTCGTTGGCTCAGGGGTGCATCCCAAATGGCCCCCTATTCCCTATGTAGCGCACTACTTTTTGGAGGAGGTGTTACTGGTGACCTGGTCAGAATGTGTGCACTGTAAAGGAAATAGGATATCATTTGGGATATAATAGGATATCATTTGGGACTGAGACACTAGGATAAGAATGTGTCAAATGTTTTTTTAACAATTTGAGCTCCTGTCTTTTCTGATTGGTCTGTAGATCTCAGTGGAGGAGCAGGGGCGGAGTCTGGTGATAAAGATTGACAGGGAGGCGGTGATGAAGATAGCTGTGAATGGAGATCTGTTCACCCTGAAGAAAGGCTTGCATGAACTCAACCTGACTGTAGGGGGCGTCCCTTTCAAAGAGGACAGTCTCATCAACCAGGTTAGGGGGGTGGGGTATGTTCTCTCTAGAATCTCTGTTATGGGGAGATGTGTGTGTTGTGTTCTCTGCCTAATGTGTGTGTGTTGGGTTCTCTGCCTAATGTGTGTGTGTGTTGGGTTGGGTTCTCTGCCTAATGTGTGTGTGTGTGTTGGGTTCTCTGCCTAATGTGTGTGTGTGTGTGTGTGTTGGGTTGGGTTCTCTGCCTAATGTGTGTGTGTGTGTGTGGGTTGGGTTCTCTGCCTAATGTGTGTGTGTATTGGGTTCTCTGCCTAATGTGTGTGTGTGTGTGTGTGTGTGTGTGTGTGTGTGTGTGTGTGTGTGTGTGTGTGTTCTCCAGGTGAACCCGAGGTTTGATGGCTGTATGCGCGAGTGGCGCTGGTTAACAGGAGAGGATACGTCCATTCAGGAGACCATCAAGTCTAATGACAACATGCAGTGTTTCAGTACAGAAAACCCCGGAACCTATTACCCTGGGACAGGCTTCGCTCTGTTCAACATCACATACGGTGGGTCTGTTGTGTGTGTGTCTCTATGCATCTTCTGATTTGTATGTATGGTTTACACATTTACCTGTGTGTGTATAACCACATCTCTCTCCCCCAGCAGAGTCCCAGTCTCTGAGTATCCAGCTGACTCTGAGACCAGCCTCCACTGTTGGGGTTCTATTGGCACTGGTTTATCAGGACAGCGTCCCTCTCTCCATCTCTCTCTCTGACTACCACAGAGACAACCAGGAGTGGCGGGAGGTGAGATGTTACTTTGGCCCGACGTTGTCGGTCTGTCTGACTCAATTTGCTTTATTGGCATGATGTAACAATGTAGATATTGCCAAAGCTTACTTTGGAGATTTACAATATTAACATCATTAAAATAATAATAATAATAATAATCAATATTGTCAGGGACAACAGTAACAACAATTAAGGGTCAAAATAACCATTGAACGATAACAGTAGAGGACATGTGCAGGTTGGTTGGTCAGTCAGACACGGTCCCTCATCTTATGGCAGGCAGCAACGTAGTGCGCTGCCAACCCACAGCTCTCTGCATCCTCCCTCAACAGGACGGGTAGCCTATCCTCAGCAGAGAGGTCTTTGAAACCTTGAATAAGGGTTTCATATTTGGGGAAATGACACTCTCTAATTGTTTTATATTTTTTAAATTTTGTCAGAAAATGCAGCTCCGTCTCAGGTTCTGCTGTTGTGCAGTGGTTGCACAGCCTTTCCCCTACAGGGAGCCAGGTTTTCGTGTCTACCCTTCTCAATGGCAAGGCTGTGCTCACTGAGCCTGTACTTTTGTCAAGGTTTTTCTAAGGTTTTGATCAGTAACCATGGTCAAATAGTTAGCCACTGTGTACTGTCGATTTAGGGCCAGATAGCACTGCATTTTGCTTTGTGTTTGTGCTTGTGTTTCCCAATAAGCAATGTAGTTTTGTTTTGACTGTGTTGTAATTTGGTTTATTCTGATTGATTGGATGTTCTGGTCCTGAGGCTTCAGTGTGTTAGTAGAACAGGTTTGTGAACTCAGGACCAGCTGGATGAGGGGACTGAGGCTTCAGTGTGTTAGTAGAACAGGTTAGTCAACTCAGGACCAGCTGGATGAGGGGACTGAGGCTTCAGTGTGTTAGTAGAACAGGTTAGTGAACTCAGGACCAGCTGGATGAGGGGACTGAGGCTTCAGTGTGTTAGTAGAACAGGTTAGTCAACTCAGGACCAGCTGGATGAGGGGACTGAGGCTTCAGTGTGTTAGTAGAACAGGTTAGTAAACTCAGGACCAGCTGGCTGAGGGGACTGAGGCTTCAGTATGTTAGTAGAACAGGTTAGTGAACTCAGGACCAGCTGGATGAGGGGACTGAGGCTTCAGTGTGTTAGTAGAACAGGTTAGTCAACTCAGGACCAGCTGGATGAGGGGACTGAGGCTCCACTCCAGTGTGTTAGTAGAACAGGTTTGTGAACTCAGGACCAGCTGGATGAGGGGACTGAGGCTTCAGTGTGTTAGTAGAACAGGTTTGTGAACTCAGGACCAGCTGGATGAGGGGACTGAGGCTTCAGTGTGTTAGTAGAACAGGTTTGTGAACTCGGGACCAGCTGGATGAGGGGACTGAGGCTTCAGTGTGTTAGTAGAACAGGTTTGTGAACTCAGGACCAGCTGGATGAGGGGACTGAGGCTTCAGTGTGTTAGTAGAACAGGTTTGTGAACTCAGGACCAGCTGGATGAGGGGACTGAGGCTTCAGTGTGTTAGTAGAACAGGTTTGTGAACTCAGGACCAGCTGGATGAGGGGACTGAGGCTTCAGTGTGTTAGTAGAACAGGTTTGTGAACTCAGGACCAGCTGGATGAGGGGACTGAGGCTTCAGTGTGTTAGTAGAACAGGTTTGTGAACTCAGGACCAGCTGGATGAGGGGACTGAGGCTTCAGTGTGTTTAGTAGAACAGGTTTGTGAACTCAGGACCAGCTGGATGAGGGGACTGAGGCTTCAGTGTGTTTAGTAGAACAGGTTTGTGAACTCAGGACCAGCTGGATGAGGGGACTGAGGCTTCAGTGTGTTAGTAGAACAGGTTAGTCAACTCAGGACCAGCTGGATGAGGGGACTGAGGCTTCAGTGTGTTAGTAGAACAGGTTTGTGAACTCAGGACCAGCTGGATGAGGGGACTAAGGCTTCAGTGTGTTAGTAGAACAGGTTTGTGAACTCAGGACCAGCTGGATGAGGGGACTGAGGCTTCAGTGTGTTAGTAGAACAGGTTTGTGAACTCAGGACCAGCTGGATGAGGGGACTGAGGCTTCAGTGTGTTAGTAGAACAGGTTTGTGAACTCAGGACCAGCTGGATGAGGGGACTGAGGCTTCAGTGTGTTAGTAGAACAGGTTTGTGAACTCAGGACCAGCTGGATGAGGGGACTCTCTTCTTTGCTCAGCTCTTGGCATTGCAGGGCTTGGTAGTGATATGTGCCACTGTATGTTTCCAAAACTGAACTGCTCTTTCTTTTAGTTTTTATTATTAAAGGATATTGGTCTAATTCTGCCCTGCATACATGGCTGTCTGACTTGCTGTCTGACTCCGTATTAATTCATGTTTTGTTTGTCTCGAGTGTGATGTCTGTCTGACTGTCTCTTTCTCTCAACCACCCCAGTATGTCCTGGTCGCTGTGGGTGATGTGATCGTGGCCAGCGCCCCGGCCTTCCTGTGTGATGCAGAGGTTCATGAGGTCAATGTGACGGTCAGTGGGAACCTGACCATACTAGAGGTGGACGGTCAGCCTGGACAGAGTCACACCACACCTGGACAGGAGACGGTTGACCTCAGTCTGCCTTCAACCACCTTTATAGGAGGGCTCCCCGGTGAGTTAGACGGGAATAGGAGGGCTCCCCGGTAAGTTAGACGGGTATAGGAGGGCTCCCCGGTGAGGTAGACGGGTATAGGAGGGCTCCCCGGTGAGGTAGACGGGTATAGGAGGGCTCCCCGGTGAGGTAGACGGGAATAGGAGGGCTCCCCGGTGAGGTAGACGGGAATAGGAGGGCTCCCCGGTGAGGTAGACGGGTATAGGAGGGCTCCCCGGTGAGTTAGACGGGTATAGGAGGGCTCCCCGGTGAGGTAGACGGGTATAGGAGGGCTCCCCGGTGAGTTAGACGGGTATAGGAGGGCTCCCCGGTGAGGTAGACGGGTATAGGAGGGCTCCCCGGTGAGGTAGACGGGTATAGGAGGGCTCCCCGGTGAGGTAGACGGGAATAGGAGGGCTCCACGGTGAGTTAGACGGGAATAGGAGGGCTCCCCGGTAAGTTAGACGGGTATAGGAGGGCTCCCCGGTGAGGTAGACGGGTATAGGAGGGCTCCCCGGTGAGGTAGACGGGTATAGGAGGGCTCCCCGGTGAGGTAGACGGGAATAGGAGGGCTCCCCGGTGAGGTAGACGGGTATAGGAGGGCTCCCCGGTGAGGTAGACGGGTATAGGAGGGCTCCCCGGTGAGGTAGACGGGTATAGGAGGGCTCCCCGGTGAGGTAGACGGGTATAGGAGGGCTCCCCGGTGAGGTAGACGGGAATAGGCAGAGAGAGACATGCAACAATACACACTCATTACTACTGTACTCTAGACAAACACCCAGTTACAAACAAAGAGCCTCGCTGACACACACACACAGTTTCGCCATTACCATTAACCACTTCAACTGGTGTCATTCATTTCAGTTCTGACCCCTGACCTGTGACCTCTAACCCCTGTACCAGACGTGCCCCTGGTGTCGACCCTGGTGTCGTCTTTCTACCGCGGCTGCATGGAGGTGACGATCAACGGCCTGGGTCTGGACCTGGACGAGGCCTTCCACAAACACAACGACATCCGCTCCCACTCCTGCCCTCTGCTGGGGGGGGCCTTGTGACCGCTGCAGTCCCCTTCAGCCCCGTCCTCACTGGAGTCGGGGGAAGTTGCCCCTAGACACTGATCTTGGGTCAGTTTGACATTTCCCCCCACAAATGGTTAAGGTTAGGATTAGGGGGAGTGGAAGCTGATCCTAGATCTGTAGCAAGGGGAAACTTCACCCCTGTCCACCATAACCCACAGGGCCTTAACCTAAGCAAGGAATGAGTCCCAAATAGCACTCTATTCCCTATATGACCCCTATGGGTTCTGGTCAAAACTAGTGCACTATTTAGGGAATAGGGTGCCATTTGGGATGTACCCAGGAGCTGGCCGAGTGGCCAACCCTTCTCCCGACCAACCCTTCTCCCGACCAACCCTTCTCCCGACCAACCCTTCTCCCGACCAACCCTTCTCCCGACCAACCCTTTTCCCGACCAACCCTTTTCCCGACCAACCCTTTTCCCGACCAACCCTTTTCCCGACCAACCCTTTTCCCGACCAACCCTTTTCCCGACCAACCCTTCTCCTGGACATTCACTCAGTCATTCTACTCTCAGCGTGATTGAATGTAGGAGCAGCACTCTCACATCTGAGGTTGCAGGTGCGTAGGAGAATTCAGTGATATCTTGAAAAGAAAAATCCAATATCTCACACTGCTCTTGCCAGTATCTTTTAGTGTAATAAGCTTATGTATCGGGCTCACGGCCTTCGTCAGAGCTAACGGTGATCAAACTGGATCCATAAGTGGAATAGCTGGCAGTACTCCAGAAGAGGTTTGGTAAACTGACCCAGTCCCGTGTGTATTCAGTAGCACAAGGCTTTGTTGTTGTAAAACTTGCACACCATCGCAGGTAAAAATGGACTGAGTTTAATAAAAACATCTGTTCGGTGCTTTCCAACTTAATGCAAACTTAGTTTACCTGCAATTTAGCTCTGCACACTGCCTACAGATTACAACATAGGGCTAGGCCTTCTCTTAATATGACCCCATTAAAAAAACCTTCCTTACCCTCCCAAACCATGCTTCTAGTCCTCTACAGTTACATCCACCCACCCTCAGCCAATGAAACACTCCATAATGTCCCCCTTTCACATGCCCCTCCCTCCTTCCCTCAGTATCACCAATCAGCACACGCCAGGAACACACTTTAAGCCAATCAGATGAGGCTAATTAACATGCAGTAACCAATCAGACACACAGGGGGAGGGCATCAAGAGCACTGCTTCACCACACTGAGCTACTGAGAGAATAGGAGTGTAAGCGCTGTAATATACTGTATGTGTAAATAATGTGACTAAATGCTTTTTAGAAAAAATACGAAAGAAAGAAAAAAAACGACCTCAACGCATCAAGATAATCATCCAAAACGGTTTCACTTCTCTAAAGAATGTCAGAAGAACATAATCTTTCATTATTTCATTAGGCCAGAAAGGGCTGCGGTATTTCCTCCTCTGGGATCTAGAGTTTCTGATGAATTTCACAATGGAGCGGTTGATGGAGGTTTTCTCTTCTGTGTTATTATACTATAGGTTTGTTGGGCTGGTGATTTGTTCACCTGTCTTTTTAGTCTTTACATCCCTGATCACATCAATTCAGTCTGTTTGAAAACTTAATAAAGATGATGGCATGGAGTTTTAAAACTGGTTGTGGAGAGATTTATTTTTAGTATATTTTTTTCATTGTGCTGCTCATTATGTCTTAGCCCAGTTTGACCATGATAATGTCCCAAATGTGACCCTATGTAGTGCACTAGTTTTGAACAGGGCCCTGGTCATCAGAGCTGAACACTGCAACTACATCACATGACCACTAGGTGGAACCAGAAGCGTAATAACAAATTTCATGGTTCAGTCAGTATTTTTATCATGTAAAACATTTTAATACCGGGATCCCACCACAGTGAGAGAAGTTGGTTCACATTTCAAACATTTGGTTCTCCTCTCAATTTATGTTCCAGTTCATCTCTGAACCAAGCCCTTCCTACTCTCTGACCCAAGCCCTTCTCACTGACCCAAGCCCTTCCTTCTCACTGAACCAAGCCCTTCCTTCTCACTGAACCAAGCCCTTCCTTCTCACTGAACCAAGCCCTTCCTTCTCACTGAACCAAGCCCTTCCTTCTCACTGAACCAAGCCCTTCCTTCTCACTGAACCAAGCCCTTCCTTCTCACTGACCCAAGCCCTTCCTTCTCACTGACCCAAGCCCTTCCTTCTCACTGACCCAAGCCCTTCCTACTCTCTGACCCAAGCCCTTCCTTCTCACTGACCCAAGCCCTTCCTTCTCACTGACCCAAGCCCTTCCTACTCTCTGACCCAAGCCCTTCCTTCTCACTGACCCAAGCCCTTCCTTCTCACTGACCCAAGCCCTTCCTTCTCACTGAACCAAGCCCTTCCTTCTCACTGACCCAAGCCCTTCCTTCTCAATGACCCAAGCCCTTCCTTCTCAATGACCCAAGCCCTTCCTTCTCACTGACCCAAGCCCTTCCTACTCTCTGACCCAAGCCCTTCCTTCTCACTGACCCAAGCCCTTCCTACTCTCTGACCCAAGCCCTTCCTTCTCACTGACCCAAGCCCTTCCTACTCACTGACCCAAGCCCTTCCTTCTCACTGACCCAAGCCCTTCCTTCTCACTGACCCAAGCCCTTCCTACTCTCTGACCCAAGCCCTTCCTTCTCACTGACCCAAGCCCTTCCTTCTCACTGACCCAAGCCCTTCCTACTCTCTGACCCAAGCCCTTCCTTCTCACTGACCCAAGCCCTTCCTTCTCACTGACCCAAGCCCTTCCTTCTCACTGAACCAAGCCCTTCCTTCTCACTGACCCAAGCCCTTCCTTCTCACTGACCCAAGCCCTTCCTTCTCAATGACCCAAGCCCTTCCTTCTCAATGACCCAAGCCCTTCCTTCTCAATGACCCAAGCCCTTCCTTCTCAATGACCCAAGCCCTTCCTTCTCACTGACCCAAGCCCTTCCTTCTCACTGACCCAAGCCCTTCCTACTCTCTGACCCAAGCCCTTCCTTCTCACTGACCCAAGCCCTTCCTACTCTCTGACCCAAGCCCTTCCTTCTCACTGACCCAAGCCCTTCCTTCTCACTGACCCAAGCCCTTCCTTCTCACTGACCCAAGCCCGTCCTACTCTCTGACCCAAGCCCTTCCTTCTCACTGACCCAAGCCCTTCCTTCTCACTGACCCAAGCCCGTCCTACTCTCTGACCCAAGCCCTTCCTTCTCACTGACCCAAGCCCTTCCTACTCTCTGACCCAAGCCCTTCCTTCTCACTGACCCAAGCCCTTCCTTCTCACTGACCCAAGCCCTTCCTTCTCACTGACCCAAGCCCGTCCTACTCTCTGACCCAAGCCCTTCCTTCTCACTGACCCAAGCCCTTCCTTCTCACTGACCCAAGCCCGTCCTACTCTCTGAACCAAGCCCTTCCTTCTCTCTGACCCAAGCCCTTCCTTCTCACTGACCCAAGCCCGTCCTACTCTCTGAACCAAGCCCTTCCTTCTCACTGACCCAAGCCCTTCCTTCTCACTGACCCAAGCCCGTCCTACTCTCTGAACCAAGCCCTTCCTTCTCTCTGACCCAAGCCCTTCCTTCTCACTGACCCAAGCCCTTCCTTCTCACTGACCCAAGCCCGTCCTACTCTCTGAACCAAGCCCTTCCTTCTCTCTGACCCAAGCCCTTCCTTCTCACTGAACCAAGCCCTTCCTTCTCTCTGACCCAAGCCCTTCCTTCTCACTGACCCAAGCCCGTCCTACTCTCTGAACCAAGCCCTTCCTTCTCACTGACCCAAGCCCGTCCTACTCTCTGACCCAAGCCCTTCCTTCTCACTGACCCAAGCCCTTCCTTCTCACTGACCCAAGCCCTTCCTTCTCACTGACCCAAGCCCTTCCTTCTCACTGACCCAAGCCCTTCCTACTCTCTGACCCAAGCCCTTCCTACTCACTGACCCAAGCCCTTCCTTCTCACTGACCCAAGCCCTTCCTTCTCACTGACCCAAGCCCTTCCTTCTCACTGACCCAAGCCCTTCCTTCTCACTGACCCAAGCCCTTCCTTCTCACTGACCCAAGCCCTTCCTTCTCACTGACCCAAGCCCTTCCTTCTCACTGACCCAAGCCCTTCCTTCTCACTGACCCAAGCCCTTCCTACTCTCTGACCCAAGCCCTTCCTACTCACTGACCCAAGCCCTTCCTTCTCACTGACCCAAGCCCTTCCTTCTCACTGACCCAAGCCCTTCCTTCTCACTGACCCAAGCCCTTCCTTCTCACTGACCCAAGCCCTTCCTTCTCACTGACCCAAGCCCTTCCTTCTCACTGACCCAAGCCCTTCCTACTCTCTGACCCAAGCCCTTCCTTCTCACTGACCCAAGCCCTTCCTTCTCACTGACCCAAGCCCTTCCTTCTCACTGACCCAAGCCCTTCCTTCTCACTGACCCAAGCCCTTCCTACTCTCTGACCCAAGCCCTTCCTTCTCACTGACCCAAGCCCTTCCTTCTCACTGACCCAAGCCCTTCCTTCTCACTGACCCAAGCCCTTCCTTCTCTCTGACCCAAGCCCTTCCTACTCTCTGAACCAAGCCCTTCCTTCTCACTGACCCAAGCCCTTCCTACTCTCTGACCCAAGCCCTTCCTTCTCACTGACCCAAGCCCTTCCTTCTCACTGACCCAAGCCCTTCCTTCTCACTGACCCAAGCCCTTCCTTCTCACTGACCCAAGCCCTTCCTTCTCACTGACCCAAGCCCTTCCTTCTCACTGACCCAAGCCCTTCCTTCTCACTGACCCAAGCCCTTCCTTCTCACTGACCCAAGCCCTTCCTTCTCACTGACCCAAGCCCTTCCTTCTCTCTGACCCAAGCCCTTCCTACTCTCTGACCCAAGCCCTTCCTTCTCACTGACCCAAGCCCTTCCTACTCTCTGACCCAAGCCCTTCCTTCTCACTGACCCAAGCCCTTCCTTCTCACTGACCCAAGCCCTTCCTTCTCACTGACCCAAGCCCTTCCTTCTCACTGACCCAAGCCCTTCCTTCTCACTGACCCAAGCCCTTCCTTCTCACTGACCCAAGCCCTTCCTTCTCACTGACCCAAGCCCTTCCTTCTCACTGACCCAAGCCCTTCCTTCTCACTGACCCAAGCCCTTCCTTCTCACTGACCCAAGCCCTTCCTTCTCACTGACCCAAGCCCTTCCTTCTCACTGACCCAAGCCCTTCCTTCTCACTGACCCAAGCCCTTCCTTCTCACTGACCCAAGCCCTTCCTTCTCACTGACCCAAGCCCTTCCTTTTCTCTGACCCAAGCCCTTCCTTCTCACTGACCCAAGCCCTTCCTTTTCTCTGACCCAAGCCCTTCCTTCTCACTGACCCAAGCCCTTCCTTCTCACTGACCCAAGCCCTTCCTTCTCACTGACCCAAGCCCTTCCTTCTCACTGACCCAAGCCCTTCCTTCTCACTGACCCAAGCCCTTCCTTTTCTCTGACCCAAGCCCTTCCTTCTCTCTGACCCAAGCCCTTCCTTCTCACTGACCCAAGCCCTTCCTACTCTCTGACCCAAGCCCTTCCTACTCTCTGACCCAAGCCCTTCCTTCTCACTGACCCAAGCCCTTCCTTCTCTCTGACCCAAGCCCTTCCTTCTCACTGACCCAAGCCCTTCCTTCTCACTGACCCAAGCCCTTCCTTCTCACTGACCCAAGCCCTTCCTTCTCACTGACCCAAGCCCTTCCTTCTCACTGACCCAAGCCCTTCCTTCTCACTGACCCAAGCCCTTCCTTCTCACTGACCCAAGCCCTTCCTTCTCACTGACCCAAGCCCTTCCTTCTCACTGAACCAAGCCCTTCCTTCTCACTGACCCAAGCCCTTCCTTCTCTCTGACCCAAGCCCTTCCTTCTCTCTGACCCAAGCCCTTCCTTCTCACTGACCCAAGCCCTTCCTACTCTCTGACCCAAGCCCTTCCTACTCTCTGACCCAAGCCCTTCCTTCTCACTGACCCAAGCCCTTCCTTCTCACTGACCCAAGCCCTTCCTACTCTCTGACCCAAGCCCTTCCTTCTCACTGACCCAAGCCCTTCCTTCTCACTGACCCAAGCCCTTCCTTCTCTCTGACCCAAGCCCTTCCTTCTCACTGACCCAAGCCCTTCCTACTCTCTGACCCAAGCCCTTCCTTCTCACTGACCCAAGCCCTTCCTTCTCACTGACCCAAGCCCTTCCTTTTCTCTGACCCAAGCCCTTCCTTCTCTCTGACCCAAGCCCTTCCTTCTCACTGACCCAAGCCCTTCCTACTCTCTGACCCAAGCCCTTCCTACTCTCTGACCCAAGCCCTTCCTTCTCTCTGACCCAAGCCCTTCCTTCTCACTGACCCAAGCCCTTCCTTCTCACTGACCCAAGCCCTTCCTTCTCACTGACCCAAGCCCTTCCTTCTCACTGACCCAAGCCCTTCCTTCTCACTGACCCAAGCCCTTCCTACTCTCTGACCCAAGCCCTTCCTTCTCACTGACCCAAGCCCTTCCTTCTCACTGACCCAAGCCCTTCCTTCTCACTGACCCAAGCCCTTCCTTCTCTCTGACCCAAGCCCTTCCTTCTCACTGACCCAAGCCCTTCCTTTTCTCTACAGCAGTGTGTATCTCTCTCTCTTCTATTTTAGTATCAGTCAAAAGTTTGGACACACCTACTCATTCTATTTATTTTTATTTTTAATTCTTCCTATTTTCTACATTGTAGAATAATAGTGAAGACATCAAAACTATGAAGTAACATATGGAATCATGTAGTATCCAAAAAAGTGTTAAACAAATCCAAATACATGAGATTCTTCAAAGTAGCTACCCTTTGCCTTGACAGCTTTGCACACTTTTGGCATTCTCTCAGCCAGCTTCATGAGGTAGTCACCTGGAATGCATTTCAATTAACAGGTGTGCCTTAAGTTAATTTGTGTAATTTCTTTCCCTCTTAATGTGTTTGAGCCAATCAGTTGTGTTGTGACAAGGTAGAGGTGGTATACAGAAGAGAGCCTTATTTGGTAAAAGACTGAGTCCATGTTATGGCAAGAACAGCTCAAATAAGCAAAGAGAAATGACAGTCCATTACTTTAAGACATGAAGGTCAATCAATGCGGAACATTTTATAGAACTTTGAACGTTTCTTCAAGCGCTATGATGAAACTGACTCTCACAGGAAAGGAAGACCCAGACTTACCTCTGCTGCAGAGGAGAAGTTCATTAGAGTTACCAGCCTTAGAAATTTCATCCCAAATAAATGCTTCAGAGAGTTCAAGTAACAGACACATCAACATCAACTGTTCAGAGGAGACAGGCCTTCATGAAATCAAATTTTATTGGTCAAATTCACATGGTTAGCAAATGTTAATGCGAGTGTAGCGAAATGCTTGTGCTTCTAGTTCCGACCGTGCAGTAATATCTAACAAATTCACAACAACTGCCTTATACACACAAATGTAAAGGGATGAATAAGAATATGTACATATAAATATATGGATGAGCGATGGCCGTGCGGCATAGGCAAGATGCAGTAGATGGTATAGAATACAGTATATACATATGAGATGAGTAATCGAGGATATGTAGACTTTATTATAGTGGTGTTATTTAAAGTGACTAGTGATACCATTATTACATCCATTTATGATGTATGTATTAAAGTGGCTAGAGATTTGAGTCTGTTTGTTGGCAGCAGCCTCTCTTAGTGATGGCTGTTTAACAGTCTGATGGCCTTGAGATAGAAGCTGTTTTTCAGTCTCTCGGTCCTAGCTTTGATGCACCTGTACTGACCTCGCCTTCTGGATGATAGCGGGGTGAACAGGCAGTGGCTCGGGTGGTTGTTGTCCTTGATGGTCTTTTTGGCCTTCCTGTGACATCGAGTGCTGTAGGTGTCCTGGAGGGCAGGTAGTTTGCCCCCGGTGATGCGTTGTGCAGACCGCACTACCCTCTTGAGAGCATTATGGTTGTGGGAGGAGCAGTTGCCGTACCAGACGGTGATACAGCCTGACAGGATGCTCTCGATTGTGCATCTGTAAAAGTTTGAGTGTTTTAGGTGACAAGCCAAATTTCTTCAGCCTCTTGAGGTTGAAGAGGCGCTGTTGCGCCTTCACCACGCTGTCTGTGTGGGTGGACTAATTCAGTTTGTCCGTGATGTGTACACCGAGGAACTTAAAACTTTCCCCCTTCTCCACTACTGTCCCATCGATGTGGATAGGGGGCTGCTCCCTCTGCTGTTTCCTGTAGTCCACAATCATCTCCTTTTGTTTTGTTGACGTTGAGTGAGTTTTTTTTCCTGACACCACACTCCGAGTGCCCTCACCTCCTCCCTGTTGGCCGTCTCGTTGTTGTTGGTAATCAAGCCTACCACTGTAGTGTCGTCTGCAAACTTGATGATTGAGTTGGAGGTGTGCATGGCCACGCAGTCATGGGGGAACAGGGGGTACAGGAGAGGGCTGAGAACGCACCCTTGTGGGGTCCCAGTGTTGAGGATCAGCGGGGTGGAGATGTTTCCTACCCTCACCACCTGTGGGCGGCCTGTCAGAAAGTCCAGGACCCAGTTGCACAGGGCGGGGTCGAGACCCAGGGTCTCAAGCTTAATGACAAGTTTGGAGGGTACTATGGTGTTAAATGCTGAGCTGTAGTCAATGAACAGCATTCTTACATAGGTAGTCCTCTTGTCCAGATGGGATAGGCAGTCTGTGGACCTATTGGGGCAGTAAGAAAATTGGAGTGGGTCTACGGTATCAGGTAGGGTGGAGGTGATATGATCCTTGACTCCTTGACTCTCAAAGCACTTCATGATGACAGAAGTGAGTGCTACGGGGCGATAGTCATTTAGTTCAGTTACCTTAGCTTTCTTGGGAACAGGAACAATGGTGGCCATCTTGAAGCATGTGGGCACAGCAGACCGGGATAGGGATTGATTGAATATGTCCGTAAACACACCAGCCAGCTGGTCTGCGCATGCTCTGAGGACGCGGCTAGGGATGCGGTCTGGGCCGGCAGCCTTGCAAGGGTTAACACGTTTAAATGTTTTACTCACATTGGCCACGGTGAAGGAGAGTGCAGGTTTTGAGTCCGCGAGCAAAGAAGTTGTTTAGTTTGTCTGGGAGCAAGACATCGGTGTCTGCGACGGGACTGGTTTTCTTTTTGTAATCCGTGATTGACTGTAGATCCTGCCACATACGTCTCGTGTTTGAGCCGTTGAATTGCGACTCTACTTTGTCTCTATACTGACGCTTTGCTTGTTTGATTGCCTTGCGGAGGGAATAGCTACACTGTTTGTATTCGGTTATGTTTACAGTTGCCTTGCCATGATTAAAAGCAGTGGTTCAAGCTTCCAGTTTTGCACGAATGCTGCCATCAATCCACGGTTTCTGGTTAGGGAAGGTTTTAATAGTCACTGTGGGTACATCACCGATGCACTTGCTAATAAACTCACTCACCGAGTCAGCGTATACATCAATATTATTGTCGGAGTCTACCCGGAACATGATCGAAGCAATCTTGGCGCGTGGAATCTGATTGGTCAGATCAGCATTGGATAGACCTGAGCACGGGCATTTCCTGTTTTAGTTTCTGTCTATAGGCTGGGAGCAACAAAATGGAGTCATGGTCAGATTTGCTGAAGGGAGGGCGGGGGAGGGCTTTGTATGCATCGCGGAAGTTAGAGTAGCAATGGTCCAGAATGCTACCAGCCCGTGTCGCGCATTTGATATGCTGATAGAATTTAGGGAGCCTTGTGGCCTCATGGTCAAATTGCTACAAAGAAACCAATACTAAATGACACCGATAAGAAGAAGAGACTTGCTTGGGCCAAGACACACGAGCAATGGACATTAGACCAGTGGAAATCTGTCCTTTGGTCTGATGAGTGAAAATTTTCAATTTTTGGTTCCAACCGCTGTCTTTGTGAGACGCAGAGTAGGTGAACGGATGATCTCCGCATGTGTGGTTCCCACCGTTGAACTGTCTGTGATTTATTTAGAATTCAAGGCACACTTAACCAGCATGGCTACCACAGCATTCTGCAGCAATACACCATCCCATCTGGTTTGCGCTTAATGGGACTATCATTTGTTTTTCAACAGGACAATGACCCAACACACCTCCAGACTGTGTAAAGGCTATTTGACCAAGAAGGAAAGTGATGGAGTGCTGCATCAAATGATCTGGCCTCCACAATCACCCAACCTCAACCCAATTGAGATGGTTTGGGATGAATTGGACCAGAGTGAGGGAAAAGCAGCCAACAAGTGCTCAGCAAAAATATATTTAGATTTGTTAAACACTTTTTTGGTTACTACATGATTACATATGAGTTATTTCATAGTTTTGATGTCTTCACTATTAGAAAATAGTAAGAAAATAAAGAAAGAAAAACCCTGGAATGAGTAGGTGTGTCCAAACTTGACTGGTACTGTATATGCACTTTATAAACTATATATGAAGATAAAACAAGACTGATAATAACCATCATAGGAGATACAGTATGTCTCAGTTACTGGGATCACTAGTCTGGTGGTATATTATATCATAGGAGATACAGTATATAGTTAGAAGACTCTAAAAGCTACTGGTTCAGTTTAATAATTGCACGTGATGGTTTGATAAATACTGTCTACAACCAGCCTGGAAGTCTAGAGACAGAAACTGTTGAAAGGTAAATATATGTATGACATCCACAATAAAGGCAATAGGTCAATAAATGATTATTATAACAATGTTATACGCATTTCAATATTGCTATTAACAGATTGATAAATAACATGCCAAAATACCAAAGTCAACATCGTAGCCACGCAGTAGGGCATTTAAAACGTGTTCAAACCTGCAGGGGCAGAGTGGGGTAGTTGGGGTCTAACCTGCAGGGGCAGAGTGGGGTAGTTGGGGTCTAACCTACAGGGCAGAGTGAGGTAGTTGGGGTCTAACCTACAGGGCAGAGTGGGGTAGTTGGGGTCTAACCTGCAGGGCAGAGTGGGGTAGTTGGGGTCTAACCTGCAGGGCAGAGTGGGGTAGTTGGGGTCTAACCTACAGGGGCAGAGTGGGGTAGTTGGGGTCTAACCTGCAGGGCAGAATGGGGTAGTTGGGGTCTAACCTACAGGGCAGAGTGGGGTAGTTGGGGTCTAACCTGCAGGGGCAGAGTGGGGTAGTTGGGGTCTAACCTACAGGGCAGAGTGGGGTAGTTGGGGTCTAACCTGCAGGGGCAGAGTGGGGTAGTTGGGGTCTAACCTACAGGGGCAGAATGGGGTAGTTGGGGTCTAACCTGCAGGGCAGAGTGGGGTAGTTGGGGTCTAACCTACAGGGCAGAGTGGGGTAGTTGGGGTCTAACCTACAGGGGCAGAGTGGGGTAGTTGGGGTCTAACCTACAGGGCAGAGTGGGGTAGTTGGGGTCTAACCTACAGGGCAGAGTGGGGTAGTTGGGGTCTAACCTACAGGGCAGAGTGGGGTAGTTGGGGTCTAACCTACAGGGCAGAGTGGGGTAGTTGGGGTCTAACCTGCAGGGCAGAGTGGGGTAGTTGGGGCCTAACCTACAGGGGCAGAATGGGGTAGTTGGGGTCTAACCTGCAGGGCAGAGTGGGGTAGTTGGGGTCTAACCTGCAGGGCAGAGTGGGGTAGTTGGGGTCTAACCTGCAGGGCAGAGTGGGGTAGTTGGGGTCTAACCTACAGGGCAGAGTGGGGTAGTTGGGGACTAACCTGCAGGGCAGAGTGGGGTAGTTGGGGTCTAACCTGCAGGGCAGAGTGGGGTAGTTGGGGTCTAACCTGCAGGGGCAGAGTGGGGTAGTTGGGGTCTAACCTACAGGGGCAGAGTGGGGTAGTTGGGGTCTAACCTACAGGGCAGAGTGGGGTAGTTGGGGTCTAACCTGCAGGGCAGAATGGGGTAGTTGGGGTCTAACCTGCAGGGGCAGAGTGGGGTAGTTGGGTCCTAACCTACAGGGGCAGAATGGGGTAGTTGGGGTCTAACCTGCAGGGCAGAGTGGGGTAGTTGGGGTCTAACCTGCAGGGCAGAGTGGGGTAGTTGGGGTCTAACCTGCAGGGCAGAGTGGGGTAGTTGGGGTCTAACCTACAGGGCAGAGTGGGGTAGTTGGGGACTAACCTGCAGGGCAGAGTGGGGTAGTTGGGGTCTAACCTGCAGGGCAGAGTGGGGTAGTTGGGGTCTAACCTGCAGGGGCAGAGTGGGGTAGTTGGGGTCTAACCTACAGGGGCAGAGTGGGGTAGTTGGGGTCTAACCTACAGGGCAGAGTGGGGTAGTTGGGGTCTAACCTACAGGGCAGAGTGGGGTAGTTGGGGTCTAACCTGCAGGGCAGAATGGGGTAGTTGGGGTCTAACCTGCAGGGCAGAGTGGGGTAGTTGGGGTCTAACCTACAGGGGCAGAGTGGGGTAGTTGGGGTCTAACCTACAGGGGCAGAGTGGGGTAGTTGGGGTCTAACCTGCAGGGCAGAGTGGGGTAGTTGGGGTCTAACCTGCAGGGCAGAGTGGGGTAGTTGGGGTCTAACCTGCAGGGCAGAGTGGGGTAGTTGGGGTCTAACCTGCAGGGCAGAGTGGGGTAGTTGGGGTCTAACCTGCAGGGGCAGAGTGGGGTAGTTGGGGTCTAACCTGCAGTGGCAGAGTGGGGTAGTTGGGGTCTAACCTACAGGGCATAGTGGGGTAGTTGGGGTCTAACCTACAGGGCAGAATGGGGTAGTTGGGGTCTAACCTACAGGGCAGAATGGGGTAGTTGGGGTCTAACCTACAGGGCAGAGTGGGGTAGTTGGGGTTTAACCTGCAGGGCAGAATGGGGTAGTTGGGGTCTAACCTACAGGGCAGAGTGGGGTAGTTGGGGTCTAACCTACAGGGCAGAATGGGGTAGTTGGGGTTTAACCTGCAGGGCAGAGTGGGGTAGTTGGGGTCTAACCTACAGGGGCAGAGTGGGGTAGTTGGGGTCTAACCTGCAGGGCAGAATGGGGTAGTTGGGGTCTAACCTGCACTACATTAATAGATTATTATTAAAGTCCAGAGGTCTTCTCTCTGTCATGGCTTATCTGTCTGTGAGGTGTCTTCTGCTACATTCTCTGGCCTGGTCCAAAAACACGCCCTAGCGCCTTCTCCTAGCCCCTTGTCTTCTAGCACATAATCTCTTAGTCCCTAGTCTCCTAGTCCCTTCTAGTTCTTACCTCGTTGTTGTGTGGAGTTCTGGAGGAATCTGATAGCTGGGTAAGAAGCAATGATTGGAAGGGTAAATGGAAGCCATATCTGATTGATTGGAAGGGTATATGGAAGCCATATCTGATTGATTGGAAGAGTATATGGAAGCCATATCTGATTGATTGGAAGGGTATATGGAAGCCATATCTGATTGATTGGAAGGGTATATGGAAGCCATATCTGATTGATTGGAAGGGTATATGGAAGCCATATCTGATTGATTGGAAGGGTAAATGGAAGCCATATCTGATTGATTGGAAGGGTATATGGAAGCCATATCTGATTGATTGGAAGGGTATATGGAAGCCATATCTGATTGATTGGAAGGGTAAATGGAAGCCATATCTGATTGATTGGAAGGGTATATGGAAGCCATATCTGATTGATTGGAAGGGTATATGGAAGCCATATCTGATTGATTGGAAGGGTAAATGGAAGCCATATCTGATTGATTGGAAGGGTATATGGAAGCCATATCTGATTGATTGGAGGGGTAAATGGAAGCCATATCTGATTGATTGGAAGGGTATATGGAAGCCATATCTGATTGATTGGAAGGGTATATGGAAGCCATATCTGATTGATTGGAAGGGTAAATGGAAGCCATATCTGATTGATTGGAAGGGTAAATGGAAGCCATATCTGATTGATTGGAAGGGTATATGGAAGCCATATCTGATTGATTGGAAGGGTAAATGGAAGCCATATCTGATTGATTGGAAGGGTATATGGAAGCCATATCTGATTGATTGGAAGGGTAAATGGAAGCCATATCTGATTGATTGGAAGGGTAAATGGAAGCCATCACACCATCTGGTTCCTTCAGGTCTGTGCTAACTGCTAACCAGGTAAGAGGCTAGGGGCTGTTTCTGGACCTCTTCCCATTGATTTATCCTGCAATAAATGTTGTTCAATTGATAGTATGCCAGTTTGTCTTCTTCAAATGCCTCTAATCTAATTGTAAAAGTAATCAGATTACTTTACTGTGTTTGAGTAATCCAATAATTACCATTTTGGACAGGTACATTTGAAAAGTAACCGACCCAACCCTGATTGTGCTACATTACCTGGCCTAGTCCAGAAAGAAGCCCTAGTCCCTTATCCTAGTTCCTTTCCCCCTAGCCCCATGTATCCTAGTCCCTTTTATTCCCTAACTCGTTGTTGTGTGCAGATCTAAAGGAATCACATAGCTGGCCGTAAGAAGCAATGATTGGAAGGATGTATTTGTTATATGGAAGCCATATCTGATTGATTGAAAGGATATATGGAAGCTGTCACACCTAGCTGATTCCTTCATGTCTGTGCTGACCAGGCGACAGAGGCTAGGGGTTGTTTCTGGACATTAGCCTCTCTTACCCTGGCCTATAGGTCAAAGGCTAAAGGTCAGGTTGGCATTCAGCATGCATAAGGAGGGGGCTTCTCGAAGCCGGAGGGCCCGTAGACGGGGCCAGGGTAGAGGGAAGGGGCGTTGGGTGTTAGCATGTAACCCTGACCAGGGTCCTGGGAGCCAGTCTGGAAGGTGGGCTGGCTGGGGGCCTGGGAGGAAGGCTGGCTCTGGCTCTCCTCTGACGGAGAGGAGGGGGTCAGGGTCATCTCCAGGCCGGGCTGGGGGGTGGAGGGGGCCTGGTAACTGCTGTGGTGCTGAGAAAGACAGAGAGAAAGAAGAGGAGAGGAGAGACAACAGAGGAGAGAGAGAGAGAGACCGAGGTCGAGAGAGAGACAAAGAGAGGAGAGAGAGAGGAGAGAGACAACAGAGAGGAGACATTCATATCACTGGATGACGAGAAGCTTTGGAAATACTATTTTAGTTGGGGTCTAACCTGCAGGGGCAGAGTGGGGTAGTTGGGTTATTTTTTACCTGCATGGGCAAAGCGGGGTAGTTGGGGTAGGCGGGCAGGGCCTGTCCGTTGGGGCAGAAGCCAGCGTAGGTCACCACGTGCTGGGTGGGGTTATACATGATGTGGGGGGGTGGGGTGGGACTGGGGGACATCTGGGGGGCAGGAGCCTGAGATAGAGGGAGACAGAAGGAGGAAAGGGGGGAAGGGAGGGGGAGGAAGACAGAAGGAGGAAAGGGAAGGGGGGAAGGGAGGGAGACAGAAGGAGGAAAGGGGAGATGGAGGGAGAGAGAGGAAGTGGAAGGGAGAGGAGGGAGGGAAGGGGGAGAAAGAGGGGAGGGAAGGGGGAGAAATTGGGAGTAGAGGGGGGAGAGCGATGGGGGAAGGGAGAGGGGAGGGAGGGAGAGAGAGAGGAAGGGAGAGGGGTGGGAGGGGAAGGGAGGGAGAGAGAGAGAGGGGAGGGAGAAAGAAAGAGAGAGGGAAGGGGGGAAGGGAGAGGGGAGGGAAAGAGGGGGAGCGAAGGGAGGGAGAGAGGGGGAAGGGGGGAAGGGATAGGGGAGGGAGGGAGAGAGGGGGAAGGGAGGGGGGAAGGGGAGAGGAGAGGGAGGGAAGGAGGGAGAAAGGGAGAGGGGAGGGAGGGGAGGGAGGGAGAAAGAGGGAAGGGAAAGAGGGAGAGCGAAGGGAGGGAGAGAGGGGGAAGGGAGAGGGGAGAGAAGAGCGGAGGGAGGGAAGGAGAGAGAGAGGGAAGGGAAGGGGAGAGGGGAGGGAAGGAGAGGGAAGGGAGAGGGGAGGGAAAGAGGGAGAGCGAAGGGAGGGAGAGAGGGGAGAGAAGGGGGAAGAGAGAGGAATACATATAGTTAGTGTACACAATAACAAATGAAATAGCTACCTAACAAACAGACGTGTGTTCTAGGTACTGTGTATTAGAGGTCGGCCGATTATGATTTTTCAATGCCGATACCGATTATTGGAGGACAAAAAAAGCCGATACCGATTAATCGGCCGATTTATAAAAAAAAAATAATAATAATAATATATATATCATACACACACACACATTTTTGTAATAATGACAATTGCAACAATACTGAATGAACAATGAACACTTTTATTTTAACTTAATATAATACATAAATACACACACGCACACAGCTCTGAAGTGACAATGATACTGAAGAGTCTGCTTAGGAGACAAATACTCTCAACTGTTTGAATAAAAATAGAGTTTAAGTTACCTGTGATGAATGTTGAAAACAAAAACTTTAATTTCTATATGCAGGAAATCCTATTTTAATAATAGGCATGGTAAGAATTGACAACCAAAGTGCGAGTCATAATTCCCATGACACCTTCTAGCAAAATCTGAAAAGCGGTTCCTTCATTTATTCCACAGGATATTTTTAGATTCACTTAAAATAAGGTCTGTGTTTCGTGTAGGCTTACATCACCGTGCCAATTTTATAACTGTGTAGATATCCATAGGACAAGGTAACTCTGATCAATATTGGCTGAATATAAGCAAAGATAAAAAAAATTGTAGAGTGGATTTATGAAAATATGTTGTTACCTTATCCTAGTGAGATTTACACGGGTATCAAAACGTCGAGGCGGTTTAAGCCTGCACGAAACACAGACCTTATTTGAAGTAGATCAAGACATTCTCTATGGAAGACATGAACGGTAAAATAATGAAGGAACCCCTTTCAAATTCAGCCGCAAGTTATTACAGGAATTATAACGCGTCGACTATTTCTCTCTAAACCATATACCTTTGACTAATCCGGAAACTATCACCTCGAAAACAAAACGTTTATTCCGTTCCGTATTTTATCTAACGGGTGGCATCCATGAGTCTAAATATTCCTGTTACATTGCACAACCTTCAATGTTATCATAATTACGTAAAATTCTGGCAAATTAGTTCGCAAAGAGCCAGGCGGCCCAAACTGTTGCATATACCCTGACTCTGCGTGCAATGAACGCAAGAGAAATGACACAATTTCACCTGGTTAATATTGCCTGCTAACCTGGATTTATTTTAGCTAAATATGCAGGTTTAAAAATATATACTTGTGTATTGATTTTAAGAAAGGCATTGATATGGTTAAGTACACATTGGAGCAATGACAGTCATTGATTGATTGTTTTTTATAAGATAAGTTTAATGCTAGCTAGCAACTTACCTTGGCTTACTGCATTCGCTAACAGGCAGGCTCCTCGTGGAGTGCAATGTAATCAGGTGTTAGAGCATTGGACTAGTTAACTGTAAGGTTGCAAGATTGGTTCCCCGAGCTGACAAGGTTAAAAATCTGTCGTTCTGCCTCGTTCCTAGGCCGTCATTGAAAATAAGAATGTGTTCTTAACTGACTTGCCTAGTTAAATAAAGATTAAATAAAGGTGTATTTTTTTTAATTTTAAATAAATTTAAAAAAATCGGCGCCCAAAAATAACGATTTCCGATTGTTATGAAAACTTGAAATCGGCCCCGATTAATCGGCCATTCCGATTAATCGGTCGACCTCTACTGTGTATACATATAGTGTGTGTGTGTGTGTGCCCACCAGGTCCTTGTAAGCCCCCAGTATAGCAGCTGTGATGATTCCCAGGAACAGGCCCATTATGTTGAGCACCACACAGACCCACAGCAGACGATGGAGATGGACCACATCCCAGCAGCTACTCACCCCCGTGAACTCATAGTACTTGGTATGGTAGTCTGGACTGGAGGAGAGAGGAGACAGAGTGAACTCATAGTACTGGGTATGGTGGTCTGGACTGGAGGAGGAGAGAGGAGACAGAGTGAACTCATAGTACTGGGTATGGTATCCTGGACTGGAGGAGGAGAGAGGAGACAGAGTGAACTCATAGTACTGGGTATGGTGGTCTGGACTGGAGGAGAGAGGAGACAGCAGACAGTCACACACACACCTCCGCGCTTGAACGCAAACACATGAACACACACACACACACACACACAAACACACAGGTGTTTTTCCTTACCTCTCACAGCTGTACAGGTCACAGCAGTAGCAGGTGTTGCTCTTCATTCTCACTTTACACTCACTGTTGAATGAGCTGCACTTTACCTGCAGACAGACAGAACAGAGACAAAGAGACATTGCTATGGCAGCAAATAACAGAATATGTAACTGTCAGTAGATGGCGCCAGAGAGCCCGAGAAAAAAACCCAACCAGCCAACCCGTCCCTTAAGGCTGCAGGTAACCTGTAAACGCCCATAACCCCTAACTATGTATTCTCAGACTCTATGCTCCCCCATAACCCCTAACTATGTATTCTCAGGCTCTATGCTCCCCCATAACCCCTAACTATGTATTATCTACACCCCATAACCCCTAACTATGTATTATCTCAGACTCTAAAGATAGATCTACGTCCCCCCCATAACCCCTAACTATGTATTATCTCAGACTCTAAAGATAGATCTACGTCCCCCCCATAACCCCTAACTATGTATTATCTCAGACTCTAAAGATAGATCTACGTCCCCCCCATAACCCCTAACTATGTATTATCTCAGACTCTAAAGATAGATCTACGTCCCCCCATACCCCTAACTATGTATTATCTCAGACTCTAAAGCTAGATCTACCCCCCATAAGCCCTAACTATGTATTATCTACCCCCCCCCCCCCCCCATAACCCCTAACTATGTATTATCTCAGACTAAAGATCGATCTATGTCCCCCCCATAACCCCTAACTATGTATTATCTCAGACTAAAGATCGATCTATGTCCCCCCCATAACCCCTAACTATGTATTATCTCAGACTAAAGATAGATCTACGTCCCCCCCATAACCCCTAACTATGTATTATCTCAGACTAAAGATAGATCTATGTCCCCCCCATAACCCCTAACTATGTATTATCTCAGACTAAAGATAGATCTACGTCCCCCCATAACCCCTAACTATGTATTATCTCAGACTAAAGATAGATCTATGTCCCCCCCATAACCCCTAACTATGTATTATCTCAGACTAACTATGTATCTAGATAGATCTACGTCCCCCCCATACCCCTACTATGTATTATCTCAGACTCTAAAGATAGATCTACGTCCCCCCATAACCCCTAACTATGTATTATCTCAGACTCTAAAGCTAGATCTACCCCCCCCATGCCCTAACTATTTATTATCACCCCCCCCCCCCCCATAACCCCTAACTATGTATTATCTCAGACTAAAGATCGATCTATGTCCCCCCCATAACCCCTAACTATGTATTATCTCAGACTAAAGATGATCTATGCCCCCCCATAACCCTAACTATGTATTATCTCAGACTAAAGATGATCATGTCCCCCCCATAACCCCTAACTATGTATTATCTCGACTAAAGATAGATCTATGTCCCCCCCATAACCCCTAACTATGTATTATCTCAGACTAAAGATAGATCTATGTCCCCCCCATAACCCCTAACTATGTATTATCTCAGACTAAGATAGTCTACGTCCCCCCCATAACCCCTAACTATGTATTATCTCAGACTAAAGATAGATCTATGTCCCCCCTAACCCCTAACTATGTATTATTCCAGACTAAAGATAGATCTACGTCCCCCCATAACCCCTAACTATGTATTATCTCAGACTAAAGATCGATCTATGTCCCCCCCATAACCCCTAACTATGTATTATCTCAGACTAAGATAGATCTACGTCCCCCCCATAACCCTAACTTGTATTATCTCAGACTAAAGATAGATCTATGTCCCCCCCATAACCCCTAACTATGTATTATCTCAGACTAAAGATAGATCTATGTCCCCCCCATAACCCCTAACTATGTATTATCTCAGACTAAAGATAGATCTAGTCCCCCCCATAACCCCTAACTATGTATTATCTCAGACTAAAGATAGATCTATGTCCCCCCCATAACCCCTAACTATGTATTATCTCAGACTAAAGATAGATCTATGTCCCCCCCATAACCCCTAACTATGTATTATCTCAGACTAAAGATAGATCTATGTCCCCCCCATAACCCCTAACTATGTATTATCTCAGACTAAAGATAGATCTATGTCCCCCCCATAACCCCTAACTATGTATTATCTCAGACTAAAGATAGATCTATGTCCCCCCCATAACCCCTACCTTGTATTATCTCAGACTAAAGATAGATCTATGTCCCCCCCATAACCCCTAACTATGTATTATCTCAGACTAAAGATAGATCTACCCCCCCCATAACCCCTAACTATGTATTATCTCAGACTAAAGATAGATCTATGTCCCCCCCATAACCCCTAACTATGTATTATCTCAGACTAAAGATAGATCTATGTCCCCCCCATAACCCCTAACTATGTATTATCTCAGACTAAAGATAGATCTATGTCCCCCATAACCCTAACTATGTATTATCTCAGACTAAAGATAGACTACCCCCCCCCATAACCCCTAACTAGTATTATTCCAGACTAAAGATAGATCTACTCTCCCCCCCATAACCCCTAACTATGTATTATCTCAGACTAAGAGATAGATCTATGTCCCCCCCATAACCCCTAACTATGTATTATCTCAGACTAAAGATAGATCTATGTCCCCCCCATAACCCCTAACTATGTATTATTCAGACTAAAGATAGATCTATGTCCCCCCCTAACCCCTAACTATGTATTATCTCAGACAAAAGATAGATCTATGTCCCCCCCATAACCCCTAACTATGTATTATCTCAGACTAAAGATAGATCTATGTCCCCCCCCTCCACTATTAAAGGAATAGGGTGTTATTTCAGACACAGGCTCAATCTCCATGGTAACACTGTGAACACGCTGTACTGAGTGGGAAGGGAAAGATCCACCCCACGACTTTTACTAACTCTGTAAAGACTTCATCTAGCTTTAATGAATTCTGAAAGCCATAAGCAAGTCATTCAACGATTTTTACACACAGTAAACTTAGGAAGATGTGAGTAGCGTGGTGGGGGTGAAGGTGTGTGGAGGATGGGGGGTGAAGTGTTGTGGAGGAGGTGGGGGTGGAGTTGTGGAGGAGGTGTGTGTGTGTGTGTGTGTGTGTGTGTGTGTGTGGGGGTGTGTGTGTGTGTGTGTGTGTGTGGGTGTGTGTGGGTGCTCTGATTCACCTCAGTATAATAGTTGTCGTAGGCGTACCCTGATCCACTGGCGTAGAACTCACACCTGTCCTCCAACAGCGGCCTCCTGTCCTGAGAGAGGAAACAGAGAGGAGATTCAAGTTGAAACTGACAGTATTTTAACAACATGAAATCTTATTAAAATGTGTTCATATATACACCCCCAGGAAGAATATGAATACTTTTCTGACAAGCGAGCCATTAGATATGGTCATTTTGACGTTTTCATAAATTCTTAGAATGTTTTGGAATTACGTAGAGTAAGGCATATGTGAAATTCTATAGCAATATATAGTGTGAAAATTCTATAGCATATATAGTGTGAAAATTCTATAGCAATTATAGTGTGAAAATTCTATAGCATATATATGTGAAAATTCTATAGCAATATATAGTGGGAAATGGCTGTGCGTTTGGACAATTAATAGACACTGCAGTAAAATAAACCTAATAAAAGACCGGAGTCTACGCAGACTGGTCGGTGCGCTATAGCCAATCAGAGCTACAGTGGTCATACTACAGTAGGCCTTTAGTTTGTGTGTCGGGGGCTAGGGTCAGTCTGTATATCTGGAGTATTTCTCCTGTTTATCTGGTGTCCTGTGTGAATTTAAGTATGCTCCCTCTAACTCTCTCTCTTTTTTCTCTTCTCTCGGAGGACCTGAGCCCTAGGACCATGCCTCAGGACTACCTGGCCTGATGATCCTTGCTGTCCCCAGTCCACCTGGTCGTGCTGCTGCTCCAGTTTCAACTGTTCTGCCTGCGGCTATGGAACCCTGACCTGTTCACCGGACGTGCTACCTTGTCCCGGACCTGCTTTTTTCGACTCTCTCTCTCTCTACCGCACCTGCTGTCTCTAACTCTGAATGATCGGCTATGAAAAGCCAAATGTCATTTACTCCTGAGGTGCTGACCTGTTGCACCCTCTACAACCACTGTGATTATTATTATTCGACCATGCTGGTCATCTATGAACATTTGAACATCTTGGCCATGTACTGTTATAATCTCCACCCGGCACAGCCAGAAGAGGACTGGCCACCCTTCATAGCCTGGTTCCTCTCTAGGTTTCTGTATAGCAATTTGTGACATTGGCTGATGTAAATCAGGTATCTGTTTTTTATTTTCAATAAATTTGCAAAACAAATCTAAAAACATGTTTTGCTTTGTCATTATGGGGTATTGTGATGTCATTATGGGGTATTGTGTAAATTGTTGAGGATTTGTTTTTATTTAATCAATTTTAGAATAAGGCTGTAACTTAACAACATGTGGAAAATGTCAAGGGTTGAATACTTTCTGAAGGACTGTAGGTGTATTTTGTGGCTTTTTGCAAATGCGTTCTAATGATCTAAAGTGGCGCTGTTGCAACTGATGGCAGGTCCTACTGCCTGTAAACACACAGTCCAGTTCATAGTGAATGATGACAGGTCCTACTGCCTGTAAACACACAGTCCAGTTCAAAGTGAATGATCATCTATGAGATGTTTCTACAACTTGATTGTTGTCAACCTGTGGTAAATTCAATTGATCAATCAAAAACGAAGACATGAGGTCGAAGGAATTGTTCGTAAGCTCCGAGACAGGATTGTGTCGAGGCACAGATCTGGGAAGGGTACCAAAAAGTGTCTGCAGCAATGAAGGTCCCCAAGAAGTGGCCTCCATCATTCTTAAATGGAAGAAGTTTGGAACTGCCAAGACTCTTCCTAGAGCTGGCCGCCCGGCCAAACTGAGCAATCGGTGGAGAAGGGTCTTGGTCAGGGAGGTGACTAAGAACCCGATGGTCACTCTGACAGAGCTCTAGAGTTCCTCTGTGGAGATGGGAGAACCTTCCAGAAGGACAACCAGCTCTGTAGCGCTCCACCAATCAGGCCTTTATGGTAGAGTGACTAGACGGAAGCCACTCCTCAGTAAAGGCACATGACAGCCTGCTTGATGTTTGCCAAAAGGCACCTAAAGACTCTCAGACCATGAGAAACAAGATTCCCTGGTCTGATGAAACCAAGATAATGGAATGCCAAGCGTCACGTCTGGAGGAAACCTGGCACCATCCCTACGGTGAAGCGTGGTGGTGGCAGCATCATGCTGTGGGAGGTTTTTTAGTGGCAGGGACTGAGAACAGTCAGGATCAAGGCAAAGATGAACAAAGCGAAGTACAGAGAGATCCTTGATGAAAACCTGCTCCAGATCGCTTCAGGACCTCAGACTGGGGCGAAGGTTCACCTTCCAACAGGACAACGAACCTAAGCACACAGCCAAGACAATGCAGAGTGGTTTCGGGACAAGTCTCTTAATGTCCTTGAGCGGCCCAACAGACCCCGGACTTGAACCCAATCAAACATCTCAGAGAGCCTGAAAATAGCTGTGCAGCAACACTCCCCATCCAACCTGACAGAGCTTGAGAGGATCTGCAAAGAAGAATGGAGAAACTCCCCAAATACAGGTGTGCCAAGCTTGTAGCGTCATACCCAAGAAGACCAAGGCTGTAATCACTGCCAAAGGTGCTTCAACAAGTACTGAGTAAGGTCTGAATATTATGTAAATGTGAATTTCAGTTTATTTTTATTTTTTATAAAATACAAAAAATTGTGTTTGTCATTATGGGTACTGTGTGTAGATTTATGAAATTGTTTTTTCCCCTCATCATTTTAGAATAAGGCTGTAACCTAACAAAAGGTGGAAAATGTCAAGGTGTCTGAATAAATCCATAGATTTCTGAAAATATGTCGATACCACAGAGTGCTCTTACATTTGGGAACTTTACAGTCCTATTGATCAAACAACCATGAAAAGTTAGGCTCTCTCTCCCTCAGTTATGTACATCATCAACAACTAATTGCTAGCCAGAGCAAGATGAGCTAAAATCTAACCAAGGAACATTAAATAAACCCTCTCAAACTGTTTCAGCTAGTTGACCGTCATAATTGCACTGATAACGATGTGGAATTGTAGCCTACTCGTCCTTCTGCAGTTTGCCTGCACCCAAGCTAACTGGCTATTTTGCTAGCTAGCTACTTCCAAACAAAATGGGAGAACACCTCACTCTGACCATTTTACTCACCCTAGCAGAGCTGTTTAGAATGTTTACATGTTATCTAGAGCGTTCTTGACTATCTATTAAACTGAAACAGTGCATCGCGAATGGAGGCAGCACAATGTACAGGCCAGCTGTGATTTACAACCTGATAGTAATATGTTTTGGACTATTAAAACATTTATTGGTGAATTATATTAATCATGCATTGGACTGCATCTATCTATTCTGCCAACAATGCCTATTGTACATCATGGAATGTTGAGTCACATAAAGCTATTATTAAAACCCCTCATTAAGTTGGTTTTGTAGCATAAACTGGGAATTTGATATTTTTGACTGATAATATGAGTGTCTGTTTGTTTCATATCTGCAAAGTAGTTAAAACACTGTCAGTTCCACTTTAGGCTGTGTTAAAAAGTGCACTATCTAGGGAAAAGGGGGCTGTTTGGGAGGCAACCTAGCTTCTGTAGCTTGCCTTGTCTCAGAGTGAGGGGATGTTAGTGTTATTATGGGATGTTCAATCAGTCTTAACTGGGCTGTCGTCACAGGCTGTCAGACCAAGCACCCACAATGCCAGGCAGGGCGAGTGCTGAGATAGATTGTTCTGATTTGACTGTTGCCACGTGAGTAACGAACGAGCGGTGACGGGGACAGTTGGCCAAGGAGACAGAAATGAGAGTTCCATCTGATTGTTTCTACAAAGTTTCATTACCGGAGTCACCCTGAGCAGAGGTGTATGTGTGCCTGTGTGTGAGTGTGTGCGTGCGTGCGTGTGTGGTGCACTGACTATGAACTCAGCCGCGATGATTCCGTCCACGATGGCAACAAGAAGAGAAGCGATGACTCCCATACTGATGAAGATGATGGCTCCATGAGCTGCAGGAGGAAGAGAGGGAGAGGAGAATAGGGAGAAGAGAAGGAAGGAGAGGGAGTAAGGAGGGGAGGAGGAGGAAGAGAGGAGGAGAGGGAGAGAGGGGAAGGAGAGGGAGGTAAGGGGAGAGGAGAAGGAGAGGGAAAGGGGAGAAGATGAGGGAGGTAAGGAGGGGAGGAGGAGGGGGGAAGGAGAGGAAGAGGAGGAGGGAGAGGAGAAAGGAGGGAGAGAGGGAGGTAAGGAGGGAAGCGAGGAGGTTAAGGAGAGAAGAAGAGAGGAGGGAGAGAAGGAGAGAGAAGAGGGAGAGACGTAGAATTAGCAAGTGTAATGCGCATCACACACCCGACACACAAACACAGCCAGTGTCCCAGTATTGCGTAAGTGCCTTGCCTCAGATGATTGTGTTGTCTGGATGAGGACTGGGGTACTAAGGAAATGTACAGCTCTCTGCTTCCTGCCTCGTCAGGCAGAGGTACTTTATGGGTAGTTTAGTGTCCTCCAATCAGAGAGGCAAAGGGACGACCCTTCTACACAGGGAAGGTCAATCTCATTCCACCAATCTGATTCACCAACACACACCTTAACACAAACTGTCTCTCACACACACACGTCACATACTCATTCACGCACGCACGCACACATTCACAAGCACACGCACTTTTTCACAATCTCTTCTCACACACACACACACACACACCACACACACAAACATTTTCACAAACTCACATACTCTGACAAACACACACATCCTATGAAGACACATCCTAAACTCAGTTAATCAATACAGCGTCATTCCAGTGACAGGGAGAAAACCATTCATGTTATAAACCCAGTCAGTTGGAAATGAGGGTTTTCTAATCGAGGCCTGTTCATGGTAACGTGACTGGTGAATGTTGGTCATTTAATTCTTCAGCTCACTGAGTCACCATGATGGAGTGTGTGTGAGCACGTTTTACACACACCACACACACACACACACACCACACACACACACACACACACACACACACACACACACACACCACACACACACACACACACACACACACACACACACACACACACACACACACACTGCCCATCCAACCCCAGCAGACCCGATCACAGATGGTGTTCATAAAGTTGATATTGTAAAGCGTTTTAACTCTGCCTTCCAACCCCTCCTAGCAGACTGGTGCTGGGCGATGGCCGTATGCTTTCCTGTACTCCTTACTGGCCTGGCCCAGCTTTCATCCCTCCCTGCCGTGACAGTCTCATCAATGGAGATACACATGTTCCTCTTTTACACAAGGTGAAATGTGAATCCAACAGAAGCCTCAATACACACAACGTCCTCTACTCCTCTCATCTCCTCTCCCATCTCTCCTCCTCTCCCCTCCTCTCTTAACCCATCTCTCCCCCTCTCCTAACACATCTCCTCTTTTAACACATTTCTCTCCTCTCCTCTCTTATCCCATCTCTCCCCCTCTCCTCTCCATCTCTCCTCCTCTCCTCTCTTAACCCATTCTCCCCCTCTCCTAACACATCCTCTCCTCTCCCATCTCTCCTCCTCTCCCCTCCTCTCTTAACCCATCTCTCCCCCTCTCCTAACACATCTCCTCTTTTAACACATTTCTCCTCCTCTCCTCCTCTCCTCTTTTAACACATTTCTCCTCCTCTCCTATCCCATCTCTCCTCCTCTCCTCTCTTATCCCATCCCTCCTCCTCTTCTCTCTTCTCCCCTTCTTTCATCTCCCCTGCTCTCTCTGCCTCTATTCTCCATTCATCCTCTCCTTATCTCCTCTTCTCTTCTCTCCTCCTCTTTTCTCCTACTCTCTCCTCTCTTCTCTCTCTCTTCTCTCTCCTCTCTCTTCTCCTCTCTCTTCTCCTCTCCCCTCCTCCCTCTCTCTCTCTCCCTCCTCCCCTCCCCTCTCTCTCCTCTCTCCTCTTCCTCCTCTCTGCTCTCCCCTCCTCTCCTCCCTCCTCCTCTCTCTCTCTCCTCTCCTCTCTCTGCTCTCCCCTCCTCGGTAAGGTGCAGTTCATTAACAGTTTTAAATGACTGCTGTTTTATGGGCTCCAGAAGGAGAGGTCCCTGCCCGGCTCAGAAAAGTGTGTAGCAGCAGACGACAATGGGCCCTGACAACAGCATTAGTTCACTTTACCTAAGCACCAGCTGCCAGCTCGTAAAAACCC